>NC_053394.1:218383843-218688161 GCF_905171765.1 Bufo bufo
GGTTGACTTGCCTGAAAGCAGAGAGTCACACCGGACCAGCACTCCTGTCCGCCCTGAACGCACAGGTGGATCAGTGGCTGACTCCGCACCAACTGGAGATCGGCAAAGTGGTGTGTGACAATTGAAGCAATTTGTTGGCGGCATTGAATTTGGGTAAGTTGACACATGTGCCGTGCATGGCACATGTGTGTAATCTGATCGTACAACGCTTTGTGCATAAGTACCCAGGCTTACAGGACGTTCTCAAGCAGGCCAGGAAGGCTTACAGGACGTTCTCAAGCACGGCCATGGCGCACTTTTCAGATATTCAGTGGCGAAACAACATGCCAGTGAGGCGCTTGATTTGCGACAGCCCGACACGTTGGAATTCAACACTCCTAATGTTCGACCGCCTGCTCCAACAAAAAAAAGCCGTCAACGAGTATTTGTATGACCGGGGTGCTAGGACAGCCTCTGCGGAGCTGGGTAGTTTTTTGCCACGTTACTGGACGCTCATGCGCAATGTCTGTAGGCTCATGCATCCTTTTGAGGAGGTGACAAACCTAGTCAGTCGCACCGAAGGCACCATCAGCGACATCATCCCATTTTTTTTCTTCCTGGAGCGTGCCCTGCAAAGAGTGCTGGATCAGGCCGTAGATGAGCGTGAAGAGGAAGAGTTGTGGTCACCATCACCACCAGAAACAGCCTTAGCAGCATCGCTTGCTGGACCTGCGGCAACGCTGGAAGAGGAGTCTGAGGAAGAGGACTCAGAGGAGGAATGTGGCTTTGAGGAGGAAGACCAACCACAGCAGGCATCCCAGGGTGCTCGTTGTCACCTATCTGGTACCCGTGGTGTTGTATGTGGCTGGGGGGAAGAACAGACCTTCAGTGAGATCAGTGAGGACGAGGAACGGGACATGAGTAGCTCGGCATCCAACCTTGTGCAAATGGGGTCTTTCATGCTGTCGTGCCTGTTGAGGGACCCTCGTATAAAAAGGCTGAAGGAGAACGACCTGTACTGGGTGGCCACGCTACTAGACACCCGGTATAAGCAGAAAGTGCCTGAAATGTTACCGAATTACCGGAAGTCGGAAAGGATGCAGCAGTTCCAAAACAAGTTAAAAAGTATGCTTTACCCAGCATATAAGGGTGATGTCACAGCACAACGGGAATCTAACAGGGGAAGAGGTGAAAGTAATCCTCCTCCTACCACGACCACGCCGGCAAGGACAGGACGCTTTACAGACATGTTGTTGATGGAGGACATGCAGAACTTTTTAAGTCCTACACATCGCCACAGCCCTTCGAGGTCCACCCTCAGAGAACGACTCGACCGACAGGTAGCAGACTACCTCGCCTTAACTGCAGATATCGACACTCTGAGGAGCGATGAACCCAATGACTACTGGGTGTGCAGGCTTGACCTGTGGACTGAGCTATCCCAATTTGCGATAGAACTTCTGGCCTGCCCCGCTTTAAGTGTCCTGTCAGAAAGGACCTTCAGTGCAGCAGGAGGTATTGTCACTGAGAAGAGAAGTCACCTAGGTCAAAAAAGTCTAGATTACCTCACCTTTATTAAGTTGAATGAGGCATGGATCCCGAAGGGACTGACAGTGGGCGATACATTTGACTAAAAAAGGCCTGGTGATGAGACGAGCTGCCTTGGGCTAAAAATGGTCCACACGCTGCTGTATTTTATCTCTGCATGCGTGACTTCTCCGCCACCAACTAGGGTTCAAGCCAAAATGTTTTAGTGCACTTTCTGCCTGCAAAACATAAATTTTTCCGGCCGCTGCGATCACCTCTATGAGTGTGTTGGCAATGGCAATGTTGGCACACCCCAGATGAGATAAGGTCGTTGCTTCATTGTGAACAGACCAAAAGCGATCGGCTGGATAATTTTGCATAGAAAAAACATTAATTTTCTTTGTGATCATCTAAGGTGATCATTAAAGCCTACTAGGCCAACAATGGGCCCACACTGCAGAATCATTGTTTTCTGGGTCACTTAACTGTCACTGAACTACCTCAGCATGACCATAGACTTTGAAAAACCGCCATCGCCTGCAATCTGCCAAACGTGCGCACGAGCACAGTCATCACTACACCAAGATTGATGGAATTGAGAGGAATAAAATTTATGTCATGAGTGTGTCAACTATTGACAACTCTTTGCGGATGTGTAAACTCTATTCCATACACGTCCCATGATAGGGGACATAACAGGGATTAAACTGATAGGAATAGTACTACTTAACATACCACTCATATTGGGATTGCATAGTACATTGCACGGCGCACGCGCAGTGCCCCAAATTGGAAGTAAGAGGACCGACCAAGCATCTTTTTCCATCTCCCGATTCCTAAAATCTATTCCATACACGTCCCCTGATAGGGGACGTAACAGGGATTAAACTGATAGGAATAGTACTACTTAACATACCACTCATATCTGGTAGCACAGTAAATTGCACGGCGCACACTCAGTGCCCCAAATTGGAAGTAAGAGGACCGACCAAGCATCTTTTTCCATCTCCCGGTTCCTAAAATCTATTCCATACACCGGCCCCTGATAGGGGACGTAACAGGGATTAAACTGATAGGAATAGTACTCTTATCCTCATATTGGGATTGCATAGTACATTGCACGGCGCACGCACAGTGCCCCAAATTGGATGTAAGAGGACCGACCAAGGATCTTTTTCCATCTCCCGGTTCCTAAAATCTATTACATACACCACACCGACCCCTGATAGGGGACAAAACAGAGATTAAACTGGTAAGAACAGATTTTTTTAATAAAAAAAAAAAAGAGCTAGGTATTTTTTGGCCGCGTTACTGAACGCTCATGCACAATGGCTGTAGGCTCATGCGTCCTTTTGCGGAGGTGACAAACCTGGTCAGTCAAACCCAAGGCAACATCATCGACCTCATCCCATATGCGTCTTTTCTGGAGCGTGCCCTGCGAAGAGTGCTGGATCAGGCTGTAGATGAGCATGAAGAGGAAGAGTTGTGGTCACCATCCCCACCAGAAGCAGCCTTGTCGTCGTCGATTGCTGGACCTGCGGCAACGCAGATAGAGGAATCTGAAGAAGAGGAGTCAGAGGAGGAAGGTGGCTTTTAGGAGGTGGTAGACCAACCACAGCAGGCGTCCCAGGGGGCTTGTTGTCACCTTTCAGGGACCCTTGGTGTTGTACGTGGCTGGGTGGAGGAAGAGACCTTCAATGACGTCAGTGAGGACAAGGAACGGGACATGGCTAGCTTGGTATCCAACCTTGTGCAAATGGGGAGTTTGCGGTTGTGCAAATGGATTGTTTGCGGTGTATTAAACGGGGAGTTTGGTCTGTCACTGTGAAGCGGGCGTAACCCTTACACTACCTGATCGATACAACATCATTCCTGATGTTTTAAAGCACGTTATTCCAAACAATTTAGGAATGTTAGGTGATTTATTCCCTTTATGGATTAAAACCCGACTCTGCGTCAACTACGTAATTTTCCATGGGAGTTTTGCCATGGATCCCCCTCCGGCATGCCACAGTCCAGGTGTTAGTCCCCTTGAAACCACTTTTCCATCACTATTGTGGTCAGAAAGAGTCCCTGTGGGTTTTAAAATTCGCCTGCCTATTGAAGTCTATGTCAGTTCGCCCGTTCGCGGAAATTCGCGTTCGCCGTTCGTGAACGGAAAATTTTATGTTCGCGACATCTCTAATCATGTATCCTGAAGCTATAACATCATTTTATTTAGAGAAATAAGGGAACGTAAAACAAGTATACAGCAAGTGGCAATTGTCTATATTCATTTTTTATTCCAGACTCTCATTTCTCTGGTACATTTTACAGCATTTTTTATATTACATTTATTATCTAAAATATTTTAAATTGTAGCCCCTAGAATATAGTGAGGATTTACTATCTAAGCAATGCTATTCTTATCAAAGTCACTGAAGCAGACCGTCTTGTTAGTGAACATATCCCCAACCCTACTGCAGAGAATAACAGGTCTTTTATATTACTGTTTAACTGTTCTTACCGTTTTGCCATTTACACAAAAACTAGATTAGAGAATTGCTATTCTCCCTATATATGCATATGTATATTCTTCATTACCCTTTAAAATGAAGACAGAACTGTGGTTCTTATGAAATCTCAAGAGCAGTCACCCAGGAGGCGTCTAGTAAGAGCTGCTCGGAGTGCACACTCTCTGTAAAATAAATGTAGGTTTTACCGTGCCATAATCTGTATTGATTCTTAGCATGACTTGGGAGGGAAAAGAGTAAATCAGACTAAACAGAACATTTAAAGCTGAGACAGGGAGGGGAGTAAAAGGGTGAAGTTCTTAGTAATTCCTTACATTTCCCATTAATACCTTTACCTTGGAAATTAATTTTTTATTCTTTGAAATGTTATCTTTTCTTTATGAACTTAAAGCTGTCTTTATGCCTTTTATATCATAGTGTGAGTGATGATTCTGCTGCTAAATGTAATACATTTCAATGCAAAAATTTGTACCAGTAAGATTGTAACTTTTAATCAACACAGATTTTCAGTAATAGTTGGTTAAAGGGTCAGCAAATTATTGTCAGCCGACCCCTAGTTGGTGGGACCAGCAAACAATGTGATGTGCAATTGTGCATTGGTAGCTCTTGGGGAACAGAAGGATTGGGTACATTAAATTATGTGGCAGCGGCATTCTTCTCTCTGCCCACTGCATATGCAGTACACCAGAATAGGGCACTTGCAAAATGTTATTGCTATTTGATGTTATTTAATATGTTAATGCCTTGTAATGTACCAGCATATCTCTGTATGGCTCAGTTGGGGTTAATAATCCTGACTCTGCCTCTGCAGGAAGTTAGGTGTGCTCACTCCTCAGAGTACTAGGCCTAAACTCCAGAGAATCACTATAACTGAGAGATGCACAAAGAGAAAACCATCTCTACTTCACAGTACTCCAGATAGAGAAAGGAATATGCATGGCCAAGCACTGCAGTCAGTCAGTAAGGTATTTGCTGTTTAAGTCAGATTTTACTGCAGTGAGAGGGACATTGCTAAAACACCTTTCTCTCTTGGACATGGTCTGGCTCACCGTATCTTAAACCTGTACCCCTCAGTTGGGAAAAACAGCCACCAAGGAAAGAATAATATTGACAGCCTTAGATTCTGCAGAGAGAGACTTTGGAGAGATAGAGGGAAGGAGTAATATAATCCCATCCTGGCCTAAATCCACACAATTTTCTAATATACACATATTTAAAATTCTGCATATATACTTTACTTATATTAGGCAGTAGTGTTTCGAACCGCAAATTTTAATCGCGAATATCGCCACTTCGAGAATTCGCGAAGATGCAGAATATAGTGCTATATATTTGTATTCTCGAATATTCTAGATTTTTTTCATCAGTAACCTCCCTTCTTGCTTGTGGGCCAATGAAAAGGCTGCAATGTCTTTGTCTGAGCTTAGCAACATCCCTAGTAACCAATAGGAACGTTGCCTACCCCTTACTATATAAGAAACTCCCCAGCAGCCATTTTCTACAGTTTTATGGCGTTCTGAGAGAGAGAGCAGTGACATTGCTGTGCTCTGTGCTTTACTGTTTAATTACATTAGATGGAAAGTTAGCTAGCTTATATATATATATATATATATATATATATAATACAAATAGTTAGTGTAGGATAGATTGTGATATAGTGTAGTGTGATAGGTTCTGCTGCCCATACATACATGCTACAGACATAGTTCTGTGATGTCACAAGTTCACAACAATACTTAGTGCACCAATCAGTAATATGTAGTCAGACCTGCTAAAATGTGAAATATTTACATGGCAGTCTGTCTCTAAGTGATGTCATTTTGTTAATAAAGTTTATTGTTAAAAAAACAAACACAACACAAAGACAAACATGATGAGCTACTGCTGCAGGGAGTAATACTGTATATATTACACTGTAATACACTACTATTCACCTGTTAGATACCTGGACAGTTAACTGAAAGAGAGGTCACATGATGGCTCATATAACTGATGCCATGTTTAGTCCTATCCAGCTCTCCTATGGATTCATTTTACAGGACAAAATGGCCTATACCCCTTTTTCTTTAGGGATAGGCTACTGTATGGATATAATGAAAGCAAAATGTTTAATAGATGCATAGTAAACATTTTATTACTGCCTATTCTCTAAATAAATAAAATGTAATTGTTAAAACTGGAATACCTCTTTAAAAATAATTCCATGTGGGTGTCCCCTACAGGCAGAATGCAGAAGTTAGAGGAAATACAGTAAGTGCCATTTGGACATGACCATAACCACTAAAATACATTAAAACACAGAAGTAATACAGTCATTTTAATTTGAAATCATCCGCTGCAGCATTGAACCATTATCTATAGTGTGTATAGTAATATATTGTTCTGTGGTTAGGAAGTAGCTGTTAGCAAACTGTAGAAAGGAATTTATCTAGGTAAAAAAATGTCCTGGCAATCCGGGGTGTGATGAAGATATGGATTTATATTCTTCCTTGAATTAATAAATTATTCAGTAAACTGAGTGGCAATTTTAAATCCAGTTTAGTAAACATGGACAATCTGGTAGATCACCTTTATTAAATGGGGTTTCTCCTATTCCTGATGACACACCATGAAGTCACGGTTTACTTACTCACTGACTCACCAACAGTAACCCTTTCACATCTGGCAGAGCCCTTAGGCTTATAGCATAACATTAAAAAAAAAAAGAAAATCTGCCATATAGTAAAAGCATAGAGTAACTCATACAATGAAAATCCAATAAATGGGGTCATTGAGTGCCTACTTTCTACAAAATATTACAGATGTACTGTACAAGCATCAAATTGAGAGCACATAACAGTATAAGGCCTCTGCAGCGTTCAGTATTGTTCCCTAATAGCATTGGGACCACCGAGGACAACATCTGCATGAAGACTGTATGTTCTCCCCATGTTTGTGTGGGTTTCTTCATACAGTAGATTATTTGTCCCTAGAGTGTGTCTGAGATAGGAGAACTTAGATGGTGAGCCCCATTGGGGACCGGGAGTGATGTGAGTGATGGCAATCTCCATGCAAACTTGTTGACACTAAGTTGTCTGCACCTACTAAGGATGATCAACCCATTGATGCACAATGGATGGAGTAGGTTCCTGTGTAGTAAAGGGATTTTGTAACCCTTTCACATTCTTTTGAACATAAATGTACTTTCTTTAAATGCCTGAAATCTGTTTACTGCTAGGAACACCCTCATCACCTAGTTTTTCTTTTTTTATCTTTACAGTTAACTAAACTGTGGTGTCCAAATAATTCATGTAATTTAATTATCTTGTATGCCTTTGTTAAGGAGGTTGTCCCATCTCTATATATATGGCATATCAATAAGAATCAATAGGACATGTCATAAATGTCGGATAGGTGCGAGTCTCAACTCTGGAACCAGCTCCCATCTCAAGAATGGGAATACCCTTTTAAATCACTGTAATACAGTAGGTGATACACTGTATGGGCAAAAGTATTGGGACATAACTCTTAATGAATTCAGATTTTTTGTTCAGTCCCATTGCCACAGGTGTATAAAATCCAGCACCCAGCCATGTGATAAAAACAATGGCTGTGGAATCACTGAGCCAACCAACAGGTTTGACTTTCTTGACCTAAAGGTGCTATCCTGAAGGTCTCCTGGTATTGACTCTTTAACCCCTATACAGGGATCTGGACTTTACTGCAGGGGAGCCACCAAGCCACTACCTCTTGGAATAATCCTGGTATGGTTGGCTGCTTACCCACGGGGATCAGACACCAATGCATGGCACTAAGGAAAGGTAAACATATAGTCAATAACAGACCAAGGTCAGGTTGGGCAAAGTTCGTTCGAATCAATGGAACAATCCAAAAGTTAGGGAAGGTGGCAGATGGTCAGATTATACCAAAGGTTGGTACAAAGGCAGACAAATGGATTTAACAAACGGATATAGCTTTACAAGCTTCAGCAAGCAAGAGAGACCTAGCAAGAGACTATATTGCATGGGCAAGGAAGTGAGGTCAGTAGAATAGCTACATAGGAAGGTTGATAAGCTCATTAATCAAGTAGCTGAGCACAGAATGAGAAAGGGCATTAACCCCTGCAGTGCTGCAAGAAACATGTTTTGTGGTATGATGGATCACGGTTCTCTATCTGGCAGTCTAATGGATGAGTGTGTGTTAGGTGAATGCCAGGAGAACACTTCTTGCTTGACTGCATTGTGCCCACTGCAAAGTTTGGTGCAGTAGAAATAATGCCATGGGGTTTTGTTCTAGGGGTTGGCCTAGACCCTGTAGTTCCAGTGAAGGGAAATCTTAAAGTATAACTGCCATTTCATGTTTTATACCCTAATGTACACCGTGCTGTATGAATGCTTTTGTGCTTTCAAATTTTATCATTTTCAGTTTTACCTGATAATAACTCCCACAAATGTGTGCTACTTTCCTATTCTGCAGTCTCTTCTCACAGCGTTGTCATGTGCAGTCTCTTCTCACAGCGTTGTCATGTGCAGGCCGTCTTCTCACAGCGTTGTCAAGTGCAGGCCGTCTCCTCTGTATTAGAAACAAGAGACGGGCAGAGCACTGGGAGGAGGAGCACAGCCCTGAGTGCCTGGGCTCGGGCAGAAGGTGGAGGGCTGCTTTAGATGCTGCTTTCTCCTGAATGGTAGCAGCTAGAAACATGCAACTGGTCTTGTTTAAAAGCTGACATTCCAGGTTTTCATATACAAGACCGGAAGGACAGTTAAACTCCAAGCAACAGAGGATAAATCACTGTTAGAAATCAAGTTGAAAATAATCGCGAGTTAAATCTGCTTTTATTTTCACTTTCAGCTTCATTTACATCATCCCGATTTCTATCAGTGATATCTTCCCCTGTATTGAACATATTGCTGTCATTCTGGTATTCTCTGAAAGCTTGGGATTGGACAATACAAAGCGCATATCTCTAGCTGGAGCCAAACAGCAGTTCCTTCCCCCCCTCCCTGTCAGTCTGGAGGAGAATGAGGGAGTAGCTGCAGAGCTGACAGGTGACTATTAAGAGGCTAAAACAAATGCTTACAGATTTCATGTAATGCAGGGCATATCTCTGGTTAGCTGTATGTGAGAGGATACACACTGCTCTGGGGAAGTGGGGGAGGTTATCTGCATTCTGATTGTTCTTGTCTGTCTCTGGTTAGCTGTATGTGAGAGGATACACACTGCTCTGGGGTAGTGTGAAAGGTTATCTGCATTCTGATTGGTCTTGTCTGTCTTTGGTTAGCATTATGTGAAAGGATATACACTGCTCTGGGGTAGTGGGGGAAGTTATCTGCATTCTGATTGGCCTTGTCTGTCTCTGGTTAGCTGTATGTGAGAGGATACACATTGCTCTGTGGTAGTGGGGGGGGGGGGGGGTTATCTGCATTCTGATTGGTCTTTTCTGTCTCTGGTTAGCTGTATATGAGAAGATACACACTGATATGGGGTAGTGGGGGAAGTTATCTGCATTCTGAATGGTCCTGCTAGTTCATTTGAGGAGAGCAAGGGCTTATGGACAGTGTTCCCTCTAAGCTGCGGGGATGGGCGGCCCCGCAGCAATTATTGTGGCCCCGCTCACAATTTTATAATGCCCGCTCACTCAGCCTACAGCGCGCCGCTAAGTTCGCTAACGCTGCTGGCAAAATGCCAGCACTTGACGTCAGACTCATCTGCGTGATGGCGCCGACGTCCTCCTCGTAGTCTTGTGCGGCTCAGCACAGCGGGGCGCCGCCTACCAGCTACCACGTATTGCCGCGCTACTTCTACCTCCTCCTTCTTTTTGCAGGAAGAGGAGGACTGAGCAGCAGCAGGCAGTAAGGTGCGGTAGTGGCGGCGGCGCCGCCATCTTAGAGCCAGGCCAGAAGCACACGCTAGAGTGAGACTGAGTTTCTCTTATGGGCTACCTACAATAAGTAAAATCCTAGAAACAGTCATTGATTGCTGAACTGGTCTCTCCTGGTATTTCTAGAGTGTTAACTTGTGACAAGAAGTGAAGAACAGCGGGGGACAATAGTGGCACTAGTAGACTACTAGTGCCACTATTGTCCCCCGCTGTTCTCCACTTCTTGTCACGAGTTAACACTCTAGAAATTCCAGGAAAGACCAGTTCAGCAATCAATGACGGTAGAATGTCAGTAGTAGGGGAGAACACTAAACAATCTTAGTTATTTTTAATCCTATAGGCTAGAGTGAGTGAAGTGAATGAGTCTCTCTGGCCTAGCCTGATAGTGATAAGTCCTTCATGTGGGCAGCAGGAGCTGTGTCTGTGTTACCTAAGAAAGCAATGAAAATGGCATGTACTGTATGGGAGGTTTTATCACAGCAGACTAGCCAATGCAAAACAAGGGAATGCTGGTTGGCGCCGCCATCTTAGAGAGGCTAGAGTGAGTCTTTCTGGAACAGCATTGCATTCCCTTCAGGTTTTGCATTGGCAATGTTGCTTGTCTCAGCCAAGGAAAATGGGGGAAAAAGTAACATATATAACTATATACAACAGGAGATGCCTGGGTTATACCAGCATGTTCCATATCACTGTATACAAGAAGATGTATTACTTATACCAGCTGTACATATATAATTATATACAGGAGATGCCCAGGTTCTACCAGCATGGTCCATATCACTGTATACAAGAAGATGTATTACTTATACCAGCTGTACACATATAATTATATACAGGAGATGCCCAGGTTATACCAGCGTGCTCCATATCACTATATACAAGAAGATGTATAACTTATACCAGCTGTACATATATAATTATATACAGGAGATGCCCAGGTTCTACCAGCATGGTCCATATCACTATATACAAGAAGATGTATAACTTATACCAGCTGTACATATATAATTATATACAGGAGATGCCCAGGTTATACCAACATGGTCCATATCAATATATACAAGAAGATGTATAAGTTAGACGTCCTAGACAGTGTCAGGTTAGCACTTAGCAAGGTCTTTCTTCACTTCGCAAGAGACATTTTGTGTGCGGTTCTGTCACACTGTCCGTCCACTCCAATAACTGTTTTATCTTGTCTTACTTAGTAGGCTAGATTTATTGTTTTGCCAATATGTCGGCGATGATCTCTTGTTTAATTGTCCTATCGCCCACCTTTGACTAAGCATTGCCGATCTCTAAGCCGACCCAGCTCAGCAACTGCCAAAGCTTAGAGGGAACACTGCTTATGGAAAGTGAGGGAAATACAGGATGGCCTCAAGGACAGGGAAAAAAATCATCACAGGAAGTGTAGCAGAGGCCATCTTTGGAAGATGCTGAAATAGAGGCACAGAGAAATAGGGTTGCTAAGTTCTTAATACAGACTTTAGAAAGGTAAAATTACCTGAAAAATAAAGCTTCATGAATATCTTCCCTTCAGAATCACATATGTTAGCAATGTCATTTTTGGTAGTGAAATAGCAGTTACATTTTAACACTTTAGCATACTAAGACATTTTAGACAATTATATATTGTTAGAACAGTTTGGGGAATGCTCTTTCTAGCATGACTGTGCCTCATTGTACAAAGCAAGATCCATTAAAGCATGGTTGGGTTAGTTTGTTGTGAAAGTACAGTGGCCAGGTTTGGGGTGGCTCCAATGCTACGCTGGGTCCCCTGGACACCATTGAGGTGTCACCACGTGTTTCTGCTTTCTAGAAGAGATGGTAAGACGTGGTACAGCCCAATGAGAAATAAGTCCAGAGAGTCAGGGTCTGCAGGATGCTTCTTTATTGGAGGAATTCAGGTGCAAAACAATACAGGTGAGGCATTGGGCTGGCTTCTCCAGTCTCCGCCCGGGCAGAAGAAGGGTTTGATGCTGAGGAAAGGCCTGAGCTAGCTGTCCCTCTCTCTCTCTCAAAAGGATGGCATCCTGGTTAACAGCCCACGGTCTGTAGCTCAGTAGTCTGGGTGTCTCCTTGGTCACAAGGCTAATGACCCATGGTCTGTGGCTCAGCATCCCCATCTCAGCATCTTCTGGTCACTCATGCAGGCTGGCATTAGTCTTACCTCCAAGCACTGGTCCCTAACTGCAGCACACTAGGGGCTCTGACTGCTCTGCTTATATACGGTTTCTAGCTAGACTAGAACCTTCTAGTGGGAGGGGTGGAGTGAAGAAATTCAACACAAACAAATACATTGCTTCAGCTCCCGTCCGGTATAGACTTAGAGCTTCAATAATACTCAATGACAAAGCAGGTTTTTCAGACAAAAACAAGTTTCCAGACATAATATTGCTAAAACCAGACATTTAAAAGGTTAGGCTGTCTGTTTTTGGTGGTAAACAAGTCTGGGTTTTTCCCTCCAAAACATGGTGGTAAACAAGTCTGGGTTTTTCCCTCCAAAATATAGTCTTCTTTAAACCCTATGGCAGCTGTGGAAAATGACCAGCGTCTCAATCAAAGTCCTAACAGTCTCTCAGTATTCATTAACCCTTTCCATAGAGACATTTAAACAGTGATAATGAACAGGATATATATCACAACATATATATATATATATATATATATATATATAAAATATAAAAAATATAAAAAATATAAAAACGGGCAGCACTCCAGCGGATAAAAAGATGAAAAAAACTTTATTTACCCATAAGGCGAATGCGACGTTTCGGCTCTACATAGGAGCCTTCCTCAAGCAGTGTGTACAAACCAAACACTGAACATATATAGTGTTATACCAAATCAAAACAAGTTACATGTCAGGTGAACATAATTCATTACAATTAATAAATAATCAAAATAAACAGTGCATTACAAATGTATAGAGAGCTATAACATCAAGAATCAATATTGCATAATCGTGACACACATGATTTTACAAAAAATACATTCATAATTATAAAGTATACCCAAGAATATACATAGATACATAATTAATATTATTAATAGTGCCAGCTGTGATTGATTAAATAAAGTGTCGAGTGCTTACTGAGCAGGTGATATGAACGGAGAGTGAAGGAGGGAGGCTGGCCGTCATCCATGCTGACATGTGCGGTCCAGCGTGCCTGAATCGCCATTGCGCATGTCCACATGACGTATAATTCAAGCTTCTGTCTTGCGTTGATCTCATCATATGGCGCATGCGCTGTAAGGCCATATCATCAAGTCGGCCATCTTAAATGAGGGTAAATCCAACCCGTTGGTTTGCACAGGCGCACATACTAATAGTTAAGTCCGGTACATAGCGGGATCGGGATGGCAATAGCATGTCACTATGCCGTATACTTCCAAAGATGGCTAGGTGGGCTCGGGTGAAGGTTACCACAACAACATTGAAGTGGAACCGCCAACCGTGACCATAGAGCGGCTGCGCATCTGCATGTGAATGCAGGGTCGCATCGCTATAGCGATCAAAACACACCCATCGTCACCATAACAAGAGGGTTCTCCTCATAACCCGCCATACATGTAACAGACCATAACAAACAATCTATAAAAATAAAGAATATATATTTAGCTGAACCAATATCCAGTACATCTTCCCGGGCAGTACATCTTCTCCAGTCTCCTCCCGGGCAGAAGAAGAGTTTGATGCTGAGGAAAGGCCTGAGCTAGCTGTCCCTCTCTCTCTCTCAAAAGGATGGCATCCTGGTTAACAGCCCACGGTCTGTAGTTCAGTAGTATGGGTGGCTCCTTGGTCACAAGGCTAGTGACCCATGGTCTGTGGCTCAGCGTCCCCATCTCAGCGTCTTCTGGTCACTCATGCAGGCTGGCATTAGTCTTACCTCCAAGCACTGGTCCCTAACTGCAGCACACTAGGGGCTCTGACTGCTCTGCTTATATACGGTTTCTAGCTAGACTAGAACCTTCTAGTGGGAGGGGTGGAGTGGAGAAATTCAACACAAACAAATACATTGCTTCAGCTCCCGTCCGGTATAGACTTAGAGCTTCAATAATACTCAATGACAAAGCAGGTTTTTCAGACAAAAACAAGTTTTCAGACATAATATTGCTAAAACCAGACATTTAAAAGGTTAGGCTGTCTGTTTTTGGTGGTAAACAAGTCTGGGTTTTTCCCTCCAAAACATGGTGGTAAACAAGTCTGGGTTTTTCCCTCCAAAATATAGTCTTCTTTAAACCCTATGGCAGCTGTGGAAAATGACCAGCGTCTCAATCAAAGTCCTAACAGTCTCTCAGTATTCATTAACCCTTTCCATAGAGACATTTAAACAGTGATAATGAACAGGATATATATCACAACATATATATATATATATATATATATAATGCAGTAACACATAATAAACAGTATAAGTTAACCCTTTCAAGAGAAATAAAGTAAGAAGTTTTAACTTTGCAAAGGGGATATAGGCAAATGTCCACACATGTCCAAATGTCAATGTACCCCCTGCTCCTGGGCACTACAAAATAACTTGACTGGCCCATACAAAGCCCCTACCTCAACCTCATCAAATTGATGAACTAGAGTAGAGATTTTGAGCTAGGTCTTCCCGTCCAACATCAGTGTCTGACCTCACAAATGTTTTAGATGAATGACAAAAATTCCCACAGACACACTCAAACTGTGGAAGGTGGTTTACCTAAAGGGGCTACATGTATGCATTTAGAAGGAGTGTTCATAAAAACTGCTGTGGGTGTAATGTGAAGGTGTCATTATACTTTTGTAAATATAGAGTATTTAACTATGAAGTTTATCTGGCTAAAATATTCAACAATGATATCAAACCCAAGAAGCTACTGATCAATGCAGGTTTATTACTGTTGTTAATTCTAGAACATTAGTACAGAAAATACAACTAAATCCAGTGTAAGGGTCAGTTTTCTCCATGCTCAGTTACCTGATTCCATGTGTGCCTCTTTATGCTATCTTTCATCTATCAATGACCCCCTTTAGTCATTTGTTCTTTCGTTCATCTTCACTGAAGCCAATTTCTTGCATCCTCTCTTATCACTGAGAGCTCATTTCCTCTTGTGGTTTACCACTTTCTTAATTTTCCTTTTTCTCTCATCAAGCATTTTTCTTCATATCTTACAAATGTAGGTTTCTTCTCCTTGGAGAAGTAGTGTACAATAAGGCTATATTTTAACCATTTAACAATCAGTATCTCAATAGCTACCTTTATAAGGGATATGTTTAACATGGGGGCCCATTAGGCAAATGTGAAAAGGAAAATAATGCTCTTTACTGGCACCTTAAAGGGGTTTTCTGAGTGTTTTATACTGATGGCCTACCCGCAGAATAGGCCATCAGTATCTGATCAGTGGCGGTCTGAACCCTGCCCATCAATTGTTTGATGAGCGCTACAGCCTCTTCCTAGGCCAGTGACATCCTGTTCATTGGTCACATGGCCTAGGCACAACTTAGTCCTGTTTAAGTGAAAGATGCAGAGATGCGATATGAAGCACAGATGGAAAGTGCTGTGCTTAGTAAGCTGTTAGGAGGCTGCACAGACTCTTGGAACAGCTGATAAATCAGGTTACCGGGTATCAGAAGTCTACCGATCACATATTGATATATATCCTGAGGATTGGTTTTCAATATAAAACACTCAGAAAACCCCTTTAAGTTAAATGTTGCTTTTCTAAACTCCAAGGCTCACAAAAAGAACTCAAACACAAGCACTGTATGATCCAGAAACCACAGCCCTTAAATGGGTCGTCCAGCCATTATTAGTGATGACCTATTGTCATGATAGGCCATCAATATCTGATCGGCGGGGGTCCGACTCCCGGCACCCCTGCTGATCAGCTGTTTGAAGAGAAGGCAGTGTTCCATGCAAGCGCGTCTTCCTGTTATTTACCCTGCACTTCATCTTGGAACTGCACTGTAATAAAAGTACTCGCTCTATTAAAGTGAATGGAGCAAGTGCTTGTAATTGCACTATGCCACCGCTCCAGGGGATGAGGTGTACTGTGAAGACAAGGAAACTGCACTGGCATTTAGTGCTGGTTCCTTGTCTCACAGCTGATCGGTGGGGGCGCCGGGGTGTCGGACCACAACGATCAGATATTGATGACTAGGCTTGAGCGAATCAAGCTACACATCATAGATCTAAAGTCAATTTGTTCAAAAACTTTATTTGAAATGCTGTTTCTGTAGTTGCGCGAAACTTAGGTGAATGACTTTGGTATTCCTATCTACTTGTTTAAAAACATTTTAAAATAGGAATCCAAAGCGGACTGTGGTACTGGCTGGTACCTCGGTACCAAAGCCTACTTCGTATTCCTCTTTTAGAATGTTATTTACCAAAGTCTCTTGCAACTTCGGGCGGCTAAACTACATTTTAATGGTGTACAGAAACAGCATTTTAAACAAAGTTTTTGAACAAATCGACTTAGGATCTATAATCAGAAGCTCAATTCGCTCCAGCCTATTGATGACCTATCCTGACGATAGGTCATCAATATTAATGGCTAGACAACCCCTTTATTACCTTATTGGTGAAAAACTGTTACCGCTAATTACTTATCTTCATTATAACCTAGTCCCTGCTTGGAATTTTAGAAAAACAACAATAAGGCTCTTGAGAAGTAGTTTTTCTTTGGGCTATTATTCCTTTGGCAAAACCAACTGTTGCATGACCATATGTTATCTGTGGTTTTGCAGAGGTTTTCAATATACTTTATATGGTAGGGCAACCCCTTTAAAGACATTCTAGCTTTTGCCGGATCTGCACAATAAGAAGCCATACCTTTTCAGGGACAAAGTAGAATTAAACAAGATGATACACAATGATGTATTAGAGGTCTGCCTGCACCACTACTTCTAAGCAGGTGCTCCCAGCATGCAGGGGTTAACACCACAGCATTCAGGCAGCCTGCAGGTTTGGTAATGCATTTTCTGGCTGATTGGTTTTGATGATATCTTTGTCTGTTCCTTCCTTTTGCCCTTTTAACTTCATCCCAGTACATATGCGAGTGTTTCCCCCACCGCCTGCCCCTCCCCTGCCTGCTCCTGGCTGCAGTTTATTAATTAAGCTGGGTGTAGCTGAGTGCCCATTTGCTCCTGCCTTCATTAGTGCTCTGCTTGTCTGGGAGAACAGGATCCACCCAGAGGCATCACTTATTAGAAGGGAGGCAGAATCCCTGGACCCAGGGTGCTAGTCACACTACAGCAGCATCCTCCCTCACATTTGTACATAGGCACATTCTTTCAGAGCTGTAACTCTAAGCAGGACAGTTGGAGATTCAATGTCCTAATATCTCCTGTACCAGGGAGATTGCCAAGAAGAGTTCCAGAGCTGCCTAAGGGTTAAGGTGACATTGTGATTCTCAGATTGTTTCGGAGAATATAACTGATCTTGGGAGTGGACCTTGCCCCTCATCTGCATCAACTTTTCCTTCTGCGGATTTCATTGTCTTGTGATCAGTCCTGGACCTCAAGGAGGGGTTGCATCTCTTCCAGATCCATTTCCCAAAAGCAGACAGGCAGGAGCATGCAGCATGATCAATGACGATCCACAGTGCAGATCCATGCTGCATGCTGAACACACTCCAGATTGCAGGCTGAGATGAAATAGCCAGCACCAGGATTGAGCTGGGCACATATACCTACAGTGACAGGAGCAGGACAGCATGGGGCAGTCTGGCTGAGGAATGACAAGCCCCTAAAAATCAGCTTATTTGCAGTAGTCTCCTGCCAGACACACCCTGGAGACACCACAAGAAGTGGATTATCGCAGAGGGTCAACTTTCTACCTCCAGCAGTGAAGCCATTGCCAACACAGCATGGCATCAGTCAGGTGGGCACTATGCCTCCTTTGCCTCTCTCAAGGTAAGTTAAGCTGCTTCTGGTGACCTTGCCTGAGTGCAATAAACCATAATTTCACTTTATCAGAAATCAATATTATTGATACTAATAATTCCCTTATTACCAAAGGCTGCATACAAAAAGCTGCAGTGCGTATTCTGTAATAAATCATATCTACACATCCATAAGGGGGATGTTAACCCCTTCCTGTGACCATCTTCTAAGTCATGAGACTGATATGTTAATAACAACCACTACCTTGTAGTTTCTGAAGTTCTCCTGGTGTAAACTGACTTCTGTTAGAAAGTTGATATGTGACCTATAAACCAGTTCCCATGCATGGTGTACCAGCTCTATGCTTGAGTAGCAGTGACCTGAGCTGGGGAAACATTAAATGTTGGAAATCCGCCAATTATTGTCTCATGTTACATAGGTTTAACTATAGATTTATAGATGTGTCATTGATTTTATGGTGCCAACCTGTTCTGCACTATCATTTTTTTCTATTCTTCATCGTCTCTGAATTTTGTTAGCAACAATCAATATCAATATTTTTTTTAAATTCACAATAAAACCTCCCAATAATTGTTGTGTCTATGGCCGGCCACCTCCAGAAATCCTGGTGCAGGTGAGCTTGGGGTCTGGAAGTTTGATAAGGATCCAAGCAGCTGCTGCTTTGTGCAGTGTAAACACAGTCTTGTCCTATATTCTTATCACCATATGTCAGTGTTTGCTCATAAAGTCTAGGCTCATGGGATGGAAATCAGAGCTCTTTCATACAAAGTTACAGGACCTACAGATGTAGCAGAGCTCAATTTGCTAATCTAGTGTATGGTGTAAACCCTAATTATCCAAATTAAAATGATCATATAGTTTTTCATTTGATCACAGAACAATTGTGCCAGGTGACAAACTCGGCACTGCTATATCTGTAGCAGGGATCAAACATTATGTTGGAAGTACTGTTTTTTTTATATTAGAACAAGATAGAGTTTCTGTATCTATGCATTTTTAATAAATGAAAACACTGATTTTATAGAAGATACGAAATTGTTGTTTTTGGATCCATTACATACTGACTTAAAGCAGTATGACCGATTTATTAAGAAGAGCAGTTAAAGATAATTAGAAGCTGTGATGGATGGGAAAAACTGATTAAAAATCACTGCAATAAACTTTGAATCAGTTATGACTAGTGAAACCAAATACACATCATGTCTTTTAATTCTTATAAAGGTATTTAAGAAAAAATGAAAATAAAATGAGAGTCAAGGATAGAAAAGTTTTTAGTATTTTCAATCTTTGGTCGGAAAAAAACAAACATGGTATCAGTTCTCATATCTAACAATGCCTGACGCCCCTTTAAAAATGCTGTCAAAACAATGTAATGTCTCAGACGGTCCTTATGCCTATGGCCAGGGGGCAGAACTAGCAGTACCACCCATTGGCCACTGTGCCACATAAGAAGACACCCGTATTAGAGATAACATGGTAGATGTTTTTGTCTGCTTTTGAATTGGGGTCTAGGAGCTTTGAGTTACGCTTCTGCCTATGGCGGAAGCACATGCAGTTTTTAAAGATTACTTACCCTTTATACATAGCTGCAATTTGCCATTAAGAACTATTTAGTAGATATGGGCACTTGTGAAAATCATTCCAATCTCAGTCTTTGACTTTCATTGTACCCTGCGTCATGAGTAATTTTATGGTTTGAAATTAATTTTATGTTCCCTGGAAAGAGATTTGTGTCCCCTTCCTGCTGCAAATGTTCATTACACCAGTGATTTCATTACAGAGGCTCTTCATTGTTCTGCAGCCAATTTAGTGACCACTGGCATTGGAGTAGTAACAGAAAATGCACAGTGGTCTGCCGGCAGCCACTAAAATCGCAGAAAAACGACCTATTTTACAGTTCAACAGCCAACTGCTGCTATTTTGTTAATTATCAATGGGATTTACCATACAAAACGCACTACAGTTAGTTTCATTATAAAGGGCTAATCTGGCTTTGTTATAGGAACTGAGAACTTTTTTGTAGCCCAAATGCGCCAGATTATCAAATATTCCAGATTATCACACATAGAAAAGTCTATAAAATGTAACAATTGGGTAATGAAGAATAACATGTAGTTACATGCTAGAGGGGAAGGGTCTGCTGGGACATTACAGATGATGTAAATGTGACAATGATATCCGGATATCCAGATATTGCTGGAGTGGACTGGACACATTACACTGAAGTATCAGTATGCAGGATGATAGGGAGGGGGGATCTTCTGTGTGTAGTGATGTACAGCAAATGTCCCCTTATTCCTGTAGATGACACATGCAGGACTTCTCTGTATGAATCACTTCCAGGACAAGGAGATAAAGTGATTGTTTTACAGTAAACGCCCACACACTGTGGATGATCAGCAGTTGGGGACATGTAATACAGGTGGCACAATTAAAATGTCATCTCAGAAACCTAATTCATGCTAGACATCATAAGGTAATATAGCAGAATCATAGTTGCATGTTAGTTCTATCCAGCAAAGATTTTTAAAAAAGGACTCCTTTCTGGTGCTGGTTAACACAACCACACTCCTAACCACCTAGGAGAGGAGAAGGACTTTGTGCTTATGTGCCCTATTTCTTTTCCAGCATCTGTGATGAATCTATCGAAACAATTTTTTTTTATTAGTTTCTGTGTTTGTGACTTGCTTCGCACATATGATGCAAGTCAGGTCTTTAAAGATGGTACCTGCTCTAGAGTGGGTTGGGCACCATAGCCACCAGGTGTCTGCTGTTTTACACAGCAGACAACCAGAGCCAAAGTCTCTGATTGGCAATAATACCAATCATAGACTAATCCCTCATCTGAGCTGCTTTTCCTTGGGAGCGCTACGCTCTCGAGTCCGAAAAAGCTCTCTCATGCTGAGATCATGGGAGCCGTTCATTCACTGTGGTAGTCTTGAGCTTACTAGAAGCTCAGATGCCCGCCATAGCGATGTGCCTATGGAACATGGCTCCAATGGAAAGCACTGAATCCCCCATAAGCTGCAGTGGTAATTTATTTCAGTCTTTGGGAGAAGTGAGCAGACGATTGCATGTTAAAGTCTCATAAGGGGTCTTGTCTTAACCCTTTTTTTTGTGTTTATGTTTTTTACTCTCTGCCTTTCTGGGACTATAACTTTTTTATTTTTCTGTTCACATAGCCATATGAGGGCTTGTTTTTTGTGGGACAAGTTGCATTTTCTAAATCCACCATTTAATATTGCATTTGATATAGTAAGGAGCTGGATTTTTTATTTTTATTGGGTGAAATTGGAAAAGAAAATGCAATTCAGTTTTGTGGGTTTTGTTTTTATGGCGTTCCCTATACTGTAAAACTGACCAGTTCCTTTCATTCTCCAGTTCAGTATGATTACAGCGATACCACATATATAGTATGTATAGTTTTTCTTGCGTTTTTTAACTGAAAAATAATAATAAAAACCGTAAAAATAATAGTTTTTCACCATAATCTGACCCCTATAACATTTTTGTAGCTGTGTGAGGGCTCCTTATTTGGGGGTGATCTGTCCTTTTCATTGATAACATTTTGGGGTGTGTACAACTTTTTATTACATTTTTTGTGGAGGAGAAGCGACCAAAAATCGTGAATTGGCCATTTTGACCTTTTTGTCATGCAAAAAGCTAGCCCTCACACAGCTTTGTAAATATAACTCTAAAAAGTTAAGGGTGTCAGAATATAGCAATGGTAAGAAAAAATCATTTTTTCCCAAAAAAAGATTCTGTATTAAAACACAAGAAAAAAAATGTACTGCTGTAATCATGCTGACTTGGAGCATGGAGCTGAGAGGCTGTCAGTTTTACCCTACAGGGAACGCCGTAAAAACAGAATTGCATTTTTTTTCCAATATTCACCCCATTTTTAATTTTTTTCTAACTTCCCACTGCATTGTATGCAATATTAAATGGTGTCACTAGAAAATACAACTTGTCCCACAAAAAACAAGCCCACATACTGCTATGTGAACAGAAAAATAAAAAAGTTATGGCTCCCAGAAGGCTGGGAGTAAAAAAATAAAACACAAAAATGGAAAATTGCTGTGTCAAGAAGGGGTTAAATGTCCCCTTTACACAGGCCAAGGATCAAGGGAATATTCAGGAGAATTCCTAGGAATGCCCACTCCCAATAATTGCCCTGTGTCAAGGTGCTGCAATCACCTGATGAATGAGCAAACACTTATTCATTGGGTAAAAGCATGGCAGATGTGGCACATTATTGTTTCTGGGCTGCAGATCGGCTGTGTAAATAAAAACAATGAATCTGTATGGGGATGAACAATCACAGTAGGGATACAGAAGAGATGATTGCAGCATTGAAATGCAGCTCTCATCTCATCTGACAAGCAGGCAGCATCAGTAATGAATGGTTTGTTCCTGATAATTGTCTGCAAAGTCAACCCATGTAAGGGTGTCTTCACACATAGCATATTTTGTTGCAGGGCCTGAAAATCAGTTGCAACAAAATCGCCTGTGTGTATAAGATCCATAAAAGGGTGTTTAGGGATTAACTAAGTGAAGAAGTGGCCCATTAATTAAAGCACACTGGCCCTGTTGAACATGCAGTCTGATTTGCCAGCAGTAGGTTATAAAGCAGAATTAGCAGAGCAGGTTGATAGTTCTTTGGGAAGAGTTTTTTAAGAGTACTTTAACATGTTGTTTTTAGTTGCCCTATTCTGTGCTTTAACATTTTAGCATCAGTACTTTTTAACACATTTTTGGGTATTTAAAAAAAAAATATTAAAAAAAGAAAAATGTAAACTTTGCATTGACACAAGTATTCAGAACCTTTGCTGTGACACTTGAAATTTAGCTCTGGGGCCTCCTATTTTTCTTGATCATCTTTCAATAGTTTCTACATCTTTATTGGAGTCACCTGTGGTAAATTCAGTTGATTTGAAAAGACACACCTCTGCCTACATAAGGTATCACAGCTGACAATGCATACAAGAACAAAATCCAAGCCATGAGGAGGAAACAACTACCTGTAGAACTCAGAGACAGGGTTGTATGGAGGCACAGATGTTGAGAAGGGTTCAAAAGAAATTCTGCTGAACTGAAAGCTCCCAGGAGCACAGTGGCCTCCATAATTCTTAAATGGAAGAAGTTTGGAACTAAGACTTTTCCTACAGCTGGTCATCCCACGACAATGACCCCTAGCACACAGCAAAGACAACACCGGAGTGGCTTATAGAGAACTCTGTGAATGTTCTTGAGTGGCCCTGACTTGAACCCAATCAAATATCTCTGGAGAGACCTGAAAATAGCTATCTGACAGTCCCCATGCAACTTGACAGAGCAAGAGAGGATCTATCAGTGGTCGTGAATAAAGGGTCTGAATACTTATGTCAATGCAAAATTTTAGTTTTTCTTTTTCAATAAATTAGCGAAGATTTCAAACATTGTTTTCACTTTCTCATGGGGTACCGAGAGCAGAATGTTGGAGAAAAATTTGAACTTTTTTATTTTACCAAAAGGCTGCAACATAACAAAATGTGAAAAAAGTGAAAGATCTGAAGACATTCCACATGCATTGTACAATGACTGTCACAGACTGGTGAATGGGTGGATGAATAGGGAAGGTCTTGCCACTTTGTATGTTTAAGTATTAGTTGGGGATACATATGTGTTTGACTGTCCCCTGTACCAAACTGTGCATTTCTCTTGACACTGTTTATGGATATCCACAGTTAGGGGAAAAATAACCGCAGTAAATGTGGCAATGTAACGTGCCGATTTATTATGTTTTTAAAAAATATTTTATCTATAGTCCCAGCAATGTCGCCATTAAACGTCAATAGTGACCCAGGTAAGCTCAAAAAACCTGGTCGCTATACAATTTTAAATATCTCAAGGGTCCCTCTGTGAAACCAGGCAAAAACTACCCTGCTGTCCTTATATAAATAGAAAGGCTAACTAATCGTTGCCCAGCCCTGCTTGACGCGTTTCTGGTCACTCTGTATTTTGGCACCTCTTCAGAAGCATATGGGCAATAATTGCTGAGAATGTAGTTAGATGCCTAAAAGAAGGAGTTTGCGGTGAACGCCGCACATGGTTTGTGCAGCCGTATCGGCACTAGTATGGCTCCCCTGACGAAAGCGGAAGAAGCGAAACCCGGGTTGGGCGTTTGATGAGAGGACGTGCACATGTTATATGATTGTTGTCTTATAGATCTTGTTAGTAGAATAAATCCTTGCATTTAAACTCAGCTGGCAGTACTTCACTATGTCAGGCTATTTCTTCTGTTCTATAGGAGATTAAAGCATCGACTTTTGTGATAATCCACGTAGGATACTGAGAAATAACATCTCAAAGACACTCCTTTTTTACTTCTAATGTGAACTAGAAGTATTCTGAGCAGCACGGTTTTCTCTTTTTGTTTGGTTATCAGCATAACCGGTACCTGATAGTTGAGGGGCCCTGTTACATATTTTACAGTAAGCCACTGAAGCTTCAAGCCACAGAAATCTAAGTTAGGGTTTTAAGGTGTTCTGTGCAAAGAAAAACAATTTTTGAAAAGTACAAGTCTATTTGCAAGGCAATGGATCTTTGTCTCCGATGCCAGTTTCTTCTACCAAATACAATTATTGATTATTGCTTCTCTAATATCACAAAGACAACTACAAATTCTGAAAGATTGTATGAAAGAGATTTGATTTGACCAGAAGGAGTCAGTTCTATATAAATCCATCTCTGGACCCAGGCCTTCTCATGATAGATAAACCTGTTGATTTATGACCCAATTTCACTGTCTATAATAAACTCTGTTTTCTAGTTTGGAACAGAAATGTGTGTGTGCCCAGGAGACTTCTCCTTTGTACTACATACATAACCATTCATGACTTGTTCCAGTTCTTATGCATCAACTAATCTTTTTTCATCTATAAATATAGGGCAGGTAAGAAACAAAAAGTAATTCGATGGCCATACACATTTAATAACTGTGTTTTTGTGGGATAACCTCTTAAACAGTAATCAAGAAACAACATTGGTAATCGATAAGCAGTTGTAACAGCCTATACAATTTTGGGAACATGAAACATTCGGTTACAAGACACTTAGTGAGGTTAGACACTAATGTTGGCAGGGGTAGACTGAGAACTTAAAGTGGCCCTGGAGAAAAATAAAAGTGGCCCTATTTTATAGTGAAGCGCAAACTGACAGAAGGCAGGGACAACACAAGTAATTGGGCCATGAATATCATATTATGGCACATAATACCACCCCAGCAGAGCTACCCCTCTTTAGCGGTCAGCACACGCTGCCACGTTCTGTCCTCCTACTCCAGTTGCCTTAGGATAGTAATATAGTGGAATTCAGGAGTCAGGAGAGGAGAGTTAGATCACTTACTTAGCTGGCGGCTGTGAGTAGGGCTCAGGTGGCCCCCTGGGCATTGGCCCACTGTGAAGTTTCCCTGTAGGGTCTATGGTCAATCTACCCCTGGATGTGGGTAGGTACACCTGGCTTGCAGTCATCCGAAGTGAGATTAAGATCAACATCATGCCAGCAAGGTTCTTCCATAGAGAATTCAACAGAATTTGTTCCTTGCTTGAGCAAAGGGAGCACTGAAAAGTTAAAGCAAGGAAGGGCCTTAACCAACTGATTGTCATGAAAGCATACAATGATGAGTGTACTGTAACTGAATGCTGTAGAAGTATTTATTTCCTTCGCTAGATCGAATAGACCCAGTCCCAACCGTGACAAACAGCCTCAGACTGATAATGCCCATTCACTAGAATTCCTCTTATTTTGACCAAAACTAGATTTATCAGTGAAACTATCAGAATGCAGTTTAATTAATCCATCTAAAACATTTTTGCTTACTGTTATAAAACTACAGACATCATGCAGCACTGTGTAGGGATTCTGAGTTTGTTCCCAGCTGCCTAGTCATGAAAACCCATTCCATAATGCTCCCATGGTACGGTGTTGAACAAAAGGACAGGAAATCTGAATATCCAACTCATTGTTGTAACATAATAGTCAGTAAGGATTCAGCTTCCATATCTGAAAGGCTTCTTTACAGTAAAAGTCATGGAAATTTTATTTCAGCATAAAAAAAAAAGGCTAGAACTTTATCTCTTAACCTACTGCATTGAAACCTATAACCAATATAAGTGATGAATCATGTTTATTTAGTTTATCAAAGATTATTTTATTTTTTTACTTTTGCCAGGAACAAAATTTATTTTCCCCAATCCTTCTGGATTTAATAGTTAAGTTTTAAAAGTTAATATAAGTTAATAATGGACGTTTCTTTTTATTTTAGCTGAAAAAAACTATGTAACGATGCAAATTCTGCACTAGTAAAATCATACAGGAGTGGTGGAGGTGGTCAGTAAATGAATAGAGTGATAAGACCTTGATTCTTCTTTCATTGGGTCATTTGCAGGTTTGGGACTCGGAAAACCTCTTTTTAATAGGCAAATTTCCAGGAAAAACAAGCTTTGTGTGAGCTGCAGGCCAGGCACGAAGCAGGCAGGTGGGAAGCAGGTGCAGCTTGTCTTAAATAAACAACACTCTATAAAGCCTGCAGGTAAAGGAGGGAGGGATAGATATCGTGCACATGGCCTGTGGTCACTGTTACAAAGAATCTGGCTTCATGATATAGCTTTCACATTTTTGGATCCAATTAAACAAATGGGATATATGGTGCTAGTAATGGTTTGGCATACACAGGTTATTATACAAAAAAATGGTATTCTATGAACATCTGTGAACTTAGACGTTAACCTGGAGGCTTCTCTTTGCGTAAAATACTTATGAACATTATATTTGCACTGGGGAACCATATTTAATTCTGGTTGACAAAACATGAATGATTGGTGGCCTTTGATTGGAAACTAGTGATTTATAGTAAATGGAAATTTCACTTTCATTCCTTAAAATGGATTAGTAACTTTTTGATTTTGCTGATATATACTAGAATGCAGTAGACATCCACTATTGGCAAGTATCGGTAGGGACCCTGGGATACGTATTATAGGAATATCAGGAGAAAGGCCTAAAACTACCCAACTTATTAGGGCAGATTAACTAATTCTTTTTAAGTTGTAAACAGTGTATACTGAGACCAAGCAATCTTAAGGTCAAATTTATCACAGTGGCTCATGTTGTATGATCAGTTTGGTGTCCAGCTACAAATTTTTGTTACACCATCTATTGGTTGGCTTACTTTGCACCAAAATTTTGCCACACAGTGTTTTCACGTAGTTACATAGTTAATACGGTTGAAAAAAGACATAAGTCCATCAAGTTCAACCAAGGCAAGGGATAGGTGGGGATGCGAATCCCAGAAGGAATTGAGACTCCGATTTCTACACGTTTTCATAAGCATTAATGTTGTTTACTTTTAAGAATTCATCTAAACCCTTTTTAAAACTGTCCCCTGTTCCTGCTGTGACCACGTCCTGAGGAAGTCTATTCCACAGCTTCACAGTTCTTACAGTAAAGAAGCTTTGACGATTCTGTTGACAGAACTTTTTCTTCTCCCTTGTCTTTTGAGGGCATTTCACATGGAACAGTTTTTTACCGTATTTTTTGTATGGCCCATTTATATATTTGTATAGGTTAATCATGTCCCCCCTTAGACGTCTCTTATCAAGACTAAATAAATTCAATTATTTTAATCTTTCTTCATAACTAAGACCCTCCATGCCCCTTATCAGTTTAGTCGCTCTCCTCTGTACTTTTTCCAGCTGTAGTGCGTCCTTTCTATGGACTGGTGCCAAGAACTGAACTGCATATTCCAGATGAGGCCGTATCAGCGCTTTGTAAAGTGGTAATATTACATCCCTGCCCCGTGAGTCCATGCCTTGTTTAATGCATGACAATATCCTGGTGGCCTTAGAAGCAGCTGATTGACATTGTATGCTGTAATTTAATCTACCATCCACAAGGACACCCAAATCCTTTTCTATATGTAACTCTCCCAGTATTACATCACCTAGGACATATGAAGCACATAGATTATTACTACCAAGATGCATAACTTTATATTTATCCACATTGAACCTCATTTGCCAAGTTGATGCCCAATCACTCTGAGTGTTCAAGTCAGCTTGTTGTATATGGACATCTACCATAGACCATACAGTTCTACACAGCTTAGTGTCTTCTGCAAAAATAGAAATGGTGCTATTAATCTCATCCTCGATATCATTAATAAATAAATTGAATAATAAAGGGCCCAGCACAAAACCTTGGGGTACACCACTTATAACCTGGGACCATTCTGAATAGGAATCATTGATCACAACTCTCTGGACAAGGTCCTTCAGCCAGTTTTCAATCAGATTACAAAGTAAACTTTCCAAGCCAATAGACCTTACTTTACCTATTAAACATCTATGAGGGACAGTATCAAAAGCCTTTGCAAAATCCAGAAACACTACATCCACAGCCGCCCCTCTGTCCAGGCTACTACTCACCTCCTCATAAAAACAAATCAGGTTAGTCTGACAACTTCTGTCCTTGGTAAACTTATAATATTATTTACAGTCACATACTCCTGTATATAGTCCCTTAAGAGTCCTTCAAACATTTTTTCCACAACAGAAGTTAAACTAACTGGTGTATAATTACCTGTGAAGGACCTTGATGCTTTTTTGAATATGGGCACTACGTTTGCCTTGCGCCAATCACTTGGCACTGTACCAGTACCTAAAACAGGGGCACAGCAATGACTGAACTGATCTCTTTAAGCTCTCTTGGGTGTAATCCATCTTGAACCGGAGCCTTGTTCACATTTATCTTATTTAACTTGTCTTGGACCATATCTACAGTTAGCCAATTGAGTATATTACTGGATGTACTAACAGCCCCAGATATCAGCTCCATTCTCTTCTTTTGTATATACAGAGCTAAAAAAAAAACATTTAGTAACTCTGCCTTTTCTTTATCTTCAGTGACTACCCCCACTTTACCATTATTTAGTGGACCTACCTGCTCAGACCTAGGTTTTTTAGCATTTATGTATTTAAATAATTTTGGGGGATTTGCTTTGCTCTCTTTTGCTACCTGCTGTTAGTTTTGTATTTTTGCTAATTTTATCTCCTTTTTACAGATTTTTTTCAAGCCCTTTGTAATCTTCAAATGCTACAGCAGACCCATCAGATTAGTATTTTTTAAATGCCCTTTTTTGTCTTTATATTGCCCTTTTTACAGTATCTATAAGCCACGGGGGGTTTAATTTTAGCCGTTTATACTTGTTATCTAAAGCAATAAATTATTTTGTGCAATTATTCAATGTAGATTTAAAGCTCTCCCATTTATCCTCAGTATTATTATGCGACAGTAGCTGCTCCCAGTCTATGCCCTGAAATGCTGCCCTCAACCCAGGGAAATTAGCCTTTTTGAAATTTTGGGTCTTTGCTTTGCCTGACAGAGTTTGCTTCTTTATAGTTTAAAATTAAAATTCCCGAACACTTGCCGGATCAATTTTTTCCCATTGACATGCATTAATGCGGCCCCGAGTGATCCGTCTGACAAATGCCATCAGTTTGCATATGTTTTGATGGATCCGGCAGGCAGTTCCGGCGACGGAACTGCCTGCCGGAATACTCTGCCGCAAGTGTGAAAGTACCCTAAAACCCTTAATTTTTACAGCCCAGTCATGCGAAGAATCCAACCATGTCTCAGCCACATCAACTACATCTATGTGTTCTTCTAGTACCATAGCCTCCAGCTCTCCCATTTTGCTAGCTAGACTTATAGCATTTGTGAAAATACATTTTAACCTACTCACTGATTTGCCTGAGCTGGGTTTGTACACTCAGAACTGGACAGTACTATTTTGCACACTTCCAGACAGGCTGTGTGGTTGCAGACCACTTCTAAAGGCTGTATTAGACTGGCAGATTGTATGCCAGATGATCGCTAACGAGTAGTAGCGCTTGTTATCGATGATCTGGCAGTGTAATATTGCCACCGATTGCCCAATGACGATTAATCCGGGCAATCCAAATCTTTCAACAGAGTTAAAAATCTGCTGCTGGCAAATAATGATTCAGTATAGGGAAGGGCGATGGCATTAGCTATCAGTCCTTCCCATACTCTGGAGGAGATCACTGCATGTAAAAGGAGTGGTCTCCTCCGCTAACGAGCAGGTGATTGCTGGGAAGTAACATTTCCCTCCCCGACAATGGCCTGCCTGATCTGACTGTCTAATACAGCCTTAAGAGCTCTTTTTCAGGCTAGAAGGCAGCTAGAGCAGTGTGTGATCTTGGCATTAACCCCTTAAGTGCGTGTCCATTTCTGGTTTAGCATTTTCGTTTTCTCCTCCCCACGTAACAATAGCCATAACTTTTTTTCATTTTCCATTAGTATAGCCATATAAGGGCTTATTCATTGCGGGATAAGTTGCATTTTTTAAAGGGCACCATTTAACTTACCATGGCTGTTATTGGAAAACGGGAAAATTCTTGTGGGGTTAAATGAAAAAAAATACCACAATCCCGCCAAGGTTTTTGAGGTTTTGACATTAAGCCATTTACCGCACGCTAAAAATGACATGATGTCCTTATTCTGCAGTGATACCAAACTTGTATATATTTTTTTTTTTACTACTTAAAAGAAATAAAAACCTTTGAAAAAAATCTCAATTTTCTTTATATCGCTACTTTATGACAGCCATAACTTTTTATATTTCCGTCCACATAGCTGTATGAGGGCTTGTTTTTTGCAGGACAAACTGTAGTTTTCATTGGTATTGTTTTTGTGATATGCATAACTTTTTGATCACTGTTATTCAATTTTTTTTTGGGGGGAAGGTGACTTAAAAATGTTGAATCGTGTGGTTTTCATATTTTTTTTCAGCTACGGTGTTCACCACACAAATTTTTTTAAATATTTTAATAGTTCAGACATTTTTGGATGTGGCAATACCTGATATGTTAATTTTTTTATTGCTAATATATATTTATACATAAAGTTGGGAAAGGAGGGTGATTTAAACTTTTAATATTTTAATGCTTTTTTTTTTTCACTTTTATAGTAATAATTTTTATGCCCCTTAGGAGGCTAGAATTTGGGATCTTTTGATCCATTGTTGCATTCAGCCTTATAAAGATCTACTAGGGCAGCAAGGAGCATAGCATGGCAGGCCTGTAAAGATTCAGAAGCGTCCAGGCTCCCATGGTAACTGATCAGAGCCCCCCGATTTCACTGTGGGGACTCTGATCAGAAGGCAGAGGGAGCTGCATTCCTGTGGCTAACTCCACAGATGGCGTGATCGGTGTTGATCACAAGATTTGATGGGTTAAAGGGGTTTTCCAAGGTTTTGATACTGATGACCTATCCTCAGGATAGGTCATCAGTATCTGAATGGTGGGGGTCTGACACCCGGGACCCCCACCGATCAGCTGTTTGAGAAGGTAGCGGCGCTCCTGTTTCCTTCGCAGCATTCTCGCAGCTTACCAAGCACAGCTCCATACATTGTATAGCTGCTGTGCTTGGTATCACAGCTCAGCCCCATTGATCGTGGCTCAGCCCCTCCGAGCAGATACTGATGACCTATACCGAGGATAGGTCATCAGTATAAAAATCTTGTAAAATCCTTTTAAATGACTGAGTTCAGTGGGATTGCCGGTCCTCTTCAGTGCAGCCATGTGCCTGCTATATTATACAGCAATGATGGAGGTTGAAGGGGTTAAAACAAGAACAATGCCCTAGTTGTGATCTAGCCTGAATTAAAGCAGGCTGAAGTGAGAGCCGCATATACTGTATTACTGCTCTCTCTTCAGGCAGTGTGGAGGTTGACACACGGGCAGTGTGGAGGTTGAAAAGAAAGATGTCAGACCTTACACCTGTCCCTCTAAGATTCAGACATTAACCTTTCATGTTATCTTTTTCCATATCAATTAGAAAGCATACTTGCTCTCTGACTGTCAAATATGATTGAGAAAAGAAAAAAAAAAATCAGCCGATTAACTCCTTAAACGCTGCTGTTAATGCTGACTGTGGCACCTAAGTTGGTTTACAGAAAAAAAAATTAAAAAGTTTTCTTTCATACAATGTTTTATTAAAAAAACAAATGTACAGTATATCACATATGTAACAACCAAAACTATAAACTTAATATTAGTGTTGAACACCAGTTCGGCTCGAACATCGCTATGCTCAGCACATCGCGGAGTTCGGCCAAACACCGCATGTGCTCAAGCACAATGCTCGAGTCAGTGTATATAAATCTAATTTAGCCTCTATTTCTAAGCAAAAGATCGCTGTACAGTGAGGGAATACCTCAGTGTGAGTCCGCGGCTTAGTAGTCCCTGCTCTGACTCCATATATAGCTATGTCCATATATGGAGTCAGTGCTTGGAGACACCCCAGTGTATTTAAATCTAATTTAGCCTGTATTTCAGAAAAGTTTCTGCCAGGATTTGAACTCATGACCGTTTGCATTCGAGGCAAGGCACTTAACCACTCAGCTCTAATAGCTGCATAGCCAGTTACTTCCCTCCCCTCTTCAGAGCAGGGGGTGCCTGGGGTTCTTCTATTGTGCTCGGGTGCTCGGTAGAAAACTCGAGCATCGCAAAGTGTTCTACTCGAGCACACAAGCACTTTGGTGCTCGATCAACACTACTTAATATATTATCTGTCAGAGAAAGCCTAGTTAATAAAAAAAATATATATATATTTTGGGAAAGTGTTTCTATTGTGCAAACAATATAGCATAATTACAAGTTGAACTATATAAATTTGGTATTATTAAAAAATTGTACAGGCCCACAGATTAAAGTTATAATGTTATTTATACAATATAATGAACACTGTAAAAATATACCCCCAACCAAAAAATAAGTTAATCAGTATATTATATGTACACCAAAATGGCTCCTATAAACTTACACTGCAAAATGTAAGGTTTTATACAGCTAAATTGAAGAAAAAATAAACAATCCTCTTGAAGGGAAAATATGTTACTGGTCCTTAAGGTTAAAATTAGGTGGGTCATTAAGGGGTTAAATGCACTTTAGGCACCTGAGTTGTGCACTAACTATATTTATTTGAAGTTATTTATTCAGAGCTGAACCCGATATATTCCCATTTTCCCCAAGCTGTATCTCGCAGGGCAAGGGCTGTTTGTTTACATTTTTCAGTGTTGCCAGTGACATCACCGGGACTGATGGGCGGGCTTTAGTGCTGCCCTAGCCGTTTTCCAAGCTAGGGCAGCGCTAAAGCCCTCCCATTAGTGCCGTTCTCTAGACGCAGAGAATTATTCTTTTGGTGCATTTGCTTTAAAAATAGGTCTAAAAATCAATGCAACATTATGCACCAATAATATACCAAATTGGGCAAAACTTTACAGGGTCTAGGCGCTTTCATATTGGTAAATCTGCCCAATCATTTTTAGGCAGGGAAATGGCAGACAAGAGAATTGGTAAAACCTAAAACGAGTCTGTTACCAGCGACCGACCTATCCATTTGTTTGCATAGGCACATAGCTGTAGTTCACCTGATTACAACGCAGTTTTTTTTTGTATATCGGAAGCTCCGTTCCTGAGTTAGACTTTTTATTATTATGCAAATACCCCAGCGCTAAAATGCACAAGTCCACTGAGCCATCATGCTCGGGAAATTTAAAATAAAATAGTATAATCATAAATTTACCATGGCAAAAAAATCATTTTGTTTTGATGTGTGAATGAGTAAGATTATTCCAAGACATCAGTTGTCTATGAAGGCAGGTCAGGGTCTGGAGTCGCAGTGGCTAGGACTTTGGTATTTGACTTCTTGCTTTCTGTTTTTGTAGGTTGGTGTTGATGACACAGATAACATAAAACCATTTCAGTTCTTGTAAATGGCATGGCTAATTTCACTAAACCTGTTTTAAGTTCCCAAAGGAGAGGATGAAATGGTGACAGAGGGAAACCAGCTGGTGGAAGTCGTGTTGAGCCAATTAGTGGAAGTAGATCCCTCCTTTGTTTTGTGGTCAGTTACTGTAAAGCATGATTTTATGTTACCATCGCTCCATTTATATAACATTGATATAGTTAGTAAGATCTCAGTGTTATAAGTGAAAAAATTAGGGGTCATTTACAAACAGATGTACACCACTTTTGTGGCGTATATCTGGCGCAGATTCTGTTGCACGTCATGTTGTGGCAGAATCTGCGACTTCTTCCCGGCTCACACCAGGTCTAAAAAAGGGGGCATGGCATGGACGGGAAAGGACTGGGCAGCCCGTCTTATTCATCATTTTGTATGCCTGTTTTAGGCATACAAAATGGTCTAAATGAAAGACAGCAAGGAAGTTCATGCGCCAATGCTCTCCTTTGCCCTGCGCTAAATCACGCAGGGAAAAGGCATTTTTTGGAGATCCAGTGACGTACCGGGCTTTCCTTGGGGCTGCCAGGAACCCCGGTGATGTCACCGGCACTGATGGGCGGGATTTAGCGCTGCCCTAGCCAGTAAAACGCCTAGGGCAGCGCTAAAATAAGCCCATCAGAGCCGGTGACGTCACCGAACACACTGCTGGGCGGAAGTTTCCGCCCAGCCGTGTGTTATTGTACACAAAAGAGCCCATGCCCTGCGCGATTTAGCGCAAGGCAAGGGAGCGCATTGGAGCATGAGATCCTCCGATGCTAGGCTCAGGGGGGCTGCCTGGGTGAAAATAAGAGTATGTCCGGGTTCAGCTCTGAACCCGGACAACCCCTTTAAGAATCGGCGCTGGATGTGCACCTCTACATAACTTCGGCAATCCAGCACAGGGGCTTATTAAGAATGGGGTCATAAAACGCTGGTTTTAAAGAGGACCTTTCATGGTTTTTATTTATTTATTCTAGGTAAATACCTTTAATTACGGGATACCTCCCGCTGATGCTGCCACCCTGCCTGTTTTTTTTAAATATCGCTCCTACTGTGTCCCCCTGAAGTTTTTGCGCTCAGTATGTAAATACTGAGCATTGGTACAAGGAAGAGGAGACACCAGGGATTCTCAATGGGCGTCTCCTTCTCCCTGGCTGTGCTGCGATCCAATCACAGCGGAGAACATCACAGCCAGGGAGAAGGTGAGCTGTTTTTTCTCCCTGGCTGTGTCACACTCCGCTGTGATTGGATCGCGGCACAGCCAGGGAGAAGGAGACGCCCATTGAGAATCCCTGGTGTCTCCTCCTCCCTGTACCGATGCTTAGTATTAACATATTGAGCAGGAAAACTACAGGGAAGGGGCACAGCGGGGCATAGGAGCCATATTTTTTTTTAAAAAGGCATCGTGGCAGCATCAGCAGGGGTACCCCACAAGTAAAGGTATTTATCTAGAATAAATAAAAACAATGAAAGGTCCTCTTTAATAAATGTGCCCATAAGTGCTCTGCATTTAGAAGTGGAGTTCTACCTTTACCTGCAGCCTATACCTAAAATGAGTGTGAATGTAAATTGTAGCTTCTGCTTTACTAATGGGTTTACAAGTAAAAGCAACCAGAAAATTCCACTCCCCCAAATAGATTTTAAAATTCTCTCAGAGCTAAAAGGTGCATTTCAGATGAATAACATTGTTCTAGAATTTCTATGGAGCCTCTTTTTAATGAAAACTCTAATTTGTATTTTTTATATATTGAAATGAATAGGGATGAGCTGCAGTACCAGAGAGGGACAAGAGTGGCACGGTTCTGTAAAGCAGACTTTTTCGCCATGTTGTGCCTTTATTGCCTTATTTATAGTCCATTATACTTCTTGTTAGACTTTTGTAAGAAGATTTACTTGTAACCCCCTATTTTCCAGTCTTAGCTTTGCTGGAGGCTTTATCACTTCTCGCGTAGATTTTGGAATGCATTTCTATCTTGCCTACTTTTAACATTGTGTGGCCTTGGATGTCCTAGTCTGTTTCTGTGTGATTTATGGTTTATATCTACTTCCTTCTGCCTGTTTCAGTGGTCCAGCTGAGCAGTGTAGCAGTCATTATTTGAGTGAGGTGGATGTGATCAATCCTATTTAGAAATGGCCAAATAGGAGAAAATTAGATAACTCAATTTGTTGACTTTTGACCTCTAGAACTTTAAGTGATCTCTTGGAGCATCAGCTTTAATTGGTGTCAGTAACTGGTTGTTCTAGCTGGAGAATGATGGACTGGATTTTTATTTTAGACTTTAGTTGTTGTTCCTGCTGACTGTTTTCTAAGGGCGTGTTCACACCAGCGCTAGTCATTTCCATTTTGCTCTGTTAGAGGAGCAGAACAATGGAAACAATGGACATGTGGGATTCAGCACATATCTGAACCAAATGGAGCTGAATAGACCCTATTGACTTTAATTAGAGATGAGGGAAGTTTGGAAAAATTGGATTTGGCCAAGAAATTTGATTTGTTCAGAATTTGTCACGAATCACTATAAATCAGTTATACCCAGGCCACTCTGCCTAACCATATTCTTCCCATTTGGTGGCCCAATCTCAGTGTGAAGGCTTGGAAGTTAACTCCTTCGCAACCGCTACCAGTAAATTTATGTCAGCAGCCAGGCATTTAAAAAAGGCGCCCGCTGGTGCTTGCAGCAGACACCATGGCCATTGGGTGTTGTTTTAAAGAGCAGGCACTAATTTTTAACCCTTCAGATGCAGTGATCATCCAAGTCTGCCCCGGTGGGGATCGGGGGAGTCGGAGCATGTACGCAGCAGCCCTTGTCCTTCTGTGTGATGGCACCAGAGATTAGTGATGGATAGTTCATGAACGATCAGTTCAAAATGAACTGATCTTCCAAGTGAACTAACGCTTTTAATTCACATTCCTGACAAAGATTACTTCACCAGGAACTAAAGAAACTAGGAGGAGTAGATGACACAGTCACTGTCACTACCATTACCACTTTCTTTATAGTTCCTACTGCTAGAAAAGTAGGAAGACACAATGTAGACCAGCAAATACAAATGAAATACAACAAAATATCTCTGAAATGACACTGCTCATACTCAGCCGTGTACGAGTAAGAGAGAGTGAGTGTACAGTGTGTGTCTAGGCTCATAAAACTCACCTTTGTGATAAAACCCCCATCCTGATAGTCCAGTCTTGCTGCTGGCTCCTGCCCCTCCCCCACTTTGTGCTGAAGATGCTATAGGCGCTGCTGCACTGCTTTTCAGCTCTCATCCATTCACCATGAGTCGGTGGATCTGAACAGCTATAGGGGGCGCTGCTGCGCTCAGTCTTTTGCATCTCATTGAACTAGGCTGTCAGGATTCATTCTAGGAGCAGGTTTGTTCAGTAAATCTTCTAGTTCACAAGTCACAGGATCCCTATCAGCCTCCTCAGGATATGGTGCTGTAGGGCAGGCAGTAGGCTATACTGGAGTTCTATTCACTGCACCAAGTATCATATGCCTGTTCTTATTCATGCTGCTGGACAATAATAAATATCATTTTAACAACAACTATAACTCAACCAAAGAGCTGTAAATCCCATGTAGCAGACAGATATGTGCTTCAAATCACTTGTCAGTAGCATCACAGAGCCAGAGACATAGTGAACTAAAGGAACTAATCCTTTGAACTAATCCTTCAGGTGAACCAGATCAAAATGAACTAATCCCAAAAATGAACTAGATTTCTCATTACTAGTGTGATGGTACCAGAGATGGTACACAGCATTGAGGCGAGAAAACCTTCCTCAAAGCAATAGAATTGAGGGATCCACAACAGGGATGACCATAATCCCATGTGGATCCCTCCATAAGGTCCGGGATCCCTCCCTACTATGAACCTAGTAGTATTTTGCTTTTAAAATTATTAGGGTTAAGACCAGATGGCAGAACATGGTGAATGGACAACACTGTCAATAGCGCATGAGCGCTTGCCCCGTCTCTCCCTATGCTCAGTTCACACTAAAATGGCAAAACTGAGAGGGGTGAGGCTTTAATAGAGCTGCGACATCACAGGGAATGGCTATCTGTGAAAACAGCATTATGAGTGATCTTGCGCTCCCAGGCGTCTTACTTTCACTTTTTAACGCGTGCAGCGGCCATTTTAAGAAAACCTGATTCGTTACCACAAAGCAAGAGGAATTTCAACTTTGTGGCAAATCGAAGTTTTCCTACACTTCGGACTGATTTCCGCTTCAAATGCTTCGTTTCGTTTAACACTAGGCGGAAAAATTATCATATATTTCCACATTTTCCTTGAGTCGCTGCTTTATCAGCAGAGACTTTACTAAATGACTCTCTACCTGATTTCAGAAACAAGAAGGCCATACACCTTCGATGTATGTGGGGCAAGCATGCCGATTTTGATTGCAGATTGACTTTGAACTAAGTATCAAAAATCCAAAGTGCCCTAGACAATCGCCAAAACCTGTTCCCCTACCGGATCCGTGCTAACGCTAGCCCACGAGTGCCACCGGAAGTCTGCTCCGGCCCCATTCACATTCACTGATGCCCAGCACGCTGCGTTTTTTGTCCGGCCGCCTCTCGGCATGTTTGCTGTGCTGTGGACTTCCGGCGACCCTTCTGGGCTACTGTTAGCACGGATCACTCTATATAGTGTACAGGGGGTAACGGATCTCTATATGCAGTGGTGGGGGTCACATATAACCATATACAGTTTGCAGGAACGAGAGGGCACACATTTATTGATGGTGAGACCAGTAACTGCTGCTGATATCACTGACCTCAGCCATATTGACAGCTCAGAAGGGGTTAAAGCTCCTGAACTGTTGGTCTGGCTGTAATATCATGTCTGTGATAAGATCACAGAGCAGAGGGGCCATAAACAGGACAGACACTGGGATTGCTCACAGTTTGTGGTCCACAGTGCTTCCCTGGCTCTGCTACATCCTCACATGTTGGCAGGATCCTCTCAGTACAGGAGATACAGAGGGGGCAGAGCCTGCAGTCAGATCAGCCATCACAGCTTCTCAGTCTCCCTTCCTCCTGAAAAAGTTTCTTTATTTCAGCTTTTAACAATCTCCCTGCTAAGCCCCTGCCAGCCCTGCACAGCCAGGAGTGCCAGTCACAGAAGGAAAGCACCTCTGATACAAGCAGGGTGCTTTAGGACCCAGACAGCAGCACAGGCTTAAGGCATGGACGAGGTAGCTCATCCATGGCATGTGCGGGATGAAGAAGACAGGCAGCTGTGAGAGCAGGACAGGAGGGGGCGAGGTGAGAGCAGGACAGGAGGGGGCGTGGTGAGAGCAGGACAGGAGGAGGCGTGGTGAGAGCAGGACAGGAGGGGGCGTGGTGAGAGCAGGACAGGAGGGGGCATGGTGGGAGCAGGACAGGAGGGGGCGTGGTGAGAGCAGGACAGGAGGGGGCGTGGTGAGAGCAGGACAGGAGGGGGCGTGGTGAGAGCAGGACAGGAGGGGGCGTGGTGAGAGCAGGACAGGAGGGGGGCGTGGTGAGAGCAGGACAGGAGGGGGGCGTGGTGAGAGCAGGACAGGAGGGGGCGTGGTGAGAGCAGGACAGGAGGGGGCATGGTGAGAGCAGGACAGGAGGGGGCGTGGTGAGAACAGGACAGGAGGGGTCGTGGTAAGAGCAGGACAGGAGGGGCGTGGTGAGAGCAGGACAGGAGGGGGCGTGGTGAGAGCAGGACAGGAGGGGGCGTGGTGAGAGCAGGACAGGAGGGGGCGTGGTGAGAGCAGGACAGGAGGAAGCGTGGTAAGAGCAGGACAGGAGGAGGCGTGGTGAGAGCAGGACAGGAGGGGGCGTGGTGAGAGCAGGACAGGAGGGGGCGTGGTGAGAGCAGGACAGGAGGGGGCATGGTGAGAGCAGGACAGGAGGGGGCGTGGTGAGAGCAGGACAGGAGGGGGCATGGTGAGAGCAGGACAGGAGGGGGCGTGGTTAGAGCAGGACAGGAGGGGGCGTGGTGAGAGCAGGACAGGAGGAGGCTCGTGAGAGCAGGACAGGAGGGGGCGTGGCTTCAAATAGCAGGAAAACCAGGCAGATCTGCTTAAGAAGATATATTAGTAAGTGTAATATCTCCCTACTTTCTTTATAGTTTTAATACGTGCTAACAGAGTGGCCAACCCCTTTAAATAAGATCCATGTACAATTGTAAGAAAAAAATTGTGAACCCTTTTGGAATTACTTGGGTTTCTGTATTGATTAGTATAAAATGTGGATCTGATTGTTATTTAAGTCACAATTATAGACAAAAAAATCTAGTTAAATAACACATAATATACTGTTCATGTCTTTTATTAATCACTTTGAGTAAATGTCCACAGTGACAGTAGACTAGGTAAGTGAGCCTCTTTGTTAATGACTTCTCTAGGACTTTATTGGCAAAAGGTGTTTCAATTAAGGAGATGAGAGTGGAACTATGCATTTTACAGGTGCTGTTCCCATTAAATAAAGACATACAAAGCCTGGTTACTAATTTGTTCTTCTCAAGATAGATTGGTTTGTGCAAAAAGGTTAGGGTGTACATCGATCCTTGCTTAGACAAATTAGATTATGTAGAAATGAAAAGAATTCAGAACTGTCAATACTTTCACTAGGAAAGGGTGTCCCATTAAGATCACTTCATGAGCACAACCGTCAATCTTGAAAGAAGTGAGAAAAAAACAATGGTGAGGGTCCTGTTACAAAAGTTGTTGTCAAGGCAATTAGCGGGAAGGAACTGAACATTCCAGATAACTAAAAAAATAAATAAATCCAGCACCAATGTAGATCTTTTAGGTCCAGTCTTTATTTCACCAAAATAAAATGAACACATCCAGTGGCACCTTCTCCCACACGGACACAATTTACACGTTTCGAACACTCCTGTTCTTAGTCATAATAAAATTTCGGCGCACCTTCACAGGATAGCTATGGGTGAGCTTGATATATTTTTTTTACTATTCCAGATAACTGAACTTGAGCAGAGATGATAGCTGCCTTTGGTGACAAGCTACTGCTATTGTGATTGCTCAATCCCATACAGATCTACTGTCTGCCCGAAGCACATCTCTGTGTTTACACATGGCAATGTGCTGATAGCAAACAACGATTTTATGTGCCACATAAAAGATGCGATTACTCAATGAATGATAGTTTGCTTGTTCATCATGTGAATGGCAGCACATTTACTCAGGCCAATTATCGGGAATGAGCATACAACTACTCTTCCCCGATCCTTGGCCCCTGTAAAAGGGGCTTAGCAGCAAAAGACCTACAGAAATCTCTACAAACTGCAAAAACCTCTGTTTGTGTGTCTACTTTTAGAAAAACACTAAACAAGAATTGTGTTTATGGAAGGACACCATAAAGGACAACACTGCTGTCCAAAAGAAAACCTATTGTGACCCATCACAGGTTTGCTCAAGACCGGCAAAACCTCATTGCAACTGTGAAGCATGGTGGAGGGAGTATCATGGTTTTAGACTACTTTTGCTGCCTCGGGGTCTGGATGGTTTGTGATTGATGAGGGAACAATGTATTCTATGGTGTATCCAAACATTTTACAGGAGAACAGCCCATTACATCAAATTGAAGAGATATTGGGTGATGCAGCAAGACAGTTAACCAATGAATGCAAGTAAATTAACTTAAAGGGAATGGGGGGCATTCTAAAACATTGTGTAAACATGTGAAAATGGCTTACTGTAGCTTAATGTACCATAATGTGCCTAAACCTCAATCAATTGCCTTGAAACTTTGCACAACCTAAGTTCACAGCTTCCCAAACCTATCCTGGAAGTTTCGTGGATTTTGTCTATCCACAAGGCAAATGAGTGACATTAAGCTTGTTTTTTGGGGAGCTTAATGTGGCTTAACATACATAAAACAACTTAGATGTTAACCGATTTCCCCCAAACTTCCTATACTACTAGACTCTCTCTATGCCAACATATTCTGAAGATTTTGGGTCATTTGATAAAACATAACAAAAGTTATTCATATTAAACTATTTGATGCCATAGATAAGAATGTGCATACTTATTACCCTCACTACCTCCTCTGTAACAGATTTCTCATGTATTCTTCATTCCAGATTGTGTTTTCTATCATCTATAGGGACATACCGAAAGGTTATGGATACAGGCTGAAGTTTTCCTCCAAGAATATTATTATGTTTTGGTTTATATAGTTTAATAAATAAATAAATAATTGTCTTCTTCAAACTGAGTTATTGCAATATGAAGGTAACGTTGGCCGAAAACAAGGGATATGAAGTCATGTCCCCAATGTCATATTTAAAAAAAATAATGCATAAAATGTGCTATGTTTTTACTAAAAGCACAGATTTTTTTCAGGATTTATTTGAATAGATAAGAGTCTTATATTATGTGAAGTTTGGGGGAAATCGGTTAACATCTAAGTTGTTTTATGTACGTTAAGCCACATTAAGCTCCCCAAAAAACAAGCTTAATGTCACTTATTTGCCTTGTTGGTAGCCAAAATCTATGAAACTTCCAGGATAGGTATGGGAAGCTGGGAACTTAGGTTGTGCAAAGTTTCAATGCAAATGATTGAGGTTTAGGCACATTATTGTACATTAAGCTACATTAAGCCATTTTCACATTAAATGTTTTAGGATGTCCCGGGAATGGGTCATCAGAAAATGGTCTATTGTTTAAATCACATTTTTATGTTTAACATATTTTGAAAGAGTTTTTGGTGATGTTATTTTTAATTTTCCATGTATATATATATATATACACTCGCCTAAAGAATTATTAGGAACACCTGTTCTATTTCTCATTAATGCAATTATCTAGTCAACCAATCACATGGAAGTTGCTTCAATGCATTTAGGGGGGTGCTCCTGGTCAAGACAATCTCCTGAACTCCAAACTGAATGTCAGAATGGGAAAGAAAGGTGATTTAAGCAATTTTGAGCGTGGCATGGTTGTTGGTGCCAGACGGGCCGGTCTGAGTATTTCACAATCTGCTCAGTTACTGGGATTTTCACGCACAACCATTTCTAGGGTTTACAAAGAATGGTGTGAAAAGGGAAAAACATCCAATATGTGGCAGTCCTGTGGGCAAAAATGCCTTGTGGATGCTAGAGGTCAGAGGAGAATGGGCCGACTGATTCAAGCTGATAGAAGAGCAATGATATATATTATGTCTGAACAGTGAAAACCGGGACTCATCCGTGAACAGAACGCCTCTCCAACGTGCCAGACACCATCGAATGTAAGCATTTGCCCACGCAAGTCAGTTACGACGACAAACTCCAGACAGGTCCAGACCCCGATGAGGGCGACGAGCATGCAGATGAGCTTTTCTGAGACGGTTTCTGACAGTTTGTGCAGAAATTCTTCGGTTATGCAAACCGATTGTTGCTGCAGCTATCCGGATGGCTGATCTCAGACTGCATGGAGGTGAGCATGCTCGATGTGGAGGTCCAGACCTGGAGTGGTTACAGGTGGTCTGCAGTTGTGAGGCCGGATGTACTGCCAAATTCTCTGAAACGCCTTTGGAGATGGCTTATGGTAGAGAAATGAACATTCATTGCACGGGCAACAGCTCTGGTAGACCTTCCTGCAGTCAGCATGCCAATTGCACGCTCCCTCAATACAGCATTGTGCTGTATGATCAAACTGCACATTTCAGAGTGGTCTTTTATTGTGGACAGTCTAAGGCACACCTGTGCAATATTCATTCTGTCTAATCAGCACCTTGATATACCACACCTGTGAGGTGGGATGGATTATCTCGGCAAAGGAGAAGTGCTCACTAACACAGATTTAGACAAATTTGTGAACAATATTTGGGAGTAATGGGTCTTTTGTGTATGTAGAAAATGTTTCAGATCTTTGAGTTCAGCTCATACAAAATGGGAGCAAAACCGAATGTGTTGTGTTTATATTTTTGGTCAATATATATATATATATATATATATATATATAAACCCTAAAATCCTGCAGTTTTTGTACTCCCTACTTAGTTAATAGACGCCACTTCCTGTTCTATACTGATCACTTTACTCCAGTTACCTGCTTATCTGTCCTTCTAATCCTGCCTGTAATATCAGCTCTGTAAATAGTTAACATATGGTCCCCCATTCACAAAGCTTATTCATTCTTTCTATGTACAATGACTCTCCCATAGAAGTTGTGACAAACTGCCATTTGCCACTGGGCATTGTAGAGGACTTATGGCTAGCCTCCTGCCCTACGACTATGGCCCCGGGACATATTACCTTCTTCCATACTGAACTTTCAGCTCCAGAGACTAAGTCCCGTTCGAAGATGGGACTTAGTCGTTTTTCTGCATGAAATTGACCGACCGCACAGCCCAAATCTATGGAACTGTTTTGGGCAGGAAATTGTGCTAGCGGTCGGTCATAAAGGACTTCCACTAAACTTTTGATCCGCTGGAGGGATTTGTGTGATTTTTGGAAGTGTTTATGTTTGATGTATGCTGAGTTTAAATATGTAATTTTTATGGAGATGGAATGTATGGTTTTAAAGTTACAGTGTATGTTTAAAAACTGTATTTTTACGGTCTGTGATAGTTATGTTAATCCATAATTATATCCCAGACAGAAGGGAGGATTTTGTGTATTCCGGTGGGGATTCCTCTCCTATTGTTCCCACATGTGTATTGGTGATCTCCCTTTGTCCTGGGAGATAATTGAATTGTTCTTCGGGTGTCTCCAGGGCAGAGAGGAGGAAACCATGATGCATTGTGGGCACCTGCATAAATACGGGCGGGTAGCCCTCAATAAACAGTTCAGTTCATGTTTTTCTAACCCTTCAAGATGCAGCCTTGTCTCGTTATTGGAGGGAATTGCTGTATCACGCTGGGGATTGCTATGCTCTGCATATTCCCTGGAGGAGAGATCTTTCCCACACGGTCCTGAATGCTGGAGGTTCATTCAGGGTGGAAGGAAGACGGCGCGGCTCCAGTTAAGCTACGGCGGTTGTGGAGTCTGCGGTGCTTGTGGTGTCCAGTGCGGTGCTTGTGGTCCTCAGGCGCAAGCTAGGAAGCGTCCATTAACGGAAGCGGATCCGTTACAGAAGTCAATAGGGTCCCCTCCTGTCCATTGTGTCTATGGACCATAGGGCTGCTGTAAAGCAATTTTCTTAATGCTTTCTAAATGCTCTTAAGAACAGCTCAGACAATATGGCCACCTCCATAATCATGTTCAGTAAATCAAATAAAAAAATTCTGTAATCAGAAAATAAAAATAGATTAGAAAACAGGGACATGTTTTGCTATCTGGTTTTAACTGGCAGAAAAAAAAATTGGTGACACATTTCCTTCAAGAATGGTTTAAAAAGATTTGTGTTTTGGAATGGCCAAGTCAGAGTACGATCAAAATACTGTGGCATGAACTGAACAGGCCGTGAAGGCGCAAGGCATCCCAGAAATATTGATGAACTGAAACACATGGAACGCACAGAATCCGCATCCTATTGTTTTCAATGGAAAGCCATGATTTATGACAATGACATGTCCTTTCTTGGCATGGTCGCAGCCATAAATAGTGACCACTCATCCTCATACAGTGAAGGAGATCACTGCATGCGAATTTCTTCCCGACAATCAGCCTCTCGGACGGCCAGTGTAAATCCAGTTTAAGGGCTCATGCACACAAGCGTATGTATTTGGTGGTCCACAAAACACGAATCTGCAAAAAAATGGATGACATCCGTGTGACGTGTTGCATCCATTTTTATTTGTGGATCCATTTTAACAATGCCTGTCCTTGTCTGCAAAACAGACAAGAATAGGGCATGTTCTATTTTGTGGCGGAACGGACTTGTGGACATATGGATAAGGAACACACAAGGAGTAATTTCCGGTTTTTTTTGCGGCCCCATTGAAATGAATTTTTCTGCATAAAAAAAAAACACAGAAGAAAAATAAGTTCGTGTGAGCCCTTGTTTTGCTATGGGGTCATAAGAGATCTGTGTACGCCCCTGAGAAAAGTACCTACATTTTCTCCTACTATTTAAAAATGTAATCACAGAAATACCAACAGTTACTGCCAAAAATTCTACTTTTAATTTTGTCAAACTAAAGAGAGTATACAACAGAGCAAAGAAGCCAATAATTAGTGGAATAGAAATCTCTTTGATGGAACCTCCAACAGATAATGTTCTTCAAAATGTCTACTGTAAACAAGTAATGGGAATCTTCACAATATATCAGTCTGAGGCTCATGGAACATAATGGTCAGTACACAAAGTATCCTAATTGCTGTTCATATTGTCTGCATTAGCCATTGTGTTCATGAGACCATCAGTTATTGTGAAACCATTGGATTGTGCATCGGTATAACCTGCCTACCAAAAAATTCAGGTTTTAGAAGATTCAGTTGAGCCTATAGAATTAGTTTCCTCCCATAGATATGATCATTACCTCTGTCCAGCAAACACTATTTATTCCAACTTAAACATCCTTGAGTTGTCTTCTTCTGTTAAAGGAGTTGTCCATGATTAGCAAAAAAGAGAATCTCACTGTTGATTGGTTGTCTGACATTGCACACTATCGCCATTCAGCTAAATGAGGCAGACCTGCAATACCAGGCACAGTCTATGCTGTTTCCTGGGAAAAAAAACACGTCTTTAAAAGGGAACACTGTATGACAGTATGTAATCTGTATAACTGTATTACTACGCAGATTTTCCATTGAGGACTAAATGCTGACCCCTGCCTGCACTGGAATGACAGCTATATTGTCTGTCACACAGGTTTTAGTAATGACTGTCACATGGCAGTTTTGAGAACCAATGAAAGTCTATGGGGCTATTCACATGGCCATTTTTTTAATAGCCAGTGAATGGTGGCGGTCAAAAAATAGGACATGTCCTATTTTTGGCCATTTTGGAACTCAATGGGTCTGTTTTTAATGGCCACGAAAAACATATGCAAAACGGTCATTATAAATGGACAAAATGGATACAGAATGGCCATAAAAAATGGACAGGCAGTCCGTTTTTTTTATTGTTGTGTGAAAGGCTTAGCAGAATCTTAGCAATGGACAACAACTGAAGGATTACTTTAAAGGCAAATGACTCCTAATACATACTAAAACAATATATTTTATTAGTGTATGACGGATGTAATAGTATGTTAGTAACGTCTTTTACTTTGATTTGAGTCCTCTCATCATCCTATGTTATATCTGCCTTGAAAAGGTTAATCTGCCCTGAAAAGGTTCATCTTCTTACTAATAATTAATATGCACTTATTGCCATCATTATTTGAAAAAAGACACAATTGATTACTGAAATATGAGGCTTGGTTGCAAATGGTGTAATAGAAATATCTTTCGGTAATATTGCCTGCATGTCATTAATTCCTGCTGCTAACGAATGCCCCGGTCTCCAGAAGAAAGTGAGAGGTATATAATTACATTAATAACACGCAGGTCATATTTTTGTTTTTTCACTCATTTCCTCCTTCTTCCAGTAATGCACACTGCTAATTATGTGCAATGGCTTTTCTTCCACATCCCGGTAACACTATCCCTGGGCTCTAATTGCTGGGATTACTGAAGGACGTTATTGTTTGGAAAACAATGTGATCCCACTTATAGAAGGGCTAAAAGTGTGGAGCTGGTAGAGCACCCCCATCCAAATCCAAAAACACATTTTACATGGCTTCCACTCGGTGATGCTACTCTTACAGTCAGGGCAAGTCTGAAAATGTTCCTTTTTTCTGTGTTGCCATCATATTCCACAGAACTGTGCTGAGATTGTCATCAGTCCCAATGGGGCTCAGTCTGATTTTCAATATCTTACATGAATACACTAGGCATAAAACCAAAAATAATAATACACACATATAGTAAAAACTCAATCTTTATTGATTAAAAAGAAAAATTGAATACATATTACAGCAAAAATGCATATAGTGGTAGCAGTGCGGGAGATTACTGCGACAAGTATAAGTCCACCATCCCTCCAACACCAATAATGCCTATGGTTCGTTTTGCACAGTCAAATAGGAGATTCCAAGCCAAAATCCATACAAATATTGTGTACCAACCACATATAAGAGTATAAATAGCTCACATATCTCATACCTTGACCTCATGCCATAACATCTTACCATACCCTTTTAAATATCATTGCATGTTAACTAGACATGGAGTCTCCAAAGGCATACTCCAAGTGCAACCATAAATATGCAGACCTAGATGCAAGGGTGGATAATGGACGATGGTAGGAATGAACCAAGCAAATACTGACCCGCAATGGAGAGGGGATAATGGCACCAACCCGACGCGCGTTTCGTCTCGCTTCTTCATTTATGAATACACTAGGGCTAGTTTCATAGAAAGCCAGTGGGAGTGTGGAGGAACTCAAAAATGGAAAGAACGTAAAAACTCTGCAAGATCTTGCCCTTAATTGGATTTATACTCCAGACCCCAGAGCTAAAAATCCCCACTGCTAACCACTGAGCCACCGTGCTACTACTGTTCAGTTAGGCTACTTTCACACTAGCGTTTTTACTGGATCTGGCTTCCGTTACTGATCATACAACCATCTGCATCCGTTATGAACTGATCCGGTTGTATTAACTTTAACATTGCCAAAACTAATCCGTCATTAACTCCATTGAAAGTCAATGGAGGACGGATCCATTTTCTATTGTGGCAGAGAAAACTGATCCGTCCTCATTGACTTGCATTGGGGGTAATGCCGGACCTGTTTACATTGTTCCCAGGACGGAAAGCAAAATACAACATGTTGCGGTTTGCTCTCCGGTCTGGGAACAAAACTAAATGGAACAGAATGCATTTTGGAGCATTCCGTTCTGTTCAGTTCCGTTTTGTCCCCATTGACAATGAATGGGGACAAAACTGAAGCGTTTTTTTCCGATAATGAGCCCCTAAGACGGAACTCAATACCGGAAAACCTTAACGCTAGTGTGAAAGTAGCCTTACAGAAATCACCTTTAAAGGGGTTATCCCATGATTAATGCAAAAAACCTCTTTCTAACAAAGCTAGAACCAGCCCTGTACCTCACATGGATCCAGAGATCTCCTCATTCATTGCTCTGCCGGATTTATATCAAGCTTACAGCTCCAGGGGAATGTCTTTTCTGCTACAGCTAAGGAGGCGTGTCTCAGCTCTCCCTATCACAGCTCAGGAGGCATTCAAAAGATGAAACTGGGCATGTGCGCCCATCTCAGTGAGCAGGACGAAGAAATAAGAAAAAGAACGAACAGCAGGTGGCGCTACACAGATACATTTTATTGAATAACTCAGTGGCTATACAAAATTTTTTATTATGCGCAATTACTGGTTTGAAAATTGTAAAATATTACAATTCAATATCTCCTTCAAGTGAATTTATCTGTTTTTCATATAGAATGTTCATATTCTTATAATTTTCTAAATTGTTTTATAATGGTGTATGTCACCATGACAAGGTTATAACCGTAACTTCATTAAGGTTTTTAAATACTTTATATAAAATGTGTATGCTTATGTCTATTGAAGAAACAATCCTGATACTGAACTGATACTTTTCATGCATGGTGCAGGGTCGGAGGGGGCGGTACATGATACAAGCATTCTTTGTCTAGTGTTATCTTTGACTTCTTAAACCCTGCACCACTCTGAGTGATTGGGCATCAACTTGGCAAATGAGGTTGAATGTGGACAAAGGTAAAGTTCTGCATTTTGGTAGTAATAATCTCTGTGCTTCATATGTCCTAGGTGATATAACACTGGGAAAATCACTTATAGAGAAGGATGTGGGTGTCCTTGTGGATGGTAGATTAAATTACAGCATACAATGTCAATCAGCTGCTTCTAAGGCCACCAGGATATTGTCATGCATTAAACGAGGCATGCACTCGCGGGCATGGATGTAATATTACCACTTTACAAAGTGCAGTGACCAGGAACGGGTTCGCTGACGCCACTTTTAGTGCAGTGGCCGGTTCAGGTGGATAATATATCCTGTATTTTTTTGTGACGCCAATTGCAGCATGTGCAGGGTACTATCCCAGGGCCCTTCCAAGATGTGATAATGCACGTCCCAGATTAGGAATGCCAGAGTAGTGTAATGGCCTATAATGTCTCTATAGCTTGATGGTAGTTGTGTCACAGTGTCTCCTATCTGGGTACGGCCGGACTCCTGGCTCACTTGCAATAAATTTGAGAGTAGTGATAGTAGGAGTAATAGAGGGATTTTGCTGAAGAAATTATGTCCAGACCTTTAGATGAAGTTCAAACGTTGCTTTACTTGAAATAACTTGCATCCAAGCGGTATACAGCTTTTATCTCTTGGTCCCAGCAGGTTTTGGCAATCATTGGCAGGAATGAGTACTTCTGCTTTAAATGTGGAGCTTGCAGGATAAAACGTCTGCTTGGTAGTTCTGTAACTATGGCAGAATTAGCTTCTGCACTTATCTGTACCTTCTGCTTGGTGGGGAAATACTAGCTGAGGTGGAATTGGCTTCTCCTAGGTACTGGACTTATCTCAGAGATGGGTTCTCAGGGGATGCTTTTTTCCTGGAACTCTGGAGGTTGTCTGTAGTTTCTGCTTTTCTCATCCAGCAGAGCTGAAGGTGCTCAGGCTGGGTATATGGCCAAGTCTCAGCTGAGACTAGGTCCTTGCTGTCTTCCCTATGCAGGGGGTCTCCTGGACACTATCACACAGCCTTCCCCAACAGGGTTGGCTGGTACTCACTGACTCTAACTTCCTTCTTCATCCATGCTGCAGGATGTGGTACCAGTCCATTTCTCCACACACAGGGGGAGTTCAATTGGAATAATCCATTCCAGCTCAGATGCACTAAACACTAAACTGTACTTGTACCTGCCAATGTGTTGCTGCCACCTACTGGTAACCAGGCAAATTACATGAACAATTACATTTAACATGGTTTTGTATGCACATTTGTGGAAGACATTAGCAAAATCGCATCTGATGACAGTATAAAGGCTCTTACGAGATAGTAGCGGGGTAGAGGCGTGTAGTAACATAACTCTGGGGTGTTACAAAAGCTTTGGTGTGGCCTCATCTGGAATATGCAGTTCAGTTCTGGGCACCAGTACATAGAAAGGACTCACTGCAGTTGGAAAAAACTATAGAGGAGAGCGACTAAACTGATATGGGGAATGGTCTTAGTTATGGATTTATTTTTTTAAAGAATTGAATTTTTATTTATTCTTGAGAAGAGACGTCTAAGGGGGGGACATGATTAACCTATACAAATATATAAATGGGCCATACAAAAAATACAGTGAAAAGCTGTTCCATGTTAAATGCGCTCAAAAGTCAAGAGGGCACTGCCTCCGATTGGAAAAGGAAAAAGTTCAGTCTCTGGAAGCGCCAAAGCTTCTCTACTTTAAGAACTGTGAATATGTGGAATAGACTTCCTCAGGACGTGGTCACAGCAGGAACAGGGGACAGTTTCAAGAAGGGTTTAAATGAATTCTTAAAAGTAAACAACATTAATGCTTATGAAAACGTGTCTCAATTCCTTCTGGGATTCGCATCCCCACCTATCCCTTGGTTGAACTTGATGGACTTGTGTCTTTTTTCAACCGTATTAACTATGTAACTATGTCTCACAAAATGCATCAGTTTTTTCATCAGCATTGCTTAAAGCGTATACAAGCAAAATCTTTTTATTTAAAATAGGTTTTGCCACAAAAAATATCCTACATTTTTCAAACCAGCACCTAGATCTGAATACTTTTGTTATAGACATTTAGCTATTCAATAAAATTTATCTGCAGAGCGCCACCAGCAGTTTTTTATTTTCCATATTTATGTCCACCTCATTGAGCTGGTCGCACACACTCTGTTTAAATCTTCAACTGTCATTGTCTGTTAGAAGCTGTGACAGTAACATGGAAAAAGCTACAGCAGAAAAGGACATGCCCCCTGAGAATGGACAACCCCTAAGCTACCAGCATGAAAACTGCCATCAGACCAATTGGAGCAGAGAATGTGGAGATCTCTGGGTCTGGGATTGTCATGTACTATATGATGTCTGGTTTTCATTTTTTACATCAATCATGGGATAACCCCTTTAATACTTATTGTTTTACAACTTATTCTGAGCTGAAATGTTTATCCTTTAACCTCACACATGCTGTTCTCATAGCACTGTATACACAGTCATTGAGGCACAAGAGACTATGTATTTAGGCACTTCCAATAACCTATTTTTACTGGTCTCGAATAAGTTAATCCCTGCCAGGGTTCTTCCACACAGGGCAGTTTCAGCCTCAAGCATTGATCGACCATATACAAATCTATCAATGCTAATTTTTACATGGCCGGATGCAAGCAGAATAGGGACGAATGAGCGTCCATTCTGTTTTCAGAGTGGAGGCTCAGCCAACAAATAAGTGATTGCTCATTTGTCTGCTAATTCTTTCCAGCCACTCATTTGCCCGTGTAAAAGGCCGCCAAGACTGTGTCTATGGTCACTTTTAGCCTGTCAACCAGCAGATGAAGCACTACATGAACTGCGTTAGTTGTACTAGGCTTTCTAATTTGTAAAAAATAACAGAAATATCCTTGCTGGATGATGATGAGCCTTATAGTCTTGTTTTTATTTATTGAACAATCATCTCACCAACAAGAAATGAAATCTCACAGAGAAGCAAACCACGTGCATAGTTAGACTTTAATGTCATAAATCTCCCACATGTGGCCTCCACGGGGAAGGAACCTCGCATCACCCAGCTGTCAGGATCTGTAACACTATAAATGCTCCTCACAGTTGTGAAGATCTAGACCTAGTAAATTTACCCAGTTTTTCCTTCATCGTGGGTAATGAATTGCGCTAATAGGATTATAATTTGAGGGCATTGTTTTAAAGGAGCATCTACTAAAACACGCCAGCAATTACAATGTAACTGAGCTTGCAGTTTTCAATGTGGAGCACATTTCTCATCAGGACGGTCCTTTACTTTGGGAGCAGTGTAAAAGGCTCTACGGTTATATTCAAAGGGAGTAGATTTGTTACCAACATTTGTAACTCTCCCCTTTGTCAGAATAGGGCGTGCAGAGGATCATGTACCTGCTGCAGAGAAAAGCTCATGTACAGATATGAAACAAAACTTTAGACATAGAGATAAGTTAGAGAGTTCACTATACTGGAGATTAAGGGGCTGAAATGTAATATGTAGAATAACACGCACTGCGTTTCATTCTTTAAGCTAAAATTCTAAAGTACAAACGTATACCACGGTCTAATTGATCTATGTTACAATTTTATTGGATGCGGTTTTAGTTAATGCACCTGAAGTGACCGCGGTCTTGTGAATAAAGAGGACGTCAGCTCCCCATGTCTGTTTTTGTAAATATTCCCCATTAAGTGACGATTCTGGAGCATCTTTTTTTTATAACTTGTGCCATTCTTCTGTTATTCCTCCTAGAATAAATAAATGGATAACTGGATTCTGCAACTTAGGGGGGTGTCCTACACACTCTAACACTGACCAGTCAGTGCCGCCAGTGCCGTAGTATGTAGGGACACACCACATTACCATGGGGAATGGTTCATTTATTGAAAAATTAAATATTCCCTTTTTATATAGAATATAGACATTATAGATAGTGGAATCTATGAGCCATGACAGAAAGTCACGAAAGCATATTACCTAAATTAATGGTACCTATGCTGGACCACTGTAGACTGAATGGTCACCATGTATTACCACATTTCACCTGTAGTGGTCACTGCAAGGTTGGTTGGTTGCTGGGTGTTTTAGAAACTGGTTTCATTGTGATAAACTTCATTCATTCTTCATGCAATAACCTCTTTAATACAAGTCCATTTGATGAGAATGTTTCAGGCCTAATTGTTTTATGGACATATTACTGTCGTTAAACTACCCATTCCCATGATTTTCAGCCACTTCGAGGCTTATGAAGCTTGTGATTTCTCAACAGTTCTGTCATGCTATGAAGTTTATAGTCCTACATGTCTGACTTACTTAAAGGGAGTCTGTCACCACATATGTACCCTCCAATGAAACCTTCTCCCTTTATAGATGTGCACCTTTCTGCTGATTCCAGCAAAAAGTGTACCTTTGATACCGTTTGGTACCATCTTGATCTGTAGCCCTTATTTAGAGAAGTTAGTTTATGCTAATGAACCACTTTGTACAACAAAGGCGCTGACTTTGAACCTAGAGGCACTGCTCCTTTTCCCTGCTGAGTCAGGCAGTGTGTTTGGCGCACACAAAGTACAGGGCTCCACCCTGTACTGCAGGGGTCTGATCTCCAGTCCTGTACCGGGTGCGCTCCGAATGCACTGCTGTGAGATTTTGGTGCCAAGCACACTGCCTAGCCATGTCAAAGTGGTGGGTACGCATCTGACAGGAAAAAGAAGTGGAGTCTCTGGATGCAATGGCAACACCCTAGTTGCACCAAGGGGCTCATTAGCTTAAACTAAAAAGGGTCATTTCTCTAAATAGAGGTCATTGATCAAGAGGGTACAAAGTGTACTGGAATCAGCAGAGAAGTGCACGTCTGTACAGGGAGAAGGTTTCGTTGGAAGGTTTGTAGTGACAGAATCCACTTAAAAACACCTGCACTGTTAAAAACTGATTCTCAGTGGACTTCCAGTTAAGGGTACTTGAGGACTAGAGTCTGAAATATTTGACCTAGGTCATGGGACATTTTTGAGAAAATATCTCATCTAGGATACACATCTGTTGTCCTACAGTGCAGTCTGTTGACTTTCAGTCCTCTTAGGGGTTTGTGGTATCTGCTCCTCATTTTTGGTTATGACATCACTTGGATGTTAAAAATAATAGAGTTTAACTTTAGAAGTTAATGAATCATAACAAGTGCTGCAGACTTTCACTGTACTGGGCCCTAAGAGTACCGTATATCATCATTCTTTCCAAGCATTATTGTTTTTAAACGTATTTCCTTATTGTTCTAGTATTTCCATGCAGAAGAAAATACAAAAAGGTTTGTAATGCTTCACATTAGGGCTACACTGATAACTTGTGTAGGGCTACTGTCCTGTGGATCAAAAATAAGGGGGACATTTACTAAGCCCGGCGATTTAGACGTCGGTCTTAATCCATTTCCACTGCCGCTTGATGCGCCTAAGTTATGTAGAGGCTTCGGCGCTTTACTGGAGGCCGTGCATTTTGCTTAAATCTATGCCAGCTCCCTTGCTGGTGTAGGTTTAAGTCACTTTCTACACCAGGGCTGGGGAACCTCCAGGATCATTTTATGTGGCCCCCGGCCCCCTGCCAGAACAAATTTTGAAAATGCTAATGACCGCATCCATTATGGAAGAGGTCATTAGCATGTGGGAGGCACGGGAAGGTGAGAACTGCACTGTCTGTACTCACCTTCCATTGCCTTCTTCCAACCGGCACATACAGCGTCAGGACGCTGTGCGCTGTCAGGTCACAGTACAGTGTGGCGGGAAGAAGACCAGGTAGGGCAAGTGAATCTGCTAAGAGGCAGCTTCGTCTGGAGCTGGAAAGGTAATTTTTTAAATTAATTTTAAATGTCTGATCAGAGGTCTGATTGGGGCTGATCTGAGGCTAATGGAGGGTGGGGAGGCTCTGATCTGAATTTTTAAGTTGAGAATTTTGTATGACTCACGAATGATGTTACAAATATCCAAATGGCCCTCGGCAGCAAAAAGGTTCCCCACTCCTGCTCTACACCATAAAATGGCTGCTGATTGAGGGTCGTGTGATCATACACATTAGTCACAAGAAGCCTGAAAGTGGCCAACCCCTTTAAATCTACTAAATGTAATTTAAAGGGGTCGTCTTATATTGACAAGTCAGCATGGCAATCATCTGATCATTATGGGTTTGGTTGCTGAAACACCCTGCAATTCTATTGGCTGAAGGTGTATACTGTTTAATACAACAGTTGGCAGAATGATCATTATATCTATGACCTCCATGAACATAACCTAAACTTAAAGGGAACCTGTCACCAGTTTTATGGTGTCCTAACTAAGGGCAACATAAATAAGTGACTGATTCTCTTAGCAAAATGCTGGGTCACTTTCTTTAATTGACCCAGTCAATCTGCCAACATCTTGTATTGAAAAGCTCCAGCTGATAATGATGAGTCCTGAATATTCATGAGCTCCTGACTCTCCCCGCCTACCTGCTGCTGATTGACATTTTTTTTCCAGTCCAGCGTTTATTTAATTCAGAGCTATAGCCACTCCCCTGCAGCAGGTGGGCAGGGGAGTGGCTATAGCTCTGAATTAAATAAACGCTGGACTCACTGACATCACGCTGGACTCAAATTAGCTCATTAGCATGCGGCATGTGGCATCTTTGTGTGTATATTATGAGGTAACCATCTGTCACACCAGTAAGTGAATAAATCTAAGGTACCTTTTAGTAGTTAATGATTGTATATAAATAGTTAGATTATAATCAAATATCCACATGACAGGTTCCCTTTAAGGTGGATTTACATGGCCCGATATTCAAGCTGATTATCGGGAACAAATGTTCCTGCAAAAGCGCGGTCTAAACAGCGATATGCCACCCAGAAACAATGCAGCTGTACGAGGACAAGCGATTGCAGTAGTTATCCCACATTTACATTACTGCAAAAGAGATTGCTGCATGTAAAAGAGATTGCGGCAGCTGACTGTCGTGAGGGAATGCTTCCTTCCTGACAATCGGCTGCTCCTCCGTCGGTGTAAACCTGCCTTTAAAATACACATTAATCTTATCAACATAGGACAATCAACAGCATGACCTTTACTTTTTTCATCCCTCGACCAGAACAGTAGCCCTGGAGGGGGACATCTCTGACACGAGCTTATAATAGTTTAGAAAGCAGAATGAATAATAATTAACCATATGGACTTCTTACGCTTCTCTGTAAATAATGCCAAGTTCTCAGCTCTTCGCTGCTTCCCTGAGAAAAGTGCACAGCTTTGTCCTAAAGTGTGGATTCATTAGTCCTCTGGCCTCTCCTATGTCACAGTATAAGTTTCCATCCCTAGCCAGATAATTCTATTCTCAATCAATCTACTCCCACAGGGGATGTTTCTTATTGATATTATGCCAGATCTCATCCATATCTGCTGACGAGAGGCAATTGCAGAGAAGTCCGAGCCGACCATGACCCTGTGGCGGTTTTCATCACTCCCTCTCTTTTCTCAAACTAATAGAAGGGGCTGTCATAAATACAAACCTAGCAGCTGACAATTAATAAGTGGAAGTGTATGTATTGATTGTTACATAATACAAGATGGACGGACAGATCTCAGGTTGCGCTGTAGTTAGACTTATTTTTTTCTGAGATACAATATCTATGCTGCATTTAAAGCCCACATAAGTAATAGATCACCTTTGTCAGACCACCTACATTGCAGAGCTGAGTATGTCATATATGAAATATCAAAATATGTCACTGGTAAATTTACATTGGAGTGCATTGAACATTTTCAGAATTATCCACTAATTTGTATAATTTCAGTTGATCAAGACTCAATATGCAAAATGAAACCTAAAGCTCAGCCAGACACTTCCATGTACAGCAGCTGTCCTCTCTCCATACCCTCCAAACAAAGAGGCCCCAACGTTGTAGGTGGGTCCAAATCCATGGAAAGTGGTGCTCAGAATACCATCCCACAGAACCAAATATCCCAGTGCTGCACAAAATAACTCTCCAGAAGCTGTCCCTCTGTGGTGGTCATCAATATATGCCACACTCTGTCCTCGTCCTCCAATTGTCTCTCTTATTTGGCAGGTGAGATGTGGGCCACAACACCAGGCCAGTCCTACCTTCAGCATGCTGCCTGGACTTAGTCTAATAATGACCCCTATAGTTCCCCCAGTAGTATGTACCCAGCCAGCGGCAGTGAGGAGGGCAACGGTGGCCCTATAAGTATCAGCCTTTAACGCCAACACAGCATTAGTAATGTCAATGTGACAGTGACATATATGACTGTGGGTAAGCGCATGGTAGCCGGTGGTAATAAATGACCTGTCTAAAAACACTGCACTGCCTGTCACCATGCAGTATAAATAGTATAAATTTTGCTACACACCCCTGTTAAAATGTTAGGTTTTTGTGATGTAAAAAAATGAGACAAAGATAAATCATTTCAGAACTTTTTCCACTTTTTAACGTGACCTATAAACTGTACGACTCGACTGAAAAACAAACTGAAATTGTGGAGGGAAGAAAACAAAAAAAACTAAAATAATGTGGTTGCATACGTCTGCACAACCGGGGATGTAGCTGTGTTCAGAATTAAGCAATCACATACACCTGCCATCATTTAAAGTGCCTCTGATTAACCCCAAATAAAGTTCAGCTGCTCTAGTTGGTCTTTCCTGAAATTTTCTTATTCGCATCCCATAGCAAAAGCCATGGTCCACAGAGAGCTTCCAAACCATCAGCATTGTTAAAAGGTATCCGTCAGGAGAAGGGTACAAAATAATTTCCAAGGCATTAGATATACCATGTAACACAGCGAAGTGGAGAAAATATGGCACAACAGTGATATTACCAAGAACTGGACGTCCCTCCAAAATTGATGAAAAGACGAGAATAAAACTGGTCTAGGAGGCTACCAAGAGGCCTACAGCAACATTAAAGGAGCTGCAGGAATATCTGGCAAGTACTGGCTGTGTGGTACATGTGACAACAATCTCCTATATTCTTCATATATCTGGGCTATGCGGTAGAGTGGCAAGACGAAAGCCTTTTCTTACGAAGAAAAACATCCAAGCCAGGCTACATTTTGCAAAAACACATCTGAAGTCTCCCAAAAGTGGGAAAAGGTGTTATGGTCTGATGAAACCAAGGTTGAACTTTTTGGCCATAATTACAAAAGATATGTTTTCGCAAAAACACTGCACATCACCAAAAGAACACCATACCCACAGTGAAGCATGGTGGTGGCAGCATCATGCTTTGGGGCTGTTTTTCTTCGGCTGGAACTGGGGCCTTAGTTAAAGAGGACCTTTCACTAGAATAAAACATCTAAACTAACTACACAGACATGGAGAGCGGCGCCCAGGGATCTCCCTGCACTTACTGTTATCCCCGGGCGCCGCTCCGTTCTCCCGTTATAGCCTCCGGTATCTTCATAGTTAGGCTCCACCCAGGGGAGAATGAGACGGGAGAATGAGACGCCGGCAGGTTCCCCTGGGTGGAGCCTAACTATGAAGATACCGGAGCCTATACCGGGCGAACGGAGCTGCGCCCAGGTATAACAGTAAGTGCATGTCTGTATAGTTAGTTTAGATGTTTTATTCTAGTGTAAGGTCCTCTTTAAGTTAGAGGGAATTATGAACAGTTCCAAATACCTGTCAATATTGGCACAAAAACCTTCAGGCTTCTGCTGAACTTCATCTTTCAGCATGACAACGACCCAAAGCATACATCCAAACCAACAAAGGAATGGCTTCACCAGAAGAAGATTAAAGTTTTGGAATGAGCCCAGACCTGAATCCGATTGAAAATCTGTGGGGTGATCTGAAGGGGGCTGTGCACAGGAGATGCCCTCGAAATCTGACAGATTTGGAGTGTTTTTGCAAAGTAGAGTGGGCAAATCTTGCCAAGTCAAAATGTGCCATGCTGATAGACTCATACCCAAAAAGACTGAGTGCTGTAAAAAAATCAAAAGGTGCTTCAACAAAGTACTAGTTTAAGGGTGTGCACACTTATGCAACTATATTATTTTATTTTTATATTTTTTCTTCCCTCTACCTAAAAGATTTCAGTTTCTTTTTCAATTGAGTGGTACAGTTTATAGGTCACATTAAAGGTGGAAAAAGTTCTGAAATAATTTATCTTTGTCTGATTTTTCTACATCACAGAAATCTGACATTTTAACAGGGGTGTGTAGACTTTTTATATCCACTTTATATTTATATTAATATAGGGAAGCCACCAAAGGAAAGAGGTACCTACCGGTGGACTGGAAACTTAAAGTGGCCCTGGAAAAAACCCCCATAAAAGTGGCCCCATGTTGTAGGTGGGTCCAAATTGACAGAAAGCAGGGCTAACACAAGTAGGCGGGGCAAGCAATACCATATTACAGGACAAAATACCGCCTCAACACAACAAAATACCTCAGTATACCACAATAAACTGTCCCAACAACATTGAAAACCACAGTGCAGCACAACATAATACCCCAGAACCAATATATACCTCCTCAAAAGCTGCCCCTCTGTGGTGACTTGCACCAGCTGCCCCGTTCTGTTCTCCTACTTCGGTTGCCACAGGATGGCAATACAGTTAGATCAGGAGGGCACCAGTGGTTCTTGGCCAGGTACATAACTATTTGATGCCCCTTGTGTTGATTAACAGATCACTATTTACGGCACCTAGCTGGCGCCCATGAGGAGGGCCCGTAGAGTCGATGGCCAATCCGCCCCTGAAGGTACCCTCGTGCTTTGTTTATGTTACTTAGATGCTGCAGTCACTTTTGGCCAAGAAATCTATTGGGTTAAACATCTGAAATCTAAGTAACTACTAATCTGTGCCATTGGTGTGAGAGGCCTGTTGTCAAATATAGATGTTCCATGGCTGAAGACGCAGGCACAACGTGTGACACTTAAATTTTTAAATGTGGGCCAAAGTTTGTACAAAGCGTCTCATGGTTTTTCAAATTGCCTTGAAGGGCATACATATCATGAAGGAAGATCTTGTGGCTTCTATAGAGGCCCGGGAGATTGGTGGACAGCCCAGGTGGCTATATTTCTTATTTAATGTATAGTGAGAACATGTGCAGGGATTCCTTCTCTGCAGGTCCTACATTATGTAGTATAGTCCATTTCTTCTCCATATGCAGTACATTCTTGGAGGTTTGGGTTCTTGGCTTTAGTGATACTTTTGTCTTTTATTGTAGCTTTTGTATGTACTGCATATAACACATCCTGTTATGGAAAAACATAGACATAGGTGGGTATACACCATAAATGTGACAAAAACCCTTGGAAAGAGAATTTCCAAATAAAAACTTGGATGACTGTGCATTTGATGTTTACCTCTCCACTGTTCAAACCATTGCTCTCATATGTTCCTGTAGCTTATCATAGGTCACATTTCAACTGAACGTAGGAAAATGACTTGGTTTTTTATCACATTATTGGAGTATCAGCTTCTAAACTAATGTGATTGAATATGGTAAGAGAAGTAATTTCTGGGAAAGACCTCTAAAGAGGTTCTGCAGCTCACAGATGTTGACCTATCTTCAGGATACCCCTGCTGATCAGATGTTTCAAGAGGTAGCGTTGCTCGTGATAACTTTGCTTCCGCTTCAAAATTGCACTGTGTGTTGTTTCTCTTGTAGAGGCAGCGCAGTGTTATTACAACTGCCCATCCCATGATAAAGGTAGGTCATCAGTATCTCTGTACTGCACAACCCCTTTAAACCTTCTATAAGTAGACACTGAATCATTTTATGTTTGAATCATGTCAATGACCAAATTGGAGAGAAGGCTGTAGTAAAATAGAATAAAATAAAATAAGATCATAAACAATTTAAGGGGAATTTCCCAGAGAACACAACATATGAAGCAAGTGTGTCAAAGAACATGAGTGGTGTACCAGGAGTGCAGGCATTGCTTGCTTATGTTGAGGTCTGTTGTATCTGGTTCCTATCACCCTGTAATAACTGTGGTAGATGCAAATATATGTAAAGACTGACCTCTAGTGGTTATTTTGAAAACTGCATGTGCTCCATTTTTTTAATAAGATTCAAAACCTTTCTGTATGAAAGCATTTTTATTTTGTGGACATAGCTAAAGCTTTCAATTTCATGATAGAATGGCATATAATATTAGTACTAAATCTATTCTAATAGGTAATGAAGTTATGCAGGGGGTGGGTGGAAATGGAATGACTAATCTTCTGAAACAACAATAATAAATATGATTTGTCTTGGCAGCTACTTTAGGACTGTATCTTCCTAAAAAAGACTTCTCTGAAAGTTTATACATTGACCAGCCTGCTGGTTCAATGCTATTACAAGTCCATGCACTGAGTGACTACCCGGGAGAGGTTCCATACTACAGCCTATGCAGGACCATGCTAAATCAGAAATACATACACATTTTCCATGTCGATGGGAGAAAAGGAATCCTCTATCTTAATGAGACCTTGACAAGTGAAGTTTTCAATAAATTAAGTAAGTGTAAACTATAACATTGCAAGGTGGTCTGGTCCTTTCTTATCAATGTGCATTTGTCTTGAAGAAAACAAGCATTCTATCTAAGCATTGCCTCACCATGAATATGTCTAGCAAATCAGAACATAACAACTTCTTCCGGCTATAAAATTCCTTTAAACTAGACAGTGAGTCCTGGATTATCAAATCATCTGGATTATCAGGAAACCATAAAATATATGTAAAATTTACAGGGGTAGAGAACCTTCAGAAGTCATTTCAGAATCTTCATATTGGTTCTCACCTATGACTTCCAGTTGTGATACTTTGTGAAACGTGTTCAGGATTTCTAGATGCAAATAAACATTTTTTACTACAGTTTTTACCTTATTCTAGGTTCTATATCCATGACAGGGCCTTCACTTTAAAGGGATTGGCTGGACCTGTAAAGGGAAGGTTACTTAAAGGGGTTATCCAATATCATAAACTGCCCCCCGTGTGCTGAGCCCCTCACAGGGAATATACTTACCTGGATCCCCGCTCCCTGCGCCACTACTGGTCCCGCACCGCTGCTGCTTCTCCCCGTGAGCAGATGAAAACATCTGGCGTCGGAGGGGGGCAGCCAATGGCAGGCGGGGACGAGCCTCCCTAGCGTCACCCGCGATGCTAGGGAGGTTCGTCCCTGTCCCCCCTGCCATTGGCTGCTAAAACACCCTATGTTTTCATCGGCACATGGGGAGAAGCAGCAGCGGCCATCCGGGAACCAGGAGCTGCACAGGGAGCGGGGACCCAAGTAAGTATTCCCTGTAAGGGGCCCAGCATATGGGGGGCAGTTTATGATATTGGACAACCCCTTTAACTGCTTCTCAGCGCTGACTCCCCACTCCCTCTCCTCCAGGCCTGGGCTGCTCCGCTGGGCTCACTCGATGTAAACATCCGGATTGACCAACTCCCTGTACGTCATGATAAATGGTCACATGATGCATGGGGATCCGGTCTCAGCTGTGGCCAGTGATTGGCTGCAGTGATGTCAAACCAGATGTTTTCAGTGAGAGAGCCCAGCAGAGCAACTTTCACACTAGAGTTCCGTCCTACGGCCTCTATATCGGAAAATAACTGATCAGTTTAATCCCCATGCATTCTGAATGGAGAGCAATCTGTTCAGGATGCATCAGGATGTCTTCAGTTCAGTTTTTTTTGACTAATCAGGACAGAGATAAAACCGCAGCATGCTACGGTTTTTATCTCCGGCCCAAAAAACGGAACACCTGCCTTTTTTCCATAGGAATGTATCATTGCCAGATCCGGCATTCAAAATACCAGAATGCTGGATCAGTCCTTCCGGTCTGCACGTGCGCAGACCGAAAAAAAGGTGAAAAAAATAAATGCTGGATTCGTTTTTCCGGATGACACTGGAAAGACAGATCCGGCATTTCAATTCATTTGTAAGACGGATCTGGATCCTGATCAGTCTTACAAATGCTACCAGTTGGCATACGTTTTGACGGATCCGGCAGGCAGTTCTGGCGATGGAACTGCTTGCAGGATCACTCTGCCGCAAGTGTGAAAGTACCCGAAGCTTCCCTTTACAGGTATGGCCACCCCCCCCCCCCATTCTATAACCCCTAATGTAATCTATAAATAATATACAGAAATTATTTCCATAGTCCTTACAGCTTCTTTTCCAACCTATTTGACAGATTCCGGACTACTGATATCAGCAGTCTATAGTTTACAGACAGATTAGTGGGATATAGATAGATTCTTGTAGGTTTACTCTGAAGTGTAGAGAGGCTTTCCTTCACCTGGGAAAAATATTCAGTTTGCTGCTTTACCCTTGTATCTAAATATCTAGACATGGCAGATTGGCTTTTTGGCATTCCGGCCCTCTCACCCAGTACACAAGACAAGTGTCTCACCCGTTCACATGTTACCTATGTACTAAAGGTGAACCTATGCTTTAAATGGATTTTATACATTCTTTAACAGGAACTTGTCAGCTTTTTTGACCCACACCCCCAATTACCTATCACTGCTATAAAGGGGCTAGAAGTATTTCCATGTGTGCCTTCAGTTAGACAGCATCCCTTAGAAAAGTATCAGATCTCAATCAAGCCCAAATGGGAGGGTTTGCAGGACTACAGGACTCTTGTTTGCTAAAGAAATGAGTATCGGATATTTGGAGCTTGATTTGCATGTTAACACATGAGTTGTTCAAAGTGTTTTTTATAAAGGTATGCTCTGTTACTGATGGCACACAAGAATATGTTCAGAAAGGTCTTCCTAGACCTTATATAGTTGTGATAGCAGATAATGGGGTCAAACCCAGTGATCAGTTCTCTTTTAAGCATTTTATGGAGTGTTTGAAACCAGTAAGATTAATGGAGGCCCATGTCTTGGTAGCTTAAATGTGGCTTTTAAAATACTTCACTATTCACTATTGTGCTTTGTTGAAAGTTATTGACCTTTTTTTCTCATTTGTTCAAGGAAGCTTATCAATATACATATTGCGATTTAGAATAAAGGTGTCCGCTTCTCCATCTCAAGACCAAGTGTGCGACAGATCCCTCTTTGCTGATATTGGCTTGACACTCAAAGACTACCGAATTCCCAGCTGTTCCTTGCTACAACCAAATGACCTGTGCTTCGGGGAAACAGAACTTTCTTTCCACATCAAAGAAAACAGACCACCGGGCAGATTCTTTGAATTCTATCCCCACTTCCGAGCTGATCCGTGCCCAAATATCAGTGTTAGCTACACAATGATATTAGGTAAAAACATAATAATCATTCCTCTGTTGACCTTGCACATTTGCAGATAGATATGGGGTAGGTCATACTTTAGGATAGACCCTATATAATCTAGGTTTGCATCAGATATCAAAGTCTCAATGCATTTTTGATACTTTTTGATACTTTGATACCTGATTCAGTTCAATACCCATGTTTTGATACTAAACTGCGCTATTGCACAGCTTAGCATCAGTTCCTATCAAAGAACATGGCGTGTGTACAGTGGAAAAGGAGTAAGGGTGTTCCTCCCTTCCTACTGTGGTGCGTGAACCACTGCCACCTATGACAAAGCTGAATGGCCTGAGAGTGGGAGTGTAAGGGATAGAGGGTGGAGAATAGGAAGGTAGAGGACATACAGTTGCAAGAAAAAGTATGTGAACCCTTTGGAATGATATGGATTTCTGCACAAATTGGTCATAAAATGTCATCTGATCTTCATCTAAGTCACAACAATAGATAATCACAGTCTGCTTAAACTAATAACACACAAATAATTAAATGTTACCATGTTTTTATTGAACACACCATGTAAACATTCACAGTGCAGGTGGGAAAAGTATGTGAACTCTTGGATTTAATAACTGGTTGAACCTCCTTTGGCAGCAATAACTTCAACCAAACGTTTCCTGTAGTTGCAGATCAGACGTGCACAACGGTCAGGAGTAATTCTTGACCATTCCTCTTTACAGAACTGTTTCAGTTCAGCAATATTCTTGGGATGTCTGGTGTGAATCGCTTTCTTGAGGTTATGCCACAGCATCTCAATTGGGTTGATGTCAGGACTCTGACTGGGCCACTCAAGAAGGCGTATTTTCTTCTGTTTAAGTCATTCTGTTGTTGATTTTCTTCTATGCTTTGGGTCGTTGTCCTGTTGCAACACCCATCTTCTGTTGAGCTTCAGCTGGTGGACAGATGGCCTTAAGTTCTCCTGCAAAATGTCTTGATAAACTTGGGAATTCATTTTTCCTTTGATGATAGCAGTCCGTCCAGGCCTGAAGCAGCAAAGCAGCCCCAAACCAGGATGCCCCCACCACCATACTTCACAGTTGGGATGAGGTTTTGATGATGGTGTGCTGTGCCTCTTTTTCTCCATACATAGTGTTGTGTGTTTCTTCCAAACAACTCAACTTTGGTTTCATCTGTCCACAGAAAATTTTGCCAGTACTGCTGTGGAACATCTAGGTGCTCTTGTGCAAACTGTAAACGTGCAGCAATGTTTTTTTGGACAGCAGTGACTTCCTCTGTGGTATCCTCCCATGAAATCCATTCTTGTTTAGTGTTTTATGTATCGTAGATTCGCTAACAGGGATGTTAGCTTATGCCAGAGACTTTTGTAAGTCTTTAGCTGAAACTCTAGGATTCTTCTTCACCTCATTGAGCAGTCTGCGCTGTGCTCTTGCAGTCATCTTTACAGGACGGCCACTCCTAGGGAGAGTAGCAGCAGTGCTGAACTTTCTCCATTTACAGACAATTTGTCTTACCGTGGACTGATGAACAGCAAGGCTTTTGGAGATACTTTTATAACCCTTTCCAGCTTTATGCAAGTCAACAATTCTTAATCGTAAGTCTTCTGACAGCTCTTTTGTGCGAGGCATCATTCACATCAGGCAATGCTTCTTGTGAAAAGCAAACCCAGAACTGGTGTGTGCTTTTTATAGGGCAGGGCAGCTGTAACCAACACCTCCAATCCCATCTCATTGATTGGACTCCAGTTGGCTGACACCTCACTCCAATTAGCTTATGGAGATGTCATTAGTCTAGGGGTTCACATACTTTTTCCACCTGCACTGTGAATGTTTACATGGTGTGTTCAATAAAAACATGGTAACATTTAATTCTTTGTGTGTTATTAGTTTAAGCAGACTGTGATTGCCTATTGTTGTGACTTAGATGAAGATCAGATCACAAATTATGACCAATTTGTGCAGAAATCCATATCATTCCAAAGGGTTCACATACTTTTTCTTGCAACTGTACATACTGACTGCTATCTACAGGAGGGGCCATACTCCTCACGGTATTGGAGGCTAAAGGACCTGGGATAACATCCATATGTTACTGGTCACATGACAACGTAATCACAGGTCCTTTATCCTATGAGCATCCAGGAGGTCTTGCTGCAGGAGAAGTTTCATACTGTTTTTATATGGAGGCATCACACTAGCAAGTGACAGGTAAGTGCTTCATGGAGTGCAGACACTGCTGTAAGCCTGTATTCATTTAAGTCACATGGTGTTATTACTTTAGTACCCGCCGAGTGCCTCACATTAATAAAAGTGACCCTATCATGTACAGTACCTCCACATGAAATGGGCAACAATATGTGAGATACATGATGAGGCTACTTAGTTTTACTTAGTGTTACTTAGTATTAGAGTCAGGCACATTGAGGTCCAAAATTAATAACACCATGTGCCTCACATTTATAGTAACTCCATCATGTACCTCCTAATAATGGACAACATGAGGTTAATGTGAGGTACATGATGGGGTTATTTATTATTAATGTGAGGCACATGGAGGTCCAAATTGATAAAACCATGTGCCTCACATTAATAGTAAGCAACTTCATCATGTACCTCACACATTAACCCCATGTTGTCCATTACGTGAGGAGGTACTTGCTGAGGTTGTTATTAATGTGAGGCATATGGTTTTATCAATTTAGATTTCCATGCGCCTCACATTATTTGTAAGTGACCCCATCAAGACCTCCTTACATAATGGGCAATCTTTACAAGCATTAACCCCATGTTGCTTAGCAACATGGGGTTAATGTGTAAATATTTTTTGTGTTTGCTTTTTGCTGGGTATCAAATAGTTATTGCAATACTTTTCTTGATATCAAAATAAAAATTCTGTTATTGTGCCAACTGCAATATAATCTTATATTATTATTTGGTGATGCTAGAAACGCAGATGTACCAGAGACATAGTATAAGAACTGGGTAGGCCTGGTGTGTACACTAAATCAACACTAGGATGGGGATTATAAACTGTGGAGCTCATATTTAGGACCAGATAAGGTTTAGCCTTTCCAGATTGCTAAAATGTGTAGGGCTAGGTTCTCATCTGCAGCAGAGTTCCAGCAAAAAAAAGGATAAAATCGTCTGGTGTATTTTCGGACAAAATGCTAGAATCCATACAGGAAACCTGATGGACCCCATTATAGTGAGTGGGATCTTCTGAGCGTTGGTGTTGTCCATAAATTATACCGGAACAATCAATTGAAATTCATTACAGATATGAACATATCCTAAAGTCTGTCCTGTTTTATGTTCTTTTGGCCTCTTACTGATTAACCTTTATAAGATTAGCATTCACAAATCCCTGTTTTTTGGGAAGAACCCAACACATAACTACGCTCTCTTCTTTCTATACAGACCAACAACTCCCTTTCCAGTATAAACCTGCTACATTTGAAATAGTCTTGTCCCGCTCCCTGGACCGAGAAGAGAGGGAGGACTATGATCTAGTAGCTGAATGCTTAGTAAGAAACAGCACCAAAGAGGTGGAGGTTAAGCAGTCATTCCGGATCAAGGTGGATGATGAAGATGACTGCCCTCCTTTCCTTCCAGATGGAACCGATACTGCAGATGTTGTGGTAGAATACGATAGAAAGGAAGTAAGTAAAAAGCTCTCTTAAAGGTAACACTAATAGACTGATGGGGCACAGGGAATCAGTGCTGTAGCCTCTCCTCCTTGGCCCTGCACAAGGCATAACAGTGTAGTAAATGTACCGGGACTGTACCTGTAAAGTAAGTCTCTTTCTGTTTCTGTACCTTTTCGTATGTTTCTTCTTGTTTCCTGCTGTGGATTTCACCCTTTGCACCAAAATCCACACATAACTGTTTCACCCCATCTGAACATACCTTGTGAAGAGCTTGTCACATGATTAAAAAGCTCTTCCTGAGGTTTTTCAGGATTAGAATATTGATGGCATATCCTTCATCCAGTATCAGTATCGGATTGCTGGGGTGCTGACTCCATCGGTCCCCATCAATCAGATGTTTGCAGGGAACAGAGCAATTGCGCAACTTAGTAGTGGTAGTTATTGCAGCTTAGTCCTGTTTGCTTGAATGGGATGAAGCAGCAATACACTGTCTATAGACGGCACTAAGTAGATGACGTGCAGGTAGACTGGCCAATGTAAACCATGAAGAGGAGCCAACACTCACAAGAAGCCCACTGATCTGATATTGGTGGTCTAACCTGAGGATAGGCCATCAATAGTTTGATGCCAAAACCCACTCTCTGAGCAGGAATTGGCTCAGTTTATTATACTGTTTGTGCTTTGTCATACTTATTGTATGCATGTTAGGAAAACGGTGAGTGCAGTAATGCCTACGTTATAGAAAATGTGCTTCTACAAGGTAGGTGAGCACATTACTCTATTTGTATCCATGAAGTGCTTGAACATTTGTTACATAGAAATTTGATTTCCGGGTGATATTTTAACTGTCTAGTGCCAGGAAATAGAATATTTTGTATACTGGAAACATCAAAGACTGTGCGAATATGACATCTACCTTACTGTTTACTTCCCACACAGGGTACAGTCCTTGGGTCGCTGATGGTTAAAGATCTTGACTTGACACCTGTCTATCCTGTAGACAGTAGTCACAACAGATACACCAATACCATCCTCAACAAAGAAACATTTGTTCTAGAAAAATTTCAAATCAAGCGCGACATCAAAGAGATTACAGAAAGGCGAAATGACAGCATGATTCGAGGAACAATCCATGAATTTAGTAAGGATATGATTATACCATGTCGTACTTTTTACGGCAAACTTCAACCTAAGAAAAATATATTTACTTGCTTTCGAAAGCAATTCAACAACTAGTGATCTACCCTAAGTCTACATGCACATGGGAATGTACTCAATGCAGATTTTCTGTGTGGTTTCCATTGTGTTTCCACAATGAATCCATGTCAGAATCCGCAGGTGACACATCTGTTGCAGACTTCTCCCTACGCTTTACAAACAATTTAGGCCTCATGCACACGACCGTAGTTATGGTCCGCATTCGAGTCGCAGTTTTTGCGGCTCGGATGCAGAACCATTCCGCATCCGTGGCTCCGTTCAGAGGCCCCGCAAAAAAGATATAACATGTCCTATTCTTGTCCGTTTTGCGGACAAGAATAGGCATGTCTACAATGGGCCGCCCGTTCCATTCCGCAAATTGCGGAAGACACACGGGCGGCTTCAGTTTTTTGCGGATCCGCGGTTTGCGGACCGCAAAAAAACAGCACGGTCGTGTGCATGAGGCCTAACGCTGTGAAAATTTTCACATTGTTTAGATATTTATCACATCTGCTTAGCTGATACTGGATTATGCTACGGATTTTTTGGTGCATGTGGCCTAAGGGTTTTCTTTAGCTTCAGTATTCATTGCATTAAAATGAAAAAATAGTCCCCAAGGATCTCAGATGCCAGCCCACTATGAGCCCTGTGTGTTGATTTCACAAAGTCTCTGACTGGATAGATATGCATTGCATATTCATAGAACCAGCTATCAGTAGGTATAATCACATCCAAACAATAGTAAATATAATATTATTTATATAGCACTACCATATTCCACAGCAAATCAGAGGGAACATATGGCTATTATTACAGGTATTAGAGTATGCTGCCCAGTTATGAAATGATACATGCAGAAACCATATTGTCAGTTTTTTAGCTTCATTCTCTCAACAGATACCCAGCATATGTTCCTAGGGATCTACGTATGCATCCTTTTATATGGATAATGCCTGTGGGTAAATCACCGCTGAGGACTGGATATGCTCAGTTTATTTTAGGAAATTGTGGGTCATATCCCAATAACTGCCTTAGGCCTCTTTCACACGAGCATGACAGATTAGGTCTGGATGCGTTCAGGGTGCGTTCAGTGAAACTCGCACCATTTTGCAAGCAAGTTCAGTCAGTTTTGTCTGCAATGGGTTTTGATGCGTTTTTCATGTGCGTGATAAAAAACTGAAGGTTTACAAACATCTCCTAGCAACCATCAGTGAAAAACGCATTACATCCGCACTTGCTTCCGGATGCAATGTGTTCTTCACTGAAGCCCCATTCACTTCTTTGGGCCCAGGGCTGCGTGAAAAATGCAGAATATAGAACATTCTGCGTTTTTCACACAACGCAGAACTGATGCGTGAAAAAAAACGCTCATGTACACACACCCATTGAAATGAATGGGTCAGGATTCAGTGCGGGTGCTATGCGTTTACGTCACGCATTGCACATGCGCGGAAAACTCGCTCGTGTTAAAGGGGCCTTATTCTTGCACCATTTCATGCACCACAGAAATGCTGTAATAACGGATATTTTGTGTAGCCGCATATCTCAGTATACAGTATAATATGTCATTGTTTTTTCATGGCAGAGCTTCTTCTGAAACAGAATATTTCCATAAATAGAAATGCATCATATCAAGTCATAGTTTTGGTCAATGACACCGAATATCCTCATCCTGGCAGAGAACTGAGGCTGTACTTCAATGTCACAATCAAGTCTGTCAAAATTCCATTCCCTAATATAACATACCAGTTTACTGTCAACTGTAATGCCAACCGTTATGCCCAGGTAACGTAGTTAACATTTTTTTCCCAAACTTCTGTCCTTTTAAATACATTAGTGAGCAGTCTGCATTATTATATATATACATGAAATGTTCAATTAGAAGCTGAGGTATTACATTCCCCAATATTGCGTTATTCTTTACTTCCCCTTTCTCAGTTATTAGCTATAATTAGAGACTGGTTTTGAGGAACATGCTGCCTGACTTCTGGTTGCCCATGAGTCGCTGTATCATTGCCGTAAGATCCTGGTATTAATATGACACAACACTGTCCCTATGGTAAAGAGTCACGGGAAGCCTTCCGACTGTCAGAAATATTCCAACCCAGTTGGACTGTCTGTGACAGTTAGGCCTCTTTCAGACGGATTTTTCCACGCGAGTGAAAAACATTCGGGCTTGGGATTGGTGTTCTGTAGATTGTATTATTTTCCCTTATAACATGGTTATAAGGGAAAATAATAGCATTCTGAATACAGAATGCATAGTAACAGCGCTGGAGGGGTTAAAAAAAAAATCTAAAAATTAACTCACCTTAATCCACGTGTTCGCGCAGCCCGGCATCTGTTCTGTCTTTAACTGTAAGCAATAGGACCTTTGATGATGTCACTGCGTTCATCACATGATCCATCACATGATCCATCACCATGGTGATGGATCATGTGATGAGTGTAGTGACGTCATCAAAGGTCCAATTGCTCACAGTTAAAGACAGAACAGATGCCGGGCTGCGCGAACAAGTGGGTTAAGGTGAGTTAAAATTATTTTTTTATTTTTTATTCTGTACTCTGTATTTATTCTGTATTCAGAATGCTATTATTTTCCCTTATAACCATGTTATAAGGGGAAATAATAATGATCGGGTCTCCATCCCGATCGACTCCTAGCAACCGTGCGTGAAAATCGCACCGCATCCGCACTTGCTTGCGGATGCTTGCGATTTTCACGCAACCCCATTCACTTCTATGGGGCCTGCGTTGCGTGAAAAACACAGAATATAGAGCATGCTGCGATTTTCACGCAACGCACAAGTGAACAGCCCCATAGAAATGAATGGGTCGGTATTCAGTGCGGGTGCAATGCATTCAACTCACGCATCGCATCCGCGCGGAATACTCGCCCGTGTGAAAGGGGCCTTAGGGAATGACTTAAGTACACACTATGTACGGCACTATAAAAGTAGTATATGCAGAATTCCTATATGTAAAATGCTCTGAAGGTATCATGCTACAGGAAAATGCATTGAGAACATTGAAATGTCTCCCCTTATCTGTCAGAGTTCATTTTGTAAACTTGTTATTTAAAGGGATTGTCTCACTTCAGCAAGTGGCATTTATCATGTAGAGAAAGTTAATACAAGGCACTTAAGAATGTACTGTGATTGTCCATATTGCTTCCTTTGCTGGCTGGACTCCTTTTTCCATCACATTATACACTGCTCGTTTCCATGGTTACGACCAGCCTTTAATCCATTAGCTGTTGCCGTACTTCCACACTGTAATAGGTAAAGTTGCCGGTGACCATGGGAGCTCACATAGGCTGGTGCCGTTTTCTATAGTGTACAAGCATTGCCACCACGGCTAGATTGAAGGGTGGTCGTAACCATGGAAACGAGCAGTGTATAATGTGATGAAAAAATAAATTAAGCCAGCAAAGGAGGCAATATGGACAATCACAATACATTAGTAAGTGCCTTTAACTTTTTCTATATAATAAATGCCATTTGTTGAAGTGAGACAAACCCTTTAAGGCTGCATTACACTGGCCGATATTTCGTCCGACATTACTGCCACTGATTGCCCGATGAACAAGCCTTTGCTTGTTCATCTGGCAATTCAGATTTTTAAAACCTGTATTAGACAGGCAGATCAGCAAGCGATTGTCCTGGCAATCACAGGAGACTGCTGCTATTACATGCAGCGATTTCCTATGTAGCATAGGAGGGAGTGATCGCTATGCCATTGCCAGTCCCTATACTGTCTAGCGGTTTGCTGGCGGCAGATCGCTATTAGACAGCACAGTCTTCCACCAGCAAGCACAAATTTTTGAGCTTTCCTAAAAATCTGAATTGCCTGATGAACAAGCATTTGGTCATTCATCGGACAATCTGCAGCAGTATTACACTTCAAAATGATGATTCATACGAATGCTCTTTAGCAATTATCGGCCGAAATATCGGCCATTGTAATACAGCCTTTAAGCGTGCTTAAAAATCAGCTCTAGCCGGCGGCATATCGTGGTGTCTATTAGCTGCCGGCAAGACAGTATGGAGACGAGCGAAGGCATAGTGATCGTTCCTCCCCATGCTGCGGAGGAAATCACTGCATGTAATAGCAGCAGCTTCCTCCACTATGTAGCAAGCGCTTCCCTCCTGACAATCGCTTGCTGAGCTGCCTTTCTAGTACAGGTTTTAGTCCCTATGCTATGCGTTATGTTAATACAGTATGTTGGCGCATGCACTGGAAAAGCTCCCGGGCTGGCACATAAAGCAAATGCAGTCATGAGTTGCCCCTCACCTGACGGTCTTTTTAACTCTGCAGGGTTAGTTTGTGGCGGCATATTTTTGTTTCATTCTGTAACTCCTAAAGATTTTAAAGAAATACAAAAATGTGGCCAATAGGTGATGTCTGCCACTGTCTAGCTATACAATAGCATAAATTGTAGCCTTATGTCAGCGATTTGTCCTGATATATAGCTCTGATATACTGCGCTGTTGAAATGTTTACAGAAGAATTCATGTGTGCTAATACTTACCTGAGATAATGTATCCTGATGTCATCTTTGTGCTCCAGATAGGAAGAGTATGCATTGAAAATTGCTCACTGTTTAAAGGCGTCAACGTGAATTACGTGCTTCAGGCTTCAAATACCACACATCCCATTGCCATTCAGAAGGGACCGAGGGATATGTTTGCCATCCTTTATGTTAATGATACTGTGGCTTTGGCCAGCCATGAAAGCACGGAGATCCTTCTTACTGTTAAAGCCTTCAATTCACAAAGTAAGGAGCCTTCCAAGACACAAGTAACTATCATCATAGAAGGAACCTGTAAGTACCCATATTCCTTTAAATGTGACATATTGGACAATAATTGCGCTAATAATATGCACTGTGTAACACAATCTCTGGAATCAAGATGGGCAATAAAATACAAGAAGAGTGTTTGTGCATTGGAAGAGGCATTGAAGTAACCAAACTTTCCTTTCTTCATGTATAGCCACAAATATTTACTCTTTAAGAACGATAAAAGGGGTTTCTCCAAGGCTTTACTTATTGATGACCTACCCTGAGAATAGATCACCAGTGTCAATTCACCGGGGTCATACTCCTGATAGCCCCACCATCTACTGTTCTCACTATCTTCTGTGGTGGAACCAAGCGCTGGACGTACATATCTCTGTGTAGTGGCCATACTTGGTTACTGCAGCATTGCTCCCATCTCAAGTCTAATAATAAGTCTTGAGTGTAGAAAGATAGCAGATTCAGCAGACTCATACTGTATGCTTGAAAACATCCTGGGACAACTGATCTTGCAGAAACCAAAAAATGCAAGCACTTGATGTTCCCAATAAAAGCTATTTTCTTTATTGGCTAATCTGAGCCATTTTGAGTTTAAGCCAACTGTATACATTATTGACCAGGTTCCTCTGTACTTGTTTCCTTCCAGCTATAAAGAATGGAGTGAATAGTTTGTTCTCATGTGCAGAGAACAAAAACAGACAGGAGTGTGAAGAGTCTGATGGATTAGGGTCCCTCACTGGAAAATGTCAATGGAGACAGGGAGATGGTCAAGGTAACGCCTCATATAGACGTATTTCTGGTTAGTAAATGACCCCCTTAGATTACACAGTTTGAACATCCAACATCAGTCACTGTAATTTTAACACTGTCTATAAATTAGACATAGTTAGTAAATCTGCCCGAAGGACTGGAAACCAAAAATAATTTTGAAGTAGGTCTAGTGTGTGCGTGTAAGTAGTCAGTAGAGATTGCTGCCGATTGCATACCCAGCCAGTCCATTACAGCAAGGCTGCCCACAGGCACTGTCTCTTGTGCCTACTCTCTCTCTCTCAAAACATTCTGTTATAAGTCATTAACAAGACATACACCATAAGGCCTCATGCACACGACCGTATTTTTTTGCGGTCCGCAAAAACTGGTTCAGTTTTTCCGTGATCCGTGACCGTTTTTTCATCCGTGGGTCTTCCTTGATTTTTGGAGGATCCACGGACATGAAAAAAAAGTCATTTTGGTGTCCGCCTGGCCGTGCGGAGCCAAACGGATCCGTCCTGAATTACAATGCAAGTCAATGGGGACGGATCCGTTTGACGTTGACACAATATGGTGCAATTTCAAACGGATCCGTCCCCCATTGACTTTCAATGTAAAGTCAGGAGTTAATATACCATAGGATCGGAGTTTTCTCCAATCTGATGGTATATTTTAACTTGAAGCGTCCCCATCACCATGGGAACGCCTCTATGTTAGAATATACTGTCGGATATGAGTTAGATCGTGAAACTCAAATCCGACAGTATATTCTAACACAGAGGCGTTCCCATGGTGATGGGGATGCTTCAGGTTAGAATATACTAAAAGAACTGTGTACATGACTGCCCCCTGCTGCCTGGCAGGTGCTGCCAGGCAGCAGGGGGCAGCCCCCTTCCTGTAGTTAACACATTGGTGGCCAGTGCGGCCGCCCCCCCCCTCCCTCCCCTGTAGTTAACTCATTGGTGGCCAGTGGGCCCCCCTCCCTCCCCTGTAGTTAACTCTTTGTTGTCCAGTGCGGCCGGCCCCCCTCCCTCCCCTGTAGTTAACTCGTTGGTGGCCAGTAGGCCCCCCTCCCTCCCCTGTAGTTAACTCGTTGGTGGCCAGTGCGGCCGGCCCCCCTCACTCCCCTGTAGTTAACTCGTTGGTGGCCAGTGGGCCCTCTCCCCTCCCTCCCCCTCCTAATTAAAATCTCCCCCCCTATCATTGGTGGCAGCGGAGAGTACCGATCGGAGTCCCAGTTTAATCGCTGGGGCTTTGATCGGTAACCATGGCAACCAGGACGCTACTGCAGTCCCGGTTGCCATGGTTACTTAGCAATTTGTAGAAGCAGCTTACTTACCTGCGAGCTGCGATGTCTGCGTCCGGCCAGGAGCTCCTCCTACTGGTAAGTGACAGGTCTGTGCGGCGCATTGCTTAATGACCTGTCACTTACCAGTAGGAGGAGCTCCCGGCCAGACGCAGACATCGCAGCTCGCAGGTAAGTATAATGCAGTCATGTACACAGTTCTTTTAGTATATTCTAACCATCACCATGGGAACGCCTCTGTGTTAGAATATACTGTCGGATCTGAGTTTTATGCAGACGGATCTTCGGACCTACGGCCACGGATCACGGACACGGATGCCAATCTTGTGTGCATCCGTGTTCTTTCACAGGTCATATTTTTTTGACGGACAGGATACACGGATCACGGTCTCGGCTGCAAAACGGTGCATTTTCCGATTTTTCCACGGACCCATTAAAAGTCAATGGGTCCGCGAAAAAAAACTGAAGACGGCACAACGGCCACGGATGCACACAACGGTCGTGTGCATGAGGCCTAAGGATGTTCAGCTGATCTAATATTTCATAGTAAGAAATGACAAAATAGAATGCCAATGAAGTTCATCTGTTCATATTAGCATATTTACAATGTGCAGACTATTGGATAATGAACACCATAAAGGGGATTGTCTGTGCTCCACTCAGTTTTTCTCCTTCTTTTTTTTAAAGGGATCACTAGAAACTATTCTACTTGTACACCTAGTATCTTTACCTGTCCTGATGGGATTTGTGATGCTGTGGAGGGAAAAGATCCTGCAATCTGTCCCCAAGACTGCACAAGTGTGTATTCTCTACTTTAAATACTTACTCAAATCAAGCGAAAAATCAAATGTACCCTTCATCTGATTGAACAGCCATTATGAGCCTCCCGTTTGATCTACAAAGTGGAGGCTAAAAGATGTCAAAATAGTCCCTTCTGCTCTGCCATTGTATCTCCTTTTCTGGCGTTAGAATGGGGCAGGAGGGCAAATGCTGGTTAATGATGTCATCAACTGTGCCTACCCAATCCATTCATATAGACTGTGTTGATATTTACTGTGCGTATCAGTGTCTTAGTATACCACTACTCCAATATTACCTCTGTAGGGAAGCAGTAGTTCAAAAGTCACAGCAACATGTAAGATCCTATAGAGTACGCAAAGAGGTATCTCCCAAGGAAGAGAACTATCTAGCGCCACCTTGTGGAAGCGGCTCCCTATGAGTCAAAATCCAACTTTTTAACAAGCCATGGGATATGACCAGGGAAAATTCCATGCCAGGTATCCATCCGTAGACAGCTGTTTTGGGGTGATTGCCCCTTATCAGTACATAATCAGATTAGACATAATCTTCAAAAAGAATGTGAAATATGGAGTTATCATGTGTAGCCATGGGCTGCGATATTGTAATAATCTTCATTATAACATCTGTGCCATCTCAGAACAGCAAGGACAGCCCAATGTCCATGCTGTCCATTGTGTGTGAATGATAAAGGCTGCATTCACATGGTTATTATATCCATACCTCCCTCAGTGCCAATGATCACCATAGAGCCTTTGGAGGTTCAGGTTATCGCAACCATAATACAAACCTTTGGTGGATTGCTAAATTGGTTCTAATTGTAAATGTCAGCAATTACTGAGTTTTTGAAGTACAATAATGTTCACTTTCCAATATCAAATCAGCAGGGGTCAACTACACCGTACCCCCACTGGTCAGCTATTTCAGAGTAGCACCGGTGCGACACAGCTATGTCCACTGTGGACATAGCTGTGTATTTCTGATGCAAACTTCCAGCATCAGAGATACTCTGAAACAGTGGGGGGTGTTGGACCTCCGAAGATCAAGTATTAATAGCCTATCCCGATGATAGTCCATTAATATTAACTAGAGATGAGCGAATCGAAGTTGATGAAGAAGAATTCAATCCGAATTTTCTCACGCTTTGTTGTAACAAATCACATCTTTTCCTAAAATGGTTGCTGCACATGTTAGGACATGGAGCAAAGAACTCCGGGAACGAGGGATCACCCACAATGCCATGCATGCAGCCAATCAGCAGCCAGCCCCTGTGATATCACAGCCCTATAAATAGCGGCAGCCATCTTGGATTCTGCCATTTTCCAGTGTACTTAATGCAGGGCAAGACTTTAGCAGGCGCTATGGAAAGTGCTAGGAAAGACTTGAAAACTTTTATTTTGCTGAATAGAAGTTTAGGGAAAGAGCATTAGAAGTGTAGGGAAAGAATAGGGAGGAATCATTCCACAGTATTGAAGCAGAAAAGGGTCCAATAAGGGAGTGTACAGCCTGGGTAATAGGAACAATCCTGTTACACCTTGCTGCACTGACTGGGGATCCAAATTGCAATTATACTGATGCTTGGCAGCCAGGACCCTACTGAAGCCCTGTCTGCCATGGTCAGCACCCTGCTGCTATGTGTACTATGCACAGGGCAGCAGGGACAGTGTAAAGTCCTATTGACCCTAATAGAGCTCTATCAGGATGAATAGGACAAGGGATGAAAAGATCCCAGGTTCTAGCCCCTATAGGGGGAAATGGTTATTAAATAAAAAGTTTAAAAAACCACAAAAATATTAAGTATAAATCACCCCCTTTCCCAATTTTACATATAAAATATATAAACAACAAATAAATAAACATATTACATAACCCCACGTCTGAAAAGTCTAAACTATTAAAATATAAAAAAAAATTCCTATGTGGTGAGCGCCGTAACAGAAAAAACAAAACCCTAAGCCCCGCCCCAAAAACCCTGCCCCCTTCCCCCCACCTGCGCAGGCACACCAGCAGGGGTCACTTCGAGAGGCCTGAGCTCCTGGTGACATCTAGCGGTCGTGTCTTGACCAACAACCCAGCGGTTTTTTGAATGATTGACTCGGTCATCCACTTCATCCCAAGTGACATCAGACACCGCCAGCCAAGAGTCGGTGGGTTCATCAGACACAACCCTTAGTCGGCATGGCAGGCAGGCCCTGTGCCCTCACCTGTCCTCAACCTGCCTCTTTACCTTTCTGTTTCCTCAGCCAGAGAAGTATTATATGCTGTGGGCTCAGCTCCGCTATGCAGCGAGGACGAGCTACTAGAAGAAAGTCAGCAACTAATGCCCAGCCAAAATCTGGAGGAGACATCCGTCGCTTCCTCCGGTAGGCGGGCAAGTAGCGATGAGGAGAGTGGCATGGGAGCTGGTGTTGCGAGCGATCAGGCTCCTGGCTCAGAAACCGTCGAGGAGGACATTAGTGACGTGCAGACAGTACTCGATGATGATGTAGCTGATCGCAGTTGGGAGCCGAGTGACGAAGGGGCTTCATCATCATCGGGAGAAGAGGGTGGCAGCTTGCCCATGAGGCAGCGGTGTAGCCAGCAAGTCGGTAGCGTGGCAGCAGTGGGAGGTCAGGAGTCACAAGTGCTCAGGGTAGACCTCCCACTTTGCAGGAGCATGCCTGCTCAAAAAGCAGTGGTGCAGGGGTTCACGGAGGCAGCGGCGGCAGCAGTCAGTCAGTGCGGAGTGTTGTGGGTAAAATCACCTACTAGGCGGTGTAGTAAAGGAAGTTCTGGTCAGGCGCAAAATCCCTGGTTCAAGCAGGTCTCTGTATTTGAATCTTCTTTATTTACATAGCAAACATATGTACATAGAAAGTTCTATGTACATATGTTTGTTATGTAAATAAAGAAGATTCACCTACAGAGACCTGCTTGAACCAGTGATTTTGCGCCTGACCAGAACTTCCTTTACTACAAGCACCCTTTGGGGGATTGGGCATCCGATCCCAGAGATACTTCTTCTGCGGCTGCATTCCTGGATCCTAAAGGTCTATATATCTACAAGTCTACAATAGAGTTGTGCCTATTTTTAGCACAACCCTAAAAGGTGAGCACCTTTATCTTTCAATCAATTTATTTTGTATTGAACGTACTACCCTATTATGCGCCCCCCCCACCCCTCTTATTTTCTTTATTCCCCTCGCGACCGAGTGAAATTTAGATTCGCCTGTGGTTGTTAAGACTACTAGGCGGTGTGGCACTTTTTTGTTAGGCCGCCAGAGGAGGTGAACATGGCCATTTGCAGAATCTGTGGGAAGAAGGTAAAGTGTGGCCAGGGTGCCAATGTTGGCACCACGGCCCTGCGTCAACATATGCAGCGTCACCATAAAGTGGCCTGGGAGAACCGTGGTTCCAATGTGGTGGTCCAGTCGGCCGGAGCAACCAATGCATCACCAAGTGGAATGCACCTGATTTCAAGAAGTCAAGGCTCCACAACCTCAGCCGAAGCAAGCTTTCTGTCCTTCCCATCATCTACCATTCCTGATGCTCCTTCTCCTTGCCCTCTTTGTCAGTCATTCCATCAGCAATCGATCACAAAAGCGATTGCCAAGAGACAACAGTATGCGTGCACATTAAATGGCGCAGAAGCTGAACGTGCTCCTGGCCAAGTTGCTGGTGCTGCAGTCCCTCCCTTTCCAAGTGGTGGACTCTACACCTTTCAGAAAACTGATGGCTTGTGGAGAGTCCCAAGCTGTCATTTCTTGCTGTTCTACACCTCGTTTGCCTAGGCGAACGGAGTCACACAGGGGAGTAACTGCTCCGTGTCCTTCAGCAAGAAATCGAATCCTCGCTTTCTCCATGACAACTCAAAATCAGAACCATGGTGACCAACAACGGGAAGAACATGGTGTCGGCGCTGCGTCAAGGAGGGCTGAGCCATGCGCCCTGGATGGCGCGCGTGTTCAATCAGGTTGTCAAGCGGTTCATGAAGTCTTCCACCCATCTCCAAGACATCCTAAAAATGGCCAGGAAACTTTGCATGCACTCCAGCCACTCGTACACCGCAAGCACACCCTCCTTGAGCTGCAGCGGCACAATGGCGTCCCCCAACATAGGCTGATATGAGACGTTTCCACCCGTTGGAATTCCACCCTTTATATATTGGACCGACTATACGAACAGAGAAAGGCCATAAACAATTTCTTGATGATCCAAGCGGACAGGAGTACTCCCCTGTGTAACTTCGATGTCAGCCAGTGGCAGCTCATGCGTAACACCTGCCGTTTGCTCAAGCCCTTTGAGGATGCCACGTTATTAGTCAGTCGCAAGGACTAAAATCTGGCTGGTCAGGGGATAGGAGACGTGGTGCCTACATCTCACGGGCACATGAGCCCTGTGTGGGCTGAACTGGAGGAGGGGGAGGAGGACATTGGAGCACAAGCAATGTGTAGCGAAATGGGTTGTTTTTCTACACAGGTGACAGGAGAGAAGGAGCAGACAGAGTAGCAAGAGGGAGATGAGCAAGACGAGGCAGATGACCCAGGCACACCGTGGCAATATGCAGTGGAGATGGAGGCAGGGAGTCCCTCCGAGTCACTTACGCAAATGGCCCGCTGCATGCTCACTTGCTTGGGTAGTGACAGCTGAATTGTCACCATTCGGCAGAGGGATGACTTCTGGCTCTCCACCTTGTTGGACCCTAGCTACCGGTCCAAAATGGGGGCCTTTTTTACACCCGCTGAGAGGGAGGACAAACTGAACTACTATAGAGACATCCTATGTAGTCAGTTGGCCGCTGCCTATCCGCCCCATCGTCTATCCTCTCGCAGGTCTAACCAGGGAGGCACTCTGCACTCTTGTTTCACTGCCATGGCTGCTGTGGCAAGGGGGGCGTAGGAGCAGTACCAGCTACATCAGCAGCAGCTTGATTCTAGAGTCGATGTTGAGCAGCTTTCTTAACCCGCCTAGTGAAGAAACTACTCACCAGTAGCAGCAGCAGCAGCTAGACCTGAACCACCAGGTGGTGGCATACTTGGACAGCACCCTGCCACCCCACATTGAAGATCCGCTGGACTACTGGGCAACCAAACTGGATTTGTGGCCGCAAGTGACTAAGTTTGCCCTGGAAAAGCTGTTCTGCCCGGCCAGTAGTGTGGCATCAGAATGGGTGTTTAGTGTGGCGGGGGCCATAGTTACCCCAAGAAGTTCATCGCCTGTCCACCCAAAATTTGGAGAGACTGACCTTTGTCAAGATGAATCAGGCGTGGATCAGCCAGGATTTCCACCCACCAATGCCTGATGCATCAGATTAGATCATCCATGCTGCCTCAACCAAGCCTTGACAAAAGAGACCGGTTTATTCTGGCTACCTGCCTCAGCTACTATTTTGATGCTGCCACCCGCCTGATGCCACACATCTGATGCCAAGTGCTCCTTCTTACACCCACCATCATCAGCGGGTACTGTTATTGCCACCCACCTCCCCACTCTGTTATCGGGTCACTCTGTGGTCTCTTGATACTGTTGCCACCTCACGACTCAGGTCTCCTCATGCTGCTGCTGCCACCTCCACACTATGTGACCTTGCCAGTCTGTGGCCTCCTCATGCTGCTGCTGCTGCCACCTACGCACTGTCATTGTGCCACTCTGTGGTCTCCTCATGCTGCTGCCACCTCCACACTCTGTCATTGTGCCATTCTGTGGCCTCCTCATGCTGCTGCTGATCTTGCCACCTCCACACTATGTCACCTTGCCAGTCTGTGGCCTTCTCATGCTGCTGCTGCCACCTCCACACTATCATTGTGCAACTCTGTTGTCTCCTCATTCTGCTGCCACCTCCACACTGTCATTGTGCCACTTTGTGGCCTCCTCATGCTGCTGCTGCTTCCACCTCCACACTATGTCAACTTGCCAGTCTGTGGCCTCCTCATGCTGCTGCTGCCACCTCCACACTATGTCACCTTGCCACTCTGTGGCCTCCTCATGCAGCTGCTGCTGCCAAATCCACACTATGTCACCTTGCCAGTCTGTGGCCTCCTCATGCTGGTGCTCAATCAACACTATGTCACTAGCCACTCTGTGGCTTCCTCATGCTGCTGCCAACTCAACACTATGTAAACCGGCCACTCTATGGTCTCCTCATGCTGCTGCCACCTCCCCACTATGTCACAGGGCCACTCTGTGGTCTCCTCATGCTGCTGCTTCCTCAACACTATGTCATTGGGCCACTCTGTGGACTTCTCAAGCTGTTATCCCACCCTCCCCACTACATGACTGGGCCACTATTTTGCCTTTTTGGCCTGGTTGACATCATTATTTATTTGACCCTTCTTCTGATCTGTGAGAAGGAAGGAAAAAATGAGATGCACAACGGATCCTGTCTGTGTAGCAGATGTAAGGCCTGTATGGTCCCATCAGAATTGGCTTATGATTTGGTAGCCAAAAGCAGGAGTGGGTACAAAAAACAGAAGACATGCAAATATTCCATTGATGTGTCTTCTCTGTTTTGTATCCACTCCTGTTTTTTTGGGCTTTAGCAATACTGATGGATTACTGAGCAAATGCTGACCTAGTGAAGGCGGATGCTCAGCAAATAGGATACGTTTTTTGTTGGGTTATTGTTCTGACAGATCAGTGACGTCAACACAAACTTACTGCTGACACCCTTTTCACTCTGTCAGGGGGATCTACTTGTATAAGCGTTTAATAGAACAGGTTCAAATAAGTGAAGTGTGTAATGATTCTAAGAGCGACGCCTGTCATGTGCGTGTTATACTGACTCACAGTATTGTTTAAATAACACAGCAGGCTCCCTTTGCGTGTTACTGCAAGGCACAGTGTTCTATACCACTATACAGGCTCTCTGCAGCCAGGAAATGGCTGTTTTAAACGCGTTTCGCCGCAAATAAATTCAAATACAATCTTTTTGGAAAATTTGGCAACCAGACGAATCTAATTTTTGACAAATTCGCTCATCTCTAATATTAATATCTAGGAATACCCTATTGAAGGTAATGTGTAATCAGAAAATGACATTGTTTAAATCACGTTTTCATGTTATACACATTTTTCTTAGAACTTTTGGTGAGTTTGTTTTTACATCGTTTTCCATGTCACTATCTACAGTTGCAAGAAAAAGTATGTGAACCCTTTGGAATGATATGTATTTCTGCACAAATTGGTCATAAAATGTGATCTAATCTTCAAGTCACAACAATAGACAATCACAGCCTACTTAAACTAATAACACACAAAGAATTAAATGTTACCATGTTTTTATTGAACACACCATGTAAACATTCACAGTGCAGGTGGAAAAAGGTATGTGAACCCCTAGACTAATGACATCTTCAAGAGCTAATTCGAGTGAGGTGTCAGCCAGCCGGAGTCCAATCAATGAGATGAGATTGGAGGTGTTGGTTACAGCTGCCCTGCCCTATAAAAAACACACACCAGTTCTGGGTTTGCTTTTCACAGGAAGCGTTGCCTGATGTGAATGATGCCTCGCACAAAAGAGCTCTCAGAAGATCTACGATTAAGAATTGCTGACTTGCATAAAGCTGGAAAGGGTTATAAAAGTATCCCCAAAAGACTTGCTGTTCATCAGTCCACGGTAAGACAAATTGTCTATAAATGGAGAAAGTTCAGCACTGCTGCTACTCTCCCTAGGAGTGGCCGTCCTGTAAAGATGACTGCAAGAACACAGCGCAGACTGCTCAATGAGGTGAAGAAGAATCCTAGAGTGTCAGCTAAAGACTTACAAAAGTCTCTGGCATATGCTAACATCCCTGTTAGCGAATCTACGATACGTAAAACACTAAACAAGAATGGATTTCATGGGATGAACCACAGAGGAACCCACTGCTGTCCAAAAAAAACATTGCTGCACGTTTACAGTTTTCACAAGAGCACCTGGATGTTCCACAGCAGTAATGGCAAAATATTCTGTGGACAGATGAAACCAAAGTTGAGTTGTTTGGAAGAAACACACAACACTATGTGTAGAGAAAAAGAGGCACAGCACACCAACATCAAAACCTCATGCCAACTGTGAAGTATGGTGGTGGGGGCATCATGGTTTGGGGCTGTTTTGCTGCTTCAGGGCCTGGACAGATTGCTATCATCGAAGGAAAAATGAATTCCCAAGTTTATCAAGACATTTTGCAGGAGAACTTAAGGCCATCTGTCCACCAGCTGAAGCTCAACAGAAGATGGGTGTTGCAACAGGACAACGACCCAAAGCATAGAAGAAGATCAACAACAGAATTGCTTAAACAGAAGAAAAAACGCCTTCTGGGGTGGCCCAGTCAGAGTCCTGACATCAACCCGATTGAGATGCTGTGGCATGACCTCAAGAAAGCAATTCACACCAGACATCCCAAGAATACTGCTGAACTGAAACAGTTCTGTAAAGAGGAATGGTCAAGAATTACTCCTGACCGTTCTGCACGTCTGATCTGCAACTACAGGAAACGTTTGGTTGAAGTTATTGCTGCCAAAGGAGGTTCAACCAGTTATTGAAACCAAGGGTTCACATACTTTTTCCTCCTGCACTGTAAATGTTTACATGGTGTGTTCAATAAAAACATGGTAACATTTAATTATTTGTGTGTTATTAGTTTAAGCAGACTGTGATTATCTATTGTTGTGACTTAGATGAAAATCAGATCACATTTTATGACCAATTTGTACAGAAATCCCTATCATTCCAAAGGGTTCACATACTTTTTCTTGCAACTGTATATTTAGAAAATTGTATATAAGCCTGCAATTTTGTCTTTTCAAATCAGCTACATGGCCGACTATCTATCTATATATAAATTTTATTTGTCATTGTAATTCTGCCTGCGGTAATAAATAGAGTTAAGTGAATTGAGCTTCGGATCAGAGATTCGAAGTTCATTTATTCAAACACTTCGGTTTAAATGCTGTATCGGCATACAGCTTTAACCTCTTAAGGACATAGGGCGTACAGGTACGCCCTTGTGCCCTGGTACTTAAGGACACAGGGCGTACATGTACGCCCTGTGTATTTTCGATCACTGCCGTGCGGCTGGCAGTGATCGGAACCCGGTGCCTGCTCAAATCATTGAGCAGGCACCTAGGCTAAATGCGCGGGGGGGTCCCGTGACCCCCCCCATGTCGGCGATCGCGGCAAACCGCAGGTCAATTCAGACCTGCGGTTTGCTGCGATTTCTGCATTTTCTGATCCCCGCGGTCCCTGACCGCGGGGATCAGAAACTTTATATGCCTAAAATAAAGTTTTATTCACCCCCCCCTGCACCCCCGAATGATTTTATGGTGGCGGGAGGTGCAGGGGGAGGGGTGCGGGCGGTGGGGGCGGTGCGGGAGGCGGGCGGTGCGGCAGGCGGGATCGTGATCCCCCGCCCGCCTCCCCTGGTATAATCGTTGGCTTCTAGTGGGTATACCAGGGTGCCAGCACATTGCTGGCACCCTGGTATAAACGGCTGACATCTGCGATGCGATGTCAGCCGTTTAACCCTTTCCATACAGCGGTCCGTACGGACCGCTGTATGGAAAAGGTTAGCAGCGCAGGGAGCTCCCTCCCTCTCCCATCGGGGGGCTGCTGTGCCTTTGCTTCAAATGGGACATGGTGTAAAAAAAACAGTCCAGCAAAACCTGCCTTCCAAAAACCGTATGGCATTCCTTTCCTTCTGCGCCCTGCCATGTGCCCATACAGCAGTTTACGACCACATATGGGGTGTTTCTGTAAACTACAGAATTAGAGCCATAAATAATGAGTTTTGTTTGGCTGTTAACCCTTGCTTTGTATCTGGAAAAAAAATATTAAAATGGAAAATCTGCCAAAAAAGTGAAATTTTGAAATTGTATCTCTATTTTCCATTAAATATTGTGCAACACCTAAAGGGTTAACAAAGTTAGTAAAATCAGTTTTGAATACCTTGAGGGGTGTAGTTTCTTAGATGGTGTCACTTTTATGGAGTTTATAATCTAGGGGTGCATCAGGGGGGCTTCAAATGGGACATGGTGTCAAAAAAACAGTCCAGCAAAATCAGCCCTCCAAAAACCAAACAGCGCACCTTTCACTCTACGCCCCGCTGTGTGGCCGTACAGTAGTTTACGGCCACATATGGGGTGTTTCTGTAAACAGCAGAGTCAGGGCAATAAAGATACAGTCTTGTTTGGCTGTTAACCCTTGCTTTGTTAGTGGAAAAAATGGGTTAAAATGGAAAATTAGGCAAAAAAAAGAAATTCTCAAATTTCATCGCCATTTGCCAATAACTCTTGTGCAACACCTAAAGGGTTAACGATGTATGTAAAATCAGTTTTGAATACCTTGAGGGGTGTAGTTTCTTAGATGGGATCACTTTTAGGGAGTTTCTCCTCTAGGGGTGCATCAGGGGGCTTCAAATGGGACATGGTGTAAAAAAAACAGTCCATAAAAATCAGCCTTCCAAAAACCAAACCGCGCACCTTTCACTCTACGCCCCGCTGTGTGGCCGTACAGTAGTTTACGGCCACATATTGGGTGTTTCTGTAAACGGCAGAGTCAGGGCAATAAAGATACAGTCTTGTTTGGCTGTTAACCCTTGCTTTGTTAGTGGAAAAAATGGGTTAAAATGAAAAATTAGACAAAAAAATGAAATTCTCAAATTTCCTCCCCATTTGCCAATAACTCTTGTGCAACACCTAAAGGGTTAACAACGTATGCAAAATCTGTTTTGAATACCTTGAGGGGTGTAGTTTCTTAGATGGGGTCATTTTTGGGTGGTTTCTATTATGTAAGCCTCGCAAAGTGACTTGAGACCTGAACTGGTCCCTAAAAATTGAGTTTTTGTAAATTTCTGAAAAATTTCAAGATTTGCTTTTAAACTTCTAAGCCTTATAACATCCCCAAAAAATAAAATATCATTCCCAAAACAATTCAAACATGAAGTAGACATATGGGGAATGTAAAGTCATCACAATTTTTGGGGGTATTACTATGTATTACAGAAGTAGAGAAACTGAAACTTTGAAATTTGCAAATTTTTCCAAATTTTTGTTAAATTAGGTATTTTTTGGTGCAAAAAAAATAATTTATTTGACTTCATTTTACCAGTGTCATGAAGTACAATATGTGACGAAAAAACAATCTCAGAACGGCCTGGATAAGTCAAAGCGTTTTAAAGTTATCAGCACTTAAAGGGACTCTGGTCAGATTTGCAAAAAATGGCCTGGTCCTAAGGTGTAAAAAGGCTGTGTCCTTAAGGGGTTAAAATGTATTGCCTCAGTGCAGGCAAAATTCGTCTCAGCCAAAGTCGTGCAAGACTTCGGTCAATTGATAATGGCGTGATGTGATAATGGCTACTGAAAAGTAATCTGTACATAACAGGAAATCATGACCTATTATTAGACCTACTGGTTAAAGGCTATGTACACCTTCGGAGGCAATTTTTTTTATGATTGCATTTTACTCATCTTGGGCTAAAAATCATTTTTTAAATTGGTTTTTATTAAAAATAATGAGCCGTTCTGTCACAAAGGGTTAACTGTTTGTCTAGCTGTGTGAATTGTACTTTTTACTTTCACTTTGTGCAGGTCATCTAATAACCCTTACCTCTAATTTAGTAAGAGGTCATAAACACTTATTTAAGCCACATTCTTATCAGTAAGATAAGAACTGAGCTGTAATGTTTATGTTAGAGAGCAGAGATAAGGAGCCGTTTAGTTAGGCTACTCACACTAACGTTTTTTGCGGATCCGTCATGGATCTGCAAAAACGCAGGCAGCGTTTTGGTGTCCGCTTCCAGAGCGGAATGGTGACTGAATGGAGGCAAACTGATGCATTATGAGCGGATCCTTTTCCATTCAGAACGCATAAGGGCAAAACTGATCCGTTTTAGACCGCTTTTGAGAGCCTTGAACTGATCTCACAAACGGAAAGCCAAAACGCTAGTGTGAAAGTAGCCTTAGCTGGTTGATGGAAGAGAGAGACAATTAAGATCCCTATATTACAGCATCTCAGCCCTGTACAGAAAAAAAGTCCCATATTTGTAATAATGGCCAAGTAAAAAAAATATTTTTAGCTCAAAATTAGTATAATGCAATAGTAAAGAAAATAAAAATGCCCCCAAAGGTGTACATAGTCTTTAAATATAGATACTGACATGGAAAAAAAAAAAAAAATCACCAAAACTTCTAAAAAAAAAAATTTTAACATAAAAATGTGATTCAAACAATTGGTCATTTTCTGACGACACATTCCCTTGAAGCATTTTTACTCTTAACCATAAATTGACAAAAAAAGACTGTAACAATAAAAGTGTGGGAAGGGCTATAATTATATCCTACAATGTAAGTAACATAACAAGTGTCCTGATAAAAGTGTACAAGGGATCCTAAGCAAGACATCTGGAAATAGCACAAATAATCCTAGCATATACTGTATAGTAACAAAAAAAATACAGACCAAATTGGATGACAATCAGGGACATCCCAACACGTTGTGTAGACGCTGGGCCCCTGAAGGAAGCAAATCCGAAACATGTCTTGGGGTGTTCTTGTGCGCCATCCAGTTTGGTCTGTATTTTTTATTTTTTTGTTATTATGTGTGCTGATATTATCTGTGCTATTTCTGGACATCTGGTTTAGGATCTTTTAGGGTTACATTGTAGGATATTTTTATAGCCCTTCCCACACATTTATTGTTATTTATGTACCTGGTAAGACAGTATTTATAATGTGGTCGATGTGTCTGCCATTTAATATATGTGTTTTAAAGGGAACCTGTCACCGGGATTTTGTGTATAGAGCTGAGGAAATGGGTTGCTAGATCGCCACTAGCACATCCACAATACCCAGTCCCCATAGCTCTGTGTGCTTTTATTGTGTAAAAAAAACTATTTGATACACATGCAAATTAACATGAGATGAGTCCTGTACCCGACTCATCTCACGTACAGGACTCATCTCAGGTTAATTTGCATATGTATCAAATCGTTTTTTTTACACAATAAAAGCACACAGAGCTATAGGGATTGGGTATTGCGGATGTGCTAGCGACCATATAACAACCCATGTCCTCAGCTCTATACCCATAATCCAGGTGACAGGTTCCCTTTAATATGATGTGTTTTATAAAGCTGTACTATTTTTCTATACAATTGCCAGTGTTTTGTTTTATCTTTTTGGTGGTAGTTATTTGTATGCAATATACGGTAACTGATAATAAGACTTACTTTTACTGTGAATTGTTATGACTTCCTACATTATCTACAATATACAGTACATTATGACAGCTGGTCCATTATGCATGAATCCAACTTTAGTCTTTTTTGTATTGTTTTGGATTCAGAGATGGATATCCTTGGTGGGTTTGAGCGAGGATTTCCCAGTGGAATAAAAGCAGGTCATGACACTTGTCACTGTTTCCCTGACAGATGTGTCTGTGAGAAGAATATAGAGGAGGGTAAGAAACTTACTTAAAATGTACATACATCTTTAAATGGCATTTTAAATATGGATAAAAAAGTAACTGAGCAATTTATGTAAAAAAAATATCAATCCTGAGTTACATCCTGTATTTGAGCTGAGTTCATGGATAATCCTATAAAAGTGCAGACTAATGCTTTTAATAGAATATGTAAAAAATAAGAACTTCGGATAATAATTTTACAAATATATGCTTTTTCATTTACAGTTCAATTGTGTGATGAAGCTTGTAAGACGGTTATCGCATGTGGAGTATTCCTGTCTTTTATCATCTCTGTGCTGTTGTCTTCATACTTTATTCACCGCTACCATAAAAACTCACCAAAGCCCCCTATAGCTTCTGCTGAGATGACTTTCCGCCGACCCGCCCAGTCTTACCCGATCAGCTATTCCTCAACTAATGCCAGAAGACCATCTCTAGATTCTATGGAGAATCAAGTTGCAGTGGATACATTTAAAATTCCAGTAGGTTCCAGAGCCCAATATGGCATAGACTTTATATAGTTTTCTGTCATGTTGTCTATTATTATATTTGCATATTCACCAATGCCCTTTTGGCAAAATTGCCACTGTAATGTGCCTGATGCTCTGCATACATATTTTTTAGATTTCTCTGGGATTGCAAAATACTCATTTTCAGGTAGAATGTTTAGTGGCATTGGCTTAGGTAGTAGAATCAGAATCTGGGGGTCAGGTTAGTCTTCCAATTACAGGAAATTTTATCAGGACCTGGCCCTCGGAAAATTAGAAATATGCTTGCATATTTACAAATGTAAAGCTTGACTACAGTATCTAGTATGGACCTTTGGAGGACTTTCCATAAAGGTTATAACTCTATAAGCCAGGTATTACTAAATTATATTGGGAAATATACTGATTTAGGTCATAATTTTAGTCAATGTAGACCTTTTCTATTTTATTTCAATGTCCCTCTAATGCTTTGCAAATAAGTATTAATGTATTTATGTAACCTAAATAATTGGAAATGTTATTTCTTCTTTTTCTTTGTTTTTTTTAACCTAAAGGAGGATCCAAAGTGGGAATTCCCAAGAAAAAATCTGGTTTTGGGTAAAACCCTTGGTGAAGGAGAGTTTGGTAAAGTGGTTAAGGCAACAGCATTTAGGCTGAAAGGGAAGGCTGGTTACACAACTGTGGCCGTCAAGATGTTAAAAGGTAAAAAAAAAAAATCATTGCCACATTTCTGAACATAAAGCAATGGGATCACTAGTCCCCACCTATTAACCAGTTATGCTATGCAATTGCTAGTTATGAAAGTGACTTGCCACAACACTTAAAGCAAAGTACTGCTGATGCCATACATCACTTCAAATCTGTATGGATGGTGGTTCTAATGGACAATGGTTCGATGACATTATATTAACAACTTCTGTCCGGCACTGTAGACCAGAATCTGATGCTACTAAACTCAGTGAAATGGATTCTATTACATTTCTTATACTACTCATGCCTGTAGTCCTGTGACCCCCTCCCCCCTCCACACACACACCTTTATTCTCATAAGACTAAAGTTATCCAAAGACAAATGTTTGCCATATTCGATGATGTAAGTGGGATTTGCCACTAAAATGTATGTGGGATCTCCCATTACTACAGAGGTTGGGGAAAGAAGGATTGGGCAAGTCTGATTTCAACATTCCTGATGATGACTCCCACTGGAAATACACTGCTATCTTTGAAACCTCGGTGGTTCAGATGTTCTAAACAGTATATTCTAAATGTTCTGAACAGAGGTTGTCTGTTTTAATGATATTGATAACCTATTCTCAGGATAGGTCATCAATATCAGATTGGAGAGAGTTTGACACCGGGCACATCTGCCAATCATCTGCTTGAAGGAGTAGTGTCGCTTGGGCAAACGTTGTGTCTTCTTCACAGTAGTATTGACCTGCATGCCGTCCACATTGCAGCAGTGGGGCCAGTACAATTACAGCTTCAACTCCCATTCAAGTAAGGCTACTTCCACACTGGCATTTTGGTTTCCGTTTGAGATCCGTTCAGGGCTCTCCCAAGCGGTCCGAAACGGATCAGTTTTGCCCTAATGCATTCTGAATAGATAAGGATCCGTTCAGAATGCATCAGTTTGCCTCAGTTTCGCCTCCATTCCACTCTGGAGGCGGACACCAAAACGCTGCTTGCAGCGTTTTGGTGTCCACCTGACAATGCGGAGGCAAACGGATCCGTCCTGACACACAATGTAAGTCAATGGGGACAGATCCGTTTTCATTGACACAATATGGCACAATAGAAAACGGATCCATCCCCCATTGACTTTCAATGGTGTTCAAGACTGTTTTGGCTATGTTACAGATAATACAAACGTATCCGTTCTGAACGGATGCATGCGGTTGTATTATCTGAACTGAAGCGTTTGTGCAGATCCATGACGGATCCACACCAAACGCGAGTGTGAAAGTAGCCTTAAAAGGACGAAAAGCTGAACTTATCCTGCCCCACTGCAATGTAGACAGCATGCAGGATTACACTGAAGCAGACACAACGCTCACTCAAGCACCACTACCCCTTCAAACAGCTGATCAGTGGGGCGCTCATAATCAGACCCCCACTGATCTGACTATTAGCTGAATTGATGTAAGAGAAACCTACCACTGATTTTTTTGTATCATGTCCTTTTACAGAAAGTGCCTCCCAGAGTGAATTACGAGATCTTCTCTCTGAATTCAACCTCTTAAAACAGGTTAATCATCCACATGTCATCAAGTTGTATGGAGCTTGCACCCAAGATGGTAAGTGCATCCAGTCATCAATCACTATACATCATTCTTCTGTCAGAGACCATTCTTTTATGTTTCTTCACATTGTACTAGCTAACTTAAAAAATGATGTTGTTAATTTAATTGTAAAATGCATTTTATGGTGTTACCAAATAGTTAGATGATACCTTGCTAAAGTACGATATCATTAGGGAAGGTTATTCATAACGTTTTACATTCTCCAATATTTATACTATTTTCTGTCCTTTGTTTCATTCAGGTCCCCTACACCTCATAGTCGAGTATGCAAAGTATGGTTCTTTACGTAGTTTCCTAAGGGAAAGCCGCAAAGTAGGACCTAGTTCTGTAGGTGGTGATTCAAACCGTAATTCCAGTTATTTGGATAACCCCGATGAAAGAGCCCTGACAATGGGAGACCTCATTTCCTTTGCATGGCAAATATCCAGAGGAATGCAATATTTAGCAGAAATGAAGGTAAAACTACTATGTCTACATGTTCTTGTCATTAAAAGGGTTTCCAAGATTTTCATGTTGATGGCCTTCAATATCTGATCGGTGATAGGCCATCAATATCTTATCGGTGGTGGTCTAAGTCCCGGCACCCCCACTCATCAGCTGTTTGAAGAAGCCATGGCTCTCCGGTTAGTGATGCAGTCTCTTCCTAGGCTAGTGACATCACATTTATCAGTCACGTGGCCTAGGCACAGCTCAGTCCTATTCAAGTGAATGGGACTGGGCTGCAATACTAAGTAAAATTGATACCCAGTAGACAGCACTGTGCTTGGTAAGCTGTGAGGAGTGCTGCGGCCTTCTCACACAGCTGATCTGTGGGTGTCGGACCCCCACTAATCAGGTACTGATAGATAGGTCATCAGTGGTAAACACCCAGGCAACCCCTTAAATATTCTAGGTAAATTTGATATAATAATAAATATGCAGGGTTTTCCATCCATATCACACCAGACAAATCCATTATGAATAAAAAATCTCTAAGTAACTAAAGTAATACTGGTTCATGCTGCACACACAATACTATCACTAGTTTAGTTTCATTCAGGTGTCCTATTAATATATACAGTACTAATAGTATTTTTCTGCTAAAATATTAATAATCCAATTTAACCTGTCGTTAATTACTATCCAAGTTTGTGGTAAATTAAAGGGGTTGTCCAAGTTATTTCAAAATGCAATAAAATAAAACAAAAATCATCCAATACTCACTTGTTTTGCCCCGACAGTTCTCCATGCCACAGCTCTAGTCCTCCTCCTGGTGTTTGTATACAAGGCTGCAGCGATGATATGGAAGTACTCAGTGTGTGATCGCTGCAGCTAATCATTGGTCTTGTGCCATGTAGTGGGATGAGGACTGAAGCTGCTGTCCTTACAAGAGTAGAGAGAAACAGGTGAGTGTAGGATGATTTTGTAACATTTACTGGCTTGGGGAAATGTTTTGAAATAACTCTGACAACCCCATTAATTTAAAAAAAAGTGGTCTGAAATTCAAACTTTACTGGATTTTCAAGAGCAAATCAGAACAACAACCAAACGTCCTATCCCAAAAAAAAAAAACTGACGATTAAGCAACATAGGAAATCTATATACCATTGAGAGATCCCTTTAAAAGATGTTCTTGTGCCTCTGTGGTAATAAAAAAAAGTAAAACTTTTTGTCCATTAGGAGGGGTCAATCATTTTGACCAGCTCCTATTCCCATGCATCACAAAAGGAAGGAAGGTAGATTTTGGAAAGGTCTCATTTTAAATCAAATATTTGGTGTTGTCTTGAATGGTAAGCTAAGCAAATATATCTCTGTTATCACAGTTTTAATAACTACTTTGATTTAATTACATATGTAATGTATGATAAATACCCATTATTTCACCAGCTTGTTCATCGAGATCTAGCTGCGCGAAATGTGCTGGTGGCAGAAGGTCGTAAAATGAAAATATCTGATTTTGGTCTCTCTCGTGATGTTTATGAAGAGGATTCATATGTAAAGAGAAGCAAGGTAATCTCATTACCACGCTATACTATTACACGTCCTTGGGTCACAAAGAAAGCTGGATTTACACAAGAGGGATGAGCAGACAATTGTCGACACTCGCCTGCTCGTTGGTTGCGGTGAAGTGCTGCATTTACATGCAATGAACACTCTTGTTCATCCTCATACAGCTGCATTGTTTTTGGGCAGCAGAGTGCTGTATATACAGCATGATCTGCTGCCCAGAAATGATCATTTAGCTGCACACATTAACGATTGTTTCACCCGGTGAATGAGTTATCTGCAATACCTTTAGACGGGCCAATTATCAGGAAAGAGCTTTCATAGGAAAGCTCATTCCTGAAATTAGCCTAAATATGAGGCCATGTAAATTGGCTTTAAAGAGGACCTTTCACCGATTATTACACTATAAACGAAGTATACAGACATGTAGAGCGGCGCCCGGGGATCTCACTGCACTTACTATTATCCCCGGGAGCCGCTCCGTTCTCCCGCTATGCCCTCCGGTATCTCCGCTCACTAAGTTATAGTAGGCGGAGATTTCAGTCACTAAGTTATGGTAGGCAGAGTCTGCCCTTGTTCTGCTCTAGCGCTGGCCAATCGCAGCGCAGAGCTCACAGCCTGGGAGGTTATTTTCTCCTAGGCTGTGAGCTCTGCAATGCGTTAGGCCAGCGCTACAGAAGAACAAGGGCAGACTCCGCCTACCATAACTTAGTGAGCGGAGATATCGGAGGGCATAGCAAGAGAACGGAGCGGCGTCCAGGGATAATAGTAAGTGCAGTGAGATCCCCGGGCGCCGCTCTACATGTCTGTATACTTAGTTCATAGTGTAATAATCAGTGAAAGGTCCTCCTTAAGATTTCTTTTTAAACAGTAGGCTCCAAACTATGCAGCAAATAATACCCGACCTGAACGTTTTGTCTCTTCACAGTACAGTCGTGGCCAAAAGTTTTGACAATTACATACATTTTGGAAATTGGAAAAGTTTCTGCTTAAGTTTTTATAATAGCAATTTGCATATACTCCAGAATGTTATGAAGTTAGTCCTTCTTTGCCATGAAAATTAACTTAATCCCAAAAAAAAACCTTTCCACTGCATTTCATTGCTGTCATTAAAGGACCTGCTGAGATCATTTCAGTAATCGTCTTGTTAACTCAGGTGAGAATGTTGGCGAGCACAAGGCTGGAGATCATTATGTCAGGCTGATTGGGTTAAAATGGCAGACTTGACATGTTAAAAGGAGGGTGATGCTTGAAATCATTGTTCTTCCATTGTTAACCATGGTGATCTGCAAAGAAGCGCGTGCAGCCATCATTGCGTTGGATAAAAATGGCTTCACAGGCAAGGATATTGTGGCTACTAAGATTGCACCTCAATCAACAATTTATAGGATCATCAAGAACTTCAAGGAAAGAGGTTCAATTCTTGTTAAGAAGGCTTCAAGGCGTCCAAGAAAGTCCAGCAAGCGCCAGGATCGTCTCCTAAAGAGGATTCAGCTGCGGGATCGGAGTGCCACCAGTGCAGAGCTTGCTCAGGAATGGCAGCAGGCAGGTGTGAGCGCATCTGCGCGCACAGTCAGGCGAAGACTTTTGGAAGATGGCCTGGTGTCAAGAAGGGCAGCAAAGAAGCCACTTCTCTCCAAAAAAAACATCAGGGACAGATTGATCTTCTGCAGAAAGTATGGTGAATGGACTGCTGAGGACTGGGGCAAAGTCATATTCTCCGATGAAGCCTCTTTCCGATTGTTTGGGGCATCTGGAAAAAGGCTTGTCTGGAGAAGAAAAGGTGAGCGCTACCATCAGTCCTGTGTCATGCCAACAGTAAAGCATCCTGAGACCATTCATGTGTGGGGTTGCTTCTTATCCAAGGGAGTGGGCTCACTCACAATTTTGACCAAAAACACAGCCCTGAATAAAGAATGGTACCAAAACACCCTCCAACAGCAACTTCTTCCAACAATCCAACAACAGTTTGGTGAAGAACAATGCATTTTCCAGCACGATGGAGCACCGTGCCATAAGGCAAAAGTGATAACTAAGTGGCTCGGGGACCAAAACGTTGACATTTTGGGTCCATGGCCTGGAAACTCCCCAGATCTCAATCCCATTGAGAACTTGTGGTCAATCCTCAAGAGGCGGGTGGACAAACAAAAACCCACTAATTCTGACAAACTCCAAGAAGTGATTATGAAAGAATGGGTTGCTATCAGTCAGGAATTGGCCCAGAAGTTGATTGAGAGCATACCCAGTGGAATTGCAGAGGTCCTGAAAAAGAAGGGCCAACACTGCAAAGACTCGATAAAAGCCTTTGAAATGTATGAAGTGCGTGTAATTATATTTCACTACATCACAGAAACAACTGAAACAAAGATCTAAAAGCAGTTTAGCAGCAAACTTTGTGAAAACTAATATTTGTGTCATAAAACTAATATTTGTGTCATAGTATAAAGCTATACTATGTAAAAAGAAAGGTGTGTGACTTTGCTGTTTTATTGTTATTATTCAATACATCGAGGCTATCACACGATAGTAACAACTGTTAAAAGCGGTAAATGGTCTTTAAAAACAGACCCATTGTCTTTTATGAGGGTTGTCAGGCCATGAGTATGTACAAAATACGGCATTCCCTATGTTTTGACGGCCTGTATTCATCATCTGTTAAAACAATGGACATGTAAACACACCCAAAGTCTTCAATTATTTACTGTTGAGTGAATATAAACTTAGGTTATTTTACATAATAGATTGTCTACACTGGATATTAATCTTCGAGTGTATGCTCAGATATGAGTGGGGACCATGTAAATAAAAGTATACCTTTATTACAACTTCTTGACACATATAACTGTACATGAAGTGCAGTCACTTTTGCTTCTAGATCATTCAGGCAGTACTCACAGTGTGTTAACCTGTAAGCAAAAAAGTAACATAGTAACATAGTACATAAGGCCGAAAAAAGACATTTGTCCATCCAGTTCGGCCTGTTATCCTACAAGTTGATCCAGAGGAAGGCAAAAAATAAAAAAAACTGTGATGTAGAAGCCAATTTTCCCCACTTTAGGGGAATAAAAAATTCCTTCCCGACTCCAATCAGGCAATCAGAATAACTCCCTGGATCAACGACCCCTCTCTAGTAGCTATAGCCTGTAATATTATTACGCTCCAGAAATACATCCAGTAGATCAGAGGAACAGTAGTAAGTTAAGGTGCCCATACACCCTTATTAGCTAAGTGCAACCTCTGATAGTGGCTTTTCTCCAAAACACAAAGGATCATGATTATGGTCTACATGACTAGTATTGATCACGAATAGTCGAATTGTGAATATTGATCGCGAATATCGTCACTTTGAGAATTCGCAAATATTTACAATATACCGTATATACTCGAGTATAAGACGAGTTTTTTGGCACATATTTTTGTGCTCAAAAAGCCTCCTCGTCTTATACTCGAGTCTAGGTCTTAGCTCCGGTAATACAGGCAGTGCGGGGGGCGGCGCTCACTCACTGACATCACGTGCCTGCGCCGCCTAGTGGGAGAAGGCGCGTGACGTCAGTGAGTGAGCGCCGCTCCCCGCACTGCCTGTATTACCGGAGCAAAGACAAAGTACAAAGTAAGATATCCACAGTTAAAGGTTACTTATATATACTGCTGTGAGCGTCGGGGAGGGGGATCTGTGGATGGCACTGTAGGGGGATCTGTGGATGGCACTGTAGGGGGATCTGTGGATGGCACTGTAGGGAGATCTGTGGATGGCACTGTAGGGGGATCTGTGGATGGCACTGTAGGGGGATCTGTGGATGGCACTGTAGGGGGATCTGTGGATGGCACTAGATCCCCTACAGTGCCATCCACAGATACCCCCTCCCCTAAACAGTGCCATCATGGCACTGTTTAGGGGAGGGGGGGATCTGTGGATGGCATTGTTTAGGGGGGATCTGTGGATGGCACTGTTTAGGGGGGAGATCTGTGGATGGCACTGTTTAGGGGGGAGATCTGTGGATGGCTCCCTGTATTTAATGCAGAGTGTGTGTGTATATAATGCACACACTCTGCATTAAATACAGGGAGTCACCCTCTTGCAGATGTGTGTATATGATGTAGAGTGTGTGCATTATATACACATACACTCTGCATTATAGCTGCATTTCCCACCCTAGTCTTATACTCGAGTCAATAACTTTTCCCATTTTTTTGGGGTAAAATTAGGGGCTCGGCTTATACTCGGGTCGGCTTATACTCGAGTATATACGGTAGATATATACAGTATAATCGCAATTTCGAATATTGTAGATTTTTTTTTTTATCAGTAACCTCCCTTCCTGCTTGTTGGGCCAATGAGAAAGCTGCAATGTCTTTGTCGTCTGAGCTTAGCAAAATCCTTAGCAACCAATAGGAAAGTTGCCTGCCCCTTACTATATATGAACCTACCCAGCAGCCATTTCCTACAGTTTTTTAAAGTTCTGAGAGAGACAGCAGTGTCATTGCTGTGCTCTGTGCTTTCCACACTACATTAGATAGATAGTTAGATAGCTCATATATATATATAATACAGATAGTTAGTGGGAGATAGTCAGTGTGGGTTATATCCTGATATAGTGTAGCTGTTGCAGTGCAGTGTGTTAGGTAGTGTGATAGGTTCTGCTGTCCATTCATACATGCAGACCTCCTAAAATGTGAAGTTTCACGTATTGCGCCAAAATAGTCGCATCGTTGGTGCCGATTTGCGCAATCGGGAATATATTGGAGCCCTCTAACTGCATATAAAGCCATTTTTAATGTTCTGCCGTGCCAACCATTTTCTCCAGTCTTAGGAAACTTCTAGCAGCTTGGAAAATGTAGCAAAAGTGACTGTATTTCGCGTGCATTACGCGAATATTACAATATTACGAATATTACCCATTTTTTTGCGATGAAGAAAATAATCTTGAATTTGAGAATATATGATGAATATTCGCCCAAATATTTATGAAATATTGTGAATTTGTGAATTTGAATATAGCCCCTGCCGCTCATCACTATACATGACCATGGTTATGGACTACATGATCATAGTTTTGTGACCACTACTTTTACAAATGGTCAACTCCAGAATTTGCTCAGAATCTGGACCCACTGACTCATATAATGCATTTTTAGGACAAACTCTATGTACCTAAAGTTTAATGTTTTATCATTTGCTTCATATAGCACTTAAATGTTTAATAACTCCTCCCCCTAATCTCCAGGGAAGAATACCAGTGAAGTGGATGGCAATAGAATCCTTGTTTGATCACATATACACCACTCAAAGTGACGTGTAAGTTTTTTTTTGATGATTCTAATGGTCTTATGATTGTCCTTTTATTTAATCTACACAAGAAAGCAAGAGCTGAAGAAGGCTCATAGATTATAGTGCAAATCTATGAAACCTCATTCAGACTGCCAATTTTAGCATCTAGTTTATGCCTACAAATCCCAGCTCAACCACAGGTCTAATGACCCGAAGTAGGGATGTATAGGAGTCATATTTCCTCCAACATGAACACTTCTGTTCCAGTCAATGCAATGAAACAGGCTTGTCTTCATCAGTCCCATTGCGATGAATGAAGTGGACCGTACCTCCAGTGATCAGGAACTTACCACCTGTGTTGAGACAATTTAGGGCTCATGCACACGACCGTATATATTTTGTGGTCCGCAAAAACAGATCCGCAAAAAAAAATGGATGATGTCCGTGTGCATTCTGTATTTTGCGGAACGGAACAGCTGGCCCCTAATAGAACAGTCCTATCCTTGTCCATTATCGGACAATAATAGGAGATATTCTATTTATTTGCGGAACGAAAATACGGACATACGGAAACGGAATGCACACGGAGTAAATAATTTTTTTTTTGCTCATCCATTGAAGTGAATGGTTTTGCATACGGTCCACAAAAAAAAAGACAAAGAAAATACGGTCGTGTGCATGAGCCCTTAGGCTGAGTTCACACGTCTCACGTTATTTGATCAGTTTTTGTGAGCCAAAACCAGGAGTAGAGGCTACACAGAGATAAGGTATAATGAAAAGATCTGCAACTGTTCTGTCTTTTTGACCCAAACCTGGTTTTGGCTCACAATAACTGATGGAAATAACTGATCAAAAAAACGACACGTGAACAAGGCCTTAAGGCTACTTTCACACTAGCAGCAGGACGGATCCGACAGGCTGTTCACCCTGTCGGATCCGTCCAGCCGCTATTTTGCTGTGCCGCCGGACCGCTGCTCCGTCCCCATTGACTATAATGGGGACAGGGGCGGAGCTCCGGCACAGCGCGGCAGTCCACGGTGAAAGGCTGCTGGACTAAAAGTACTGCATGTCCGACTTTTTAGTCCGGCAGTCTCTCACCGCGAGCTGCCGTGCTGCGCCGTAGCTCCGACCCCGTTCCCATTATAGTAAATGGGGACAGAGCGGCGGTCCGGCGGCACGGCGAAATAGCGGCAGGACAAATCCAACAGGGTGAACAGCCTGTTGGATCCATCCTGCCGCTAGTGTGAAAGTACCCTAAGTTGCTTTGTTCTTTAAAAACAGCTTCCTTCTAGCTACTCTTTAGAAGCTTTTAGCAAATAGTGGGGTTCAAAGAAAGGACCCCCACTTAAAAATACAAAATTTTTCTATGATATAGTAGCCCGTTTCTACAACTGGAGGTGTTGATGTATGTATAACATTTATCTTTGCGGTATCTTATGATAATAGGTGGTCCTTTGGTGTTCTTCTGTGGGAGATTGTTACCCTTGGTGGAAATCCATACCCAGGTATTGCTCCAGAGCGTCTCTTCAACCTCCTTAAGACTGGTTACAGGATGGAAAAGCCAGAGAACTGCAGTGATGAAATGTAAGTCTGTTTACTTCAAGAATGCAGAAGCTTGTATTCATAAAACTGTAAAAGTGACTCTCTCTCTCTCTTAAAGCAAAAATATTACATTTTCTAAATAACAAAAAAGGGTCTGAAGCAAAAGTTTTGGCACTCTGCATGGTTAGTACCTAGTTACTACCCATTTGGCAAGTATCATACCTTGTAAACACTTTTTGTAGCCAGCCAAGAGTCTTTAAATTTTTGCTTGAGGGATTTTCATCCATTCTTCCTAGCAAAAGTCTTCCAGTTCTGTGAGATTCCTGACCTGTCTTGCATGCACTGCTCTTTTGAGGTCTATCCACAGATTTTTAATTATGTTCAGATCAGGGGAATGTGAAGACCATGGTAAAACCTTGTTAGGATGTTCTTTTGCAAACTTCTGATGCTAAATTTTGTGATGAGGATGCAGGAGAGGCGTTATTCTGATGACTCTTCCATGAAGGGCATTTTGGTTCACGTCGCAGAACAGTAGAAGAATGTAGCACAGCTCCAGAGTCTGATAAATGTTCCTGAAGGTCTTTTGCAGTCAAGCAGGGGTTCTACCTTCTAGCAAGCCTACGAGCAGCTGTCTCTGAAATTTTTCTTGGTCTTCCAGACCTTTTTTTGAACTCCGCTGTTACTGTTAACTCCTATTTCTTAATTACATTTCAAACTGAGGAAATGCAACATGAAAATGATTTGCTTCGATTATAGCATTCTCCTGCTTTGTGGGCTTCAACCATTTTCATTTTCAGAGTGTTAGGCAGCTGCTTAGAAGAACCCATGACTGTTGTTTTTTGGGACAAGGTTAGAGGAGTCTGGGTATTTATAAAGCTTTGACATTTTTATCACCTGGCCTTTCCTGGCAATGATTGTGAACACTTCACTCTTATGAAGCCAAAATAATACACTGATATTGTTTAAAATGTTGAAAAGTGTGTTTCATCTTTAACTTTATGCCTTTTGGAGATTATTCCACCTTCAACTTAATTAACTGTTCACAGTAACAGTAATTTTGACCAGGGGTGCCCAAACTTTTGCATGATTATATATATTTATATATATATATATATATATACAGTACAGACCAAAAGTTTGGACACACCTTCTCATTCAAAGACTTTTCTTTATTTTCATGACTATGAAAATTGTAGATTCACACTGAAGGCATCAAAACTATGAATTAACACATGTGGAATTATATACATAACAAACAAGTGTCAAACAACTGAAAATATGTCATATTCTAGGTTCATCAAAGTAGCCACCTTTTGCTTTGATTACTGCTTTGCACACTCTTGGCATTCTCTTGATGAGCTTCAAGAGGTAGTCCCCTGAAATGGTTTTCACTTCACAGGTGTGCCCTGTCAGGTTTAATAAGTGGGATTTCTTGCCTTCTAAATGGGGTTGGGACCATCAGTTGCGTTGAGGATAAGTCAGGTGGATACACAGCTGATAGTCCTACTGAATAGACTATTAGAATTTGTATTATGGCAAGAAAAACGCAGCTAAGTAAAGAAAAACGAGTGGCCATCATTACTTTAAGAAATGAAGGTCAGTCAGTCAGCCGAAAAATTGGGAAAACTTTGAAAGTAAGGGCTATTTGACCATGAAGGAGAGTGATGGGGTGCTGCACCAGATGACCTGGCCTCCACAGTCACCGGACCTGAACCCAATCGAGATGGTTTGGGGTGAGCTGGACCGCAGAGTGAAGGCAAAAGGGCCAACAAGTGCTAAGCATCTCTGGGAACTCCTTCAAGACTGTTGGAAGACCATTTCAGGGGACTACCTCTTGAAGCTCATCAAGAGAATGCCAAGAGTGTGCAAAGCAGTAATCAAAGCAAAAGGTGGCTACTTTGAAGAACCTAGAATATGACATATTTTCAGTTGTTTCACACTTGTTTGTTATGTATATAATTCCACATGTGTTCATTCATAGTTTTGATGCCTTCATAGTCATGAAAATAAAGAAAACTCTTTGAATGAGAAGGTGTGTCCAAACTTTTGGTCTGTACTGTATATAGTGGTTCAGTGAAAAAGGCTGTTATGTTAAAGTGCTTCATTTGTTAATGGAAAAATATAAAGTGCATTAATTGTCCTATTTGTAGGTACAATCTTATGCTGAAATGTTGGAAGCAGGAGCAAGACAAGAGACCAACATTTGGTGAGATCAGTAAAGAATTGGAGAAAATGATGGTCAAAAGCAGGGTGAGTCCAAAAGGGTGTCAGCAGCATAATATACATGCATATACATACTGACTTTTTTAGTTCTTCAATCTGGGAGGTGGGCTCCTGCTTCATTGGCCAGGATTGGAGATGAATCTGGTCCCAACTGTTTAATCTTTCAGATAGTTTTGTTGATAGTGATTGCAGGGTACAGATGGTTGTTCTGGTAGCCAGGTGACAAACAGGTTCCCCCCTAGGTTCCATATTAGTACCTGCCAGAGTTGGGGCTTAATAAGATACCTGTCTGTATTTCTGAACAGGCACAATACACTACAATGAATATGTGAAGTTGAAAAGTAAAATATATATATATATATATATATACAAAAATGTTTAGAACCATAAAAACAAAAATAAACAAAAAACTGTTTGAAAAAAATAAATAAATATGAGTCAAAACATGAAGAGCACATAATTGGTGTTATCACACCTGCAACAACACGGTATATTACATTATCCTATTATTTAACCAAAACAATGAATCCTGTAACAATAAAATATATATAAAACAATGCCAGATTTGCCTTTGTTGCTTATCCAGTCTTAGAAGAAACTTAATAAAATGTGATCAAAAAGATATACAGTGTATACCCCAAAATGGTAAGAAGGAAAACCACAGCTCATCCCACAAATGGCAAGCCCTCACACAAGCACACAGGCACTTCTGTACTGAGGGGTAAAACTTGTCACCATAATAATTGTGGAATGGGGGCATTTTGATCTCTGCTATGGGACCCCTCACCTCAGAATGCAACTTTTTATATATGTTTCTTTTTTATTTATTTTTTAAAAATGTAGCAAAACTCAAATTATAAACACCTTTTCATTCAAAGAGTTTTCTTTATTTTCATGACTATGAAGGCATCAAAACTATGAATTAACACATGTGGAATTATATACATAACAAGCAAGTGTGAAACAACTGAAAATATGTCATATTCTAGGTTCTTCAAAGTAGCCACCTTTTGCTTTGATTACTGCTTTGCACACTCTTGGCATTCTTTTGATGAGCTTCAAGAGGTAGTCCCCTGAAATGGTCTTCCAACAGTCTTGAAGGAGTTCCCAGAGATGCTTAGCACTTGTTGGCCCTTTTGCCTTCACTCTGCGGTCCAGCTCACCCCAAACCATCTCGATTGGGTTCAGGTCCGGTGACTGTGGAGGTCAGGTCATCTGGCGCAGCACCCATCACTCTCCTTCATGGTCAAATAGCACTTACTTTCAAAGTTTTTCCAATCTGACTGACTGACCTTCATTTCTGATGATGGCCACTCGTTTTTCTTTACCATTTTTCTTGCCATAATACAAATTCTAACAGTCTATTCAGTAGGACTATCAGCTGTGTATCCACCTGACTTCTCCTCAACGCAACTGATGGTCCCAACCCCATTTATAAGGCAAGAAATCCCACTTATTAAACCTGACAGGGCACACCTGTGAAGTGAAAACCATTTCAGGGGACTACCTCTTGAAGCTCATCAAGAGAATGCCAAGCGTGTGCAAAGCAGTAATCAAAGCAAAAGGTGGCTACTTTGAAAAACCTAGAATATGACATATTTTCAGTTGTTTCACACTTGTATGTTATGTATATAATTCCACATGTGTTCATTCATAGTTTTGATGCCTTCAGTGTGAATCTACAATTTTAATAGTCATGAAAATAAAGAAAACTCTTTGAATGAGAAGGTGTGTCCAAACTTTTGGTCTGTACTGTATATTATACAACAGATACCAAAATTTGGGGGTGATAATACACACCACAATGGCTAACTGAGGCAAATGGTGACTAGAATAATAATAAGCACATAGGAAATACTGACCAAACAGCTTAGTATACCACACAAAAACACCACCGGTCCGCTCCCCAACGCACATTTTGCGTTTAGCTTTTTCAAGGGGTACAGCAGCTAACCCCCCCACACCTTCCCACTCCCTAGTACCCACCCCCCACCCATCACCCTTACCCAACACCACCATTTGGCTCACAGAAACTATTGTCCCCATCAACCTCTTCCACTATCGCCTAACCCCACTCCCAATCCAACCCCCGCTCCTCACACCACCACCATATAAACAACATTAAAAAAATACAAACAAATCACTAAATACATTAGAAGTCCCAGAAGGGGCTATAAACCGGTCAAATCCAGCCACTCTGCGGCCTCTATAGGGGTGGGGAAAAAAATGCACAGAATCATTATGAACAACCCTGAGTTTGGCCGGGAACAACATCGCATACTTTACATGCGCAGAAATTAGCCATTTTTTTATATCAAAAAAAGAGCGTCTTTTAATTTGTGTCTCGCGACAAAAATCCGGGTATATTTGGATGTCATTCCCGTCAAAGCAAACCTTGTCTATCTCTCTTTTGCGTCTGAGTACCCAGTCCTGGTCCTTGGAGCAAACCAGTCTAGCTAGCAAAGCTCTGGGGGGGGGGGGGCACCTGGAGGCGGCTTCCTCAAAGGGATTCTATGGGCTCGCTCTACACAAAAAGAGGAGCGATCATGGTCCGCTCCCAATGTTAGCACCACCTACTTTTGCACAAAGTCCGCTGGGTTATCTTGTTCCACCCCCTCCAGAAACACTAATTTTACTCAAGCATCGCGAGGCTCGGAACATTGCGGTGTTCCGCCGAATACACAGCAAATAAGCGTGCAGGTAAGTACTGCCATTCACTGTAATGCTGTAGCCATGTTGGCTACTGGCATTACAGTGATTGGCTGGCCGGAACGCGTCATCGGGTGCTATATACTGTAGCACCCGATGACACGTGTTCAGCTCAGTCTTAGTCAGGGAGAGCTGGAGAGCAGAAGGGAGAGATAGTGTAGGAGTGAAATAGGAATATTTTAGCTTTTATACACTTGTTATAGATTCAAAAGTCCTTTTAAGGACTATTGTTGTGTGTGGCAGCAATATACACTGCTCAAAAAAATAAAGGGAACACTTAAACAACACAATGCAACTCCAAGTCAATCACACTTCTGTGAAAACAAACTGTCCACTTAGGAAGCAACACTGAGTGACAATCAATTTCACATGCTGTTGTGCAAATGGGATAGACAACAGGTGGAAATTATAGGCAATTAGCAAGACACCCCCAATAAAGGAGTGATTCTGCAGGTGGTGACCACAGACCACTTCTCAGTTCCTATGCTTCCTGGCTGATGTTTTGGTCACTTTTGAATGCTGGCGGTGCTTTCACTCTAGTGGTAGCATGAGATGGAGTCTACAACCCACACAAGTGGCTCAGGTAGTGCAGCTTATCCAGGATGACACATCAATGCGAGCTGTGGCAAGAAGGTTTGCTGTGTCTGTCAGCGTAGTGTCCAGAGCATGGAGGCGCTACCAGGAGACAGGCCAGTACATCAGGAGACGTGGAGGAGGCCGTAGGAGGGCAACAACCCAGCAGCAGGACCGCTACCTCCTCCTTTGTGCAAGGAGGAACAGGAGGAGCACTGCCAGAGCCCTGCAAAATGACCTCCAGCAGGCCACAAATGTGCATATGTCTGCTCAAACGGTCAGAAACAGACTCCATGAGTGATATGAGGGCCCGACGTCTACAGGTGGGGGTTGTGCTTACAGCCCAACACCGTGCAGGACGTTTGGCATTTGCCAGAGAACACCAAGATTGGCAAATTCGCCAATGGCGCCCTGTGCTCTTCACAGATGAAAGCAGGTTCACACTGAGCACATGTGACAGACGTGACAGAGTCTGGAGACGCCATGGAGAACGTTCTGCTGCCTGCAACATCCTCCAGCATGACCGGTTTGGCATTGGGTCAGTAATGGTGTGGGGTGGCATTTCTTTGGAGGGCCGCACAGCCCTCCATGTGCTCGCCAGAGGTAGCCTGACTGCCATTAGGTACCGAGATGAGATCCTCAGACCCCTTGTGAGACCATATGCTGGTGCGGTTGGCCCTGGGTTCCTCCTAATGCAAGACAATGCTAGACCTCATGTGGCTGGAGTGTGTCAGCATTTCCTGCAAGACGAAGGCATTGATGCTATGGACTGGCCCGCCCGTTCTCCAGACCTGAATCCAATTGAGCACATCTGGGACATAATGTCTCGCTCTATCCACCAACGTCACGTTGCACCACAGACTGTTTAGGAGTTGGCAGATGCTTTAGTCCAGGTCTGGGAGGAGATCCCTCAGGAGACCGTCCGCCACCTCATCAGGAGCATGCACAGGCGTTGTAGGGAGGTCATACAGGCACGTGGAGGCCACACACACTACTGAGCCTCATTTTGACTTGTTTTAAGGACATTACATCAAAGTTGGATCAGCCTGTAGTGTGTTTTTCCACTTTAATTTTGAGTGTGACTCCAAATCCAGACCTCCATTGGTTGAAAAATTTGATTTCCATTTTTTTATTTTTGTGTGCTTTTGTTGTCAGCACATACAACTATGTAAAGAACAAAGTATTTCAGAAGAATATTTAATTAACTCAGATCTAGGATGTGTTATTTTTGTGTTCCCTTTATTTTTTTGAGCAGTGTATATTTTTTGCGCAACCTGTGCTAAATTGCTAAAACTTGTTAGAGACCCAAAAGTCCTTTTAAGGACTATTGTGTGTGCCAGCAATAAAAAAAACGGTGCAACCTGCACTAAATTGCTAAAACTTGTTAGAGACCCAAAAATCCTTTTAAGGACTATAATTGTATCTGGCAACAATATATATTTTTAGCGCAACCTGCGCTAAAAAGCTTGCAATTGTTTGGCCGCTGCAGACAGCGACATTATCTGCGCTGCATCTACTGTGTAACGTGTGCGCAGCCTAAAAATATCTGTGACATCCAGTGTACTTTTTCCGTAGACAGTACGGACAGTTACATTACCTGCTCTACAACTCCTGTATAACGTTTGCGTATCCGAAATATCAGTGACATTCAGTGTAATTTTTTTCACCGCTGGTGACAGCGACATTATCTGCACTACATCTCCTGTGTAACATGTGCGCAGCCTAAAAATATCTGTACCATCCATTGTACTATTTTCGTAGACGGTGTCCACTGCAGACAGTTGCATTACCTGCGCTACATCTCCTGTATAACGTTTGCGTATCCAAAATATCTGTGACATTCAGTGTAATTTTTTTCGCCGCTGGTGACAGTGACATTATCTGTGCTACATCTCCTGTGTATTGTGTGCGCAGCCTAAAAATATTTGTGACATCTAGTGTACTTTTTCTGTAGACTGTGTCCGCTGCGGACATTTACATGACCTGCCCTACATCTCCTGTATAATGTTTGCGTATCCGAAATATCAGTGACATTCAGTCAAATTTTTTTGCTGCTGGTGGCAGCGACATTACCTGCGCTACATCTCCTGTATAACATTTGCCCATCCTAAATATCTGTGACATTAATTCAATGTAATTTTTTAGTAGGCGGTTGTGGCAGCGACATTACTTGCGCTACACCTCCTGTTTAACGTGTGCTCATTCTAAATATCAGTGACATTCATTCAGTGTAATTTTTTATTAGGTGGTGGTGACAGCGACATTACTTGCGCTATACCTCCTGTTTAATATGTGCGCATCCTAAAAATATCTGTGACATTCTGTGTACTTTATTTGCACATACAGTTACAAAACCTGCGCTACTGTACGTGTGACATACTTGCAAGTATATATACCATTTAGTATGCACAAGGCGAGCAGTAAGGGATGGGGAAGTGGCTGTGTTGCTGATGGTCGTGGCCATGGGTGCTGTGAAACTGTGCCTGCTGCCAGAGCACAAGAAACACACTCATCCACAATAACTAGCTTCATGTTCCAGTTTGCAGGGCGGATTGCAGCAGATAATGCTTCAAGTCAGTTAAGCACCACTCTGTCTTCCACAAAGTCCAGTCTCAGTAGCCAAGAGTCTGGTCAACAGAATCCTCACCCTGGTACTCATTCCTCCCACCATGGAGAGTCTTGGCAAACAAATGATCCCACACACGGATATTCCGAGGAGCTGTTTTAATCGCCATTCCTTAATTTGGGCCTCTCGCCAAGCCCGCTTGAAGAGGGACATAAAGAGATCTTGTGCCCTGATTCCCAAACTCTGGAGCACCCACAGTCAGAAGAAGATGGGAAACGGCAATTAGTGTTTCACAAGGTGGATGATGATGATGATGAGACACAGTTGCCAATAAGTCAACTGCAATTAGTGTCTCACGAGGTTCATGATGAGACACAGTTGTCAATAACTGTTTCACAATAGGATGACCAGAGTGAGGAAGTGGAAGAGGAGGTGCTGGATGATGAAGTCACTGACCCAACCTGGGAATGTGTCAAGCCGAGCGAGGACATTAGTACAGAGGAGGGGAGATCCGCAGCACCGCAACAGGCTGGAAGAGGCAGTGTGGTGGCAAAAGGGAGAAGGCGGGTCCGAACCAAATAGACCCGCAACTGTTCCCAGCTACAGATGTTTATACCCCAGGCCTTTAAACGAAAGCGCAAATACCCAGCCACCCACCCACAGACCATAGCACTAAATGTGCACCTTTCCAAGTTGATGGCCCTGGAAAGGTTGCCATTTAGGCTTGTGGACACTGAGGCTTTCCGCAGCCTGATGGCGGCGGCTGTCCCATGGTACCCTGTCCCCAGTAGCATATATTTTTCACGGTGTGCAGTCCCAGCCTTACACCAGCCTGTGTCCAGTAACATCACCTGTGCCCTGACCAACGCAGTTATTGGGAAGTGCTTTTGGCCAGGGACATAACATTTCCCTCACGGCACACTGGATGAATGTTGTGGAGGCTGGGAGCGAGTCGTACCCTGGGATGGCACAGGTGCTACTGACCTCACACACATACCATGCCTAGCCCACATTCGCTGTGTGTGTGCCCTTTTCCGCAAGTCTTCGACAGCTTCCACCAGTCTGGCAACGCTGCAGCAGCGCTTGCAATTGCCAGCTCACCGACTGTTGTGCGACGTGAGCACGCGCTGGAACTCCACGTTCCAGATGTTGGCCAGGCTTTGTGAGCAGCAGAGGGCAGTAGTGGAATACCAGCTGCAACGTGGTCATCGCCTTTCCAGTCAGCTTCCGCTCTTCACAAGCGATGAGTGGGCATTGATGTCTGACCTCTGTGAGATTTTACGCAATTTTGAGGAATCAACACAGATAATGAGCGGCGATAACGCTTTTATCAGCGTAACCATCCAACTTCTGTGTTAACGCTCGCTGCTCACAATTAAGGCGGACGCTTTGCATGTGGAAGAGGTGGAAATGGGCCAGACCACCCTCAGTTCGTCTTCTCAGCGCAAATTGGATGATGAGGAGGAGGAGGAGGGGCAGGAGACTGTTGCCTCCGCTACAGAGGGTAGTACCCATGGAAGTTTTATTCAATCTGTTCAGCATGGATGGGTAGAAGAGGAGGAAGAGGATGAGGAGATTAAGTCATCCTCCGGATGAGGACAGCAAAGTCTTTTCTGTTGGGAATCTGGCACATATAGCTGACTTTATGTTAGGCTGCCTTTCCCGTGACCCTCGCATGGTACGCATTTTGGCCAACACCGATTGCTGGGGGTTCACCCTTTTCGACCCCCGCTACAAAGAGAACTTCTCATCTCTCATTCCTGTGGTGGAGAGGATGAGCAAAATGGTGCAATACCAGAAGGTCCTTGTGGAAAAATTGCTCCAAAAATTTCCAGCTGATAACGCTGGCTGCAGAGTACGTAGTTCCTTGGCCAACCGAAGAGAAGTGACGAGGGAACACACATGTCACGGATGATGTTGCAGATAGCTGGAACTTATGAATAAACATCCGACTGGCTTGATCCCAAACTAAGGAGCATATAGGTGAGCCCTATAAAACCCTAAGAGCTCTCCCTGACTGCTATGCCCATGCAAGGGTCTCAATGGTAGACGATTGCATGCCCACGTACCTAAGACTGTGTGACACCTGAAAACCCTATAATAGTGAGGGGACACGACCACCGGCTTCCTGCACTCAATACGGACGGAGTCAGGGTCACCTAGAATCAAGCCAGCAAGGAAACACAATACATGAAAAGACTTATCTGAGCAAACAGCAGCAGCAGCCTCCAGCAGTGAACACTTCATCCAGGAAGTAGTATAAACCACAAAGTGAGGCAGTATGGGAGGGAATATAAAGGGAGACGATTAGTCTAAATAGGTGACACCTGGGAGAAGGAAAGGAGATGACAAAGTGAAACCAAAACAAAGAACGTCATGCAAGAGGTAGAGAAGGACGTCTGCCAGACCTTCTCACAGAACTGGCAGTGACAACACAGCAGTTCCAACAGAGGCAGGGAAACACTCTCCAAGGCCTGGGACAGTTTTATGACACCCTGCCAGAACCCTGAACATGATGCACGGCCTAGTGTCACAAGGAGGGAAACATTTTGGAAGATGGTGAAGGAGTACATAGTAGACCATGTCAGCGTCCTCAGTGATCCCTGTGTGCTTTACAACTACTGGATCTCCAAGCTGGAAACGTGGCATGAACTGGCGCTCTACGCTTTGGAGGTGTTGGCCTCCCCCACCGCCAGCGTTTTGTCAGAGCGTGTATTTAGTGCTGCTGGGGGTATAATAACTGATAAGCGCATCCGTCTGTCAACCGAAAATGCTGACAGGTTGACTCTTATAAAAATGAACAAGGCCTGAATTGCCCCTGACTTCTCTACTCCACCAGAGGAAAGCGGCTGAACATAAAGGCACTCTAAATGTGGCTTTTATGGTGTATTGAATACACTGTATTCCCATGCACCCCTTCCACCACTAAAAAGGGTATATGGTTCAATTTCCCCTTTCTCGTCCTCCTCCTCCATCATATCAACATGCTTATTAGGCTGCCCTTGCTCCTAATGTTTTAGAGGGTCAGCTCAGCAGCGGGCCCTCACCCATAATGTTTTTGAGGGTCACCAGCAGGCCCTCAACCATAATGTTTTAGAGGGTCAGCTCAGCAGCAGACCCTCACCCCAAAATTTTTAGATGGTCAGCTCGGCAACAGACCCTCGCCCACGAAAATTTTTAGATGGTCAGCTTGGCAGCAGGCCCTCACCCACAACATTTTTTAGATGGTCAACTCGGTAGCAGGCCCTCGCCCATAATGTTTTAGATGGTCTGCTCGGCAGCAGGCCCTCGCCTACAATTTTTTTTAGATAGTCAGCTCGGCAGCAGACCCTCGCCCACAAAGTTGTTTAGATGGTCAGCTCGGCAGCAGGCCCTCACCCCTAATGTTTTAGATGGTCAGGTCATCAGCAGGCCCTCACCCCTAATGTTTTAGATGGTCAGGTCATCAGCAGACCCTCACCCCTAATGTTTTAGATGGTCAGATCAGCAGCAGACCCTCACCTCTAATGTTTTAGATGGTCAGATCAGCAGCAGGCCCTCGCCCCTAATGTTTTAGACGGTCACCAACAGGCCCGTGTTTTTGAGGGTCATCAGCAAGCCATCAATCATAATTTTTCAAGGGTGTGTATGATGCCCTCCTTTATGTGTAATAAAGGGTGTATTGGAGTGCTGGTTCCTTGTAATTTTTGGCAGCCCTTTCCCTTAGTGCATAGGCTTTATGAGTCCCACAACCTGAACAATTGTACCACAATGTGAATGAGGCCCCTGCTTTATGTGATATACAGGTTGTATCGGAGTGCCTCTTCCTTGTAATTTTTGGCAGCACTTGCACTTTATATACAAGTAAATATACAGGAAAGAATGTTTCCTAACAATTTTTCCTCTAAAATCGATTTTATCTTCAGTTTGGTGCGTATTATTGTCAGTCTGTAAAAATGGCGTACTACTCCAACAACATTGTTCCCACCAGGGACCTGGGAATCCAAGATGCGTCCAGACATCCTCCCCATGCTGTTCCCGAACCATTTCAGTGGTGTTTCCATCAATTTATGACTTTTTACTATGAACCAGACACCCTCCCCTTTTCAGAGCAGGGGGTGCCTGGTTTAATGTTCATGTTCTCCCATTGACTTCCATTGTGCTCGGGTGCTCGGTAGAGCACCCGAGTATCCCGAGGTGCTCTGCTCGAGCACCCGAGCACTTTGGTGCTCGACCAACACTACCGCTCATGACAACTACAATGACCCCTTAATAATCCTGCTTACCGGCCAGGAGGGCACATTTTGTCTTGCTAGTAGAATGAAAACCTACCACAACCCAATGATTGTAGCTGCTTCCCTACTAGTGTTTTACTGTAACCAAATACTAAGGAAATGGAATTGAAAGTAGAGAACACCCATTTACCACTGAGGAAAATCTGTGGAACATACCTGGATGCTTGGACCTTATAACACCACTGGTCAGCAGTGCTTTTGTCCTGTAGATTTGTTATTTTATTGTTATCTTAATGATACCTTATGGATTTTCTAGAAAGTATTTATAACTTGCATTTTTTATTTAACATTCTAGGATTATTTGGACCTTGCTGCCTCTACTCCTGCAGACTCCATGCTCTATGATGATGGCCTTTCTGAAGAAGAGACCCCTCTGGTGGACTGTAATAATGCCCCACTCCCCAGAACTCTGCCGTCAACCTGGATTGAAAACAAACTCTATGGTAGAATTTCCCATGCGTTTACTAGATTCTAACTACGCTATCCAGTAGGACAAATTTCCTCTATCTGAGCATTTCTAGAACTCTGCTTCTCAGCTTCTCAACAACCACAGGGCTGTGTGTCTCAGAAAGCAAACTGCTTTATCAGCTGTTTAACTTGATTTTGATTTTGCTAAATTTTTTATGCCAATGAATAAATAATTTTGCAGCAATGTTCAAAAGAAGCATAAGAAAATTTCCATAAAACACGTGCCTAAACTGGTAGCCACGGAAATTATGTACATAAATAGAAGGCTCTGATCTTAACTCATATCTGACATTGTATTGCGTGAACCAACAGCACTTAATAGATAACCTACATACAATACATCCATATCTTGTTATATATATCTGGTCAAAAGCTATTGCAAAACAGCATCATCTACCATTCAGTACTATTCCATTTATGTACCTTGGCCTTTAGTGCAGTCTTAGGGCAATCTGCTAATACATCCTTTGAAAAAAAGGGTTTAGGAATAATGTGAGCATAAACTTATACACCAAAATAACTATAAAATATTCTATAAAAGTGATCAAATACCTGTTACTAATAATGGATAACTTTATTAAGACAAAAAAGAAATGAATTACTTATCCTGAGCTTAAATGATAATAAAAATTAATTCATATATCAACTTTACAAAGATATATATTGTTCCAAACATACTGGATGAAACTTATCATGGCATTCGTGCCAGTTTTCTGACATCATAAAGATGCAGTTTATGCATGCATCATTTAGGCAAAAATGTGACGTTTTATAAAAGTTGTATGTTTGAATCAGTTGGCACTGCAGATAAAATTAGCGGTGCACGTGTCCTAGGGTCGGCGCCCCACACAACAATAATAATGAAAAAGGACCGGCACTCACATGTAGCATCTTGTGAAGTATTTCTTTATTGCCACATATTCATTCTGTGACGCGTTTTGACACAATCCGTGTCTTTGTCAAACTGTTTGAATGAATATGTGGCAATAAAAAAATACTTCGCAAGAAGTGCCGGTCCTTCTTCATTATTATTGTTTTATAAAATTTGGTGAGGCTTATCCTGAATAGTGTGGCCTACTGCCACCTGATAGATTTACTATAATTTACCCCAGAAACCGGCATTAAATATAGCACAAATCTACACCAGATCACAGCTAGTGTAAACATGCTTTTTTGATGCATGGGCAGGCAAAGAGGCAAAAAATTAATAAATAAAATGTTTAAAATAAGATTGGAGAATAAAATGCCAGTCTTAAAGGGGTTGTCTCATCTTGGACATTTGAGGCATATCACTAGAATATGCCACCAATGTCAGATAGGTGCAGGTCCCACCTCTAGGACCTGCACATATCTCCAGAACGAGACCCCCAAAGTAAGGGAAGGCAGCCATTTATGTGCAGCCATGCTCCATTAATTTCTATTGGACTGCTGAAAATAGTCAAACACTGGCTCATGCCCAGTGCACTCTCCATTCATTGCTATGGGACTTCTAAAAATAACCAAGCCCGCTCACTCAGCTATCTTCAGAACTCTAATAGAAATTATTAGAGAGCACGGTGCACATGCACGTGAACTCTCCACCTATTTCGATGGCCCATTCTGGAAATAGGTGCAGAACTCAGAGGTGGGACCTAAGCCACCTATGACACAACTCCTTTAATAAATCCCCCCAACACTGTCTACATAACAAGAAGTTTTAATCTAAGGCTTAAGTAATGTGAGCAATACACATCATTTGTCATCTATCCCAGAGGAAAAAATTACCTAATTTGGATAAATGAGTTCCAAAGCTCAACTTAATTCTATATAATTATATTAAAGGGTCACAGTTTGACTTAGTAGGGATGCCCAAAAATTGTTTTTACCAAGCCTTTCTGACAGCAAAAAAAACAAAACAAAACGTTATTGCTACAGTAAAGAAAATTTTACAAAATGATCTATCTTACCGCATGTGTAACTTAAAGGGATTGACCGCTTTACAATGTTTTTCTGTTGCTCATTGTATTATAGTTACTGCTCCTGATGTGTTCAGTAACTTCCATCCATATTCTGTTTATTCTGTTCTTTTGCGCCTCGTTAATGCTCCTGTAAGCAGTGCCTGTGGTGGTTTTTTGCAGCTGTGGCCCTAATTTGTCCAGTGCAGTCTCAACCCTTATTCTGCACCTGTGGATCAATGAAGGCTTTCACAGTGCACATGTTCACTTCATTTGGCAGCTACGCACATAGGAAGTGACAATGGAAGCAGAGGAGAATTATTTAGACTGCGCAGATGATGAACACTTGTTGTGGAGTTTGCACAGTAGAAGAAAGGATGGGAGCGCGCAATCCCAGCTGGACAGGGTAGGCAACACAGCCTCCTGCCAGTGATGTCATATACAGGGGCTGAAGCCGCAAAAACAGACCACAGGCACTGTTTACAGGAGCACAAGAGCAGGAGAAACCGAATATGTATGGAAGTTACTGAACACATCAGGGGCAGTGACTGTAATACAGTAAGTAACAGAAAAACATTGCAAACTGGCCAACCCCATTAAACTCTGTAAAATGTGTAACAGGCCCCCCTCTACACCCACATAGCTACACCCATGTCCTTGACGACTTTGGTATATCTCACAGATATGCTATGCTGGTACTTGATGCATAGATTGGAAGTTACCCTCTATCATGTTAAAGGGCAGTAGTAGAAATATCTAAAGGAGACTTAGGTGCACATTTATTAAGACCGGCGCCTAAAACGCCAGTCTCAATAAACCCTATAGCTGGCGGTTGATCCACCAGAGTTATGAAGAGTCGCCGGCCTCCACATAACTTCGGTGTATCCACGGCCACTTCTAAATGTAAGACAGCTTCCTAGCTGTCTTACATTTACACCTCTTTCTATGCCTGAAACATATACCAGCCCGTCCCCCTCCCCACCCACGCCAACTTTTTTAGACCTGGCGTGAATGGGGAAAAGTTGCAGATTGCAGCGCAACTAATCTGCGCCTGAAATACGGTTAATATAGGTGTAATTCATCTTCATAAATGACCCCCTTAAAGTCTGAAATTGTTTGATAATTGAAATGCCTTCTAATGCATAAAAAGTGACTTGTTATGTTGTAGTAGGAGAAATAGCTATTAATTATCTATGATACAATACTTTCGCACTACTAGTATGTTTCCATGGCTTAAAAAGGTATTCCTGTCTGGACATTTAGGGCATATACACAGGATAGGCGATAAATGTCCGATAGGTGCCCATCCCAACTATGAACCCGCTCCTCTGTCAAGAATGGAACCCATTCACAAGATGCAGTGAATGACGGGCAGGCTGCACATACATGGCTCCCTCCATTAACTTATAAGACTTCCGAAAATAGCCAAGTTCACTTATTCATCTATTTTCAAAAGTTCCATTGCAGTGAAAAGAAAGAGCAACACATGCACAGTCTACTTACCATTCACTATTCTGAAGAACCATGGCACTTATGTATATATTTGAAAATTGTAGTTAATTAATCCATCCAGTAACATATAAGTGGCATGTCAATGTTTCGGTTCTATCCCAGATCCTTGTTCACGGCCAAAAAGGCAAGTCAAAAGGCACAGTGAGGCTGGATGGTGGTGTTTCTGGTGCCGTGCTTCTTCAGAATATTGCTTGTGGAAACTACCCTACCACTGAGCACCAGAACGACATTATACGTCAGAGTGCCAACCATTTCCTCATCTACTCACCATTCACGGCAGCACGCCACAGGTTCTCATTCTTGATATAGGAACATGTTCTAGATGTGGGGCCCGCACCTATCAGACATTTATGGCAAATCCTGTGGGTAGGCCGTAAATTTCCAGATGGAAAATCCCCATTAAAAGTCCATAATATGAAATAACATGTATGTCAAAACTGATTAACGTAGGGCTGTTTTATCAATCTTTAGTAAGGTTTTTGTCTAAACTTGGATGTATTTACTAAGCTATCATATAATATCATTCTATTCTGAGGTTTTCAGGCAGAATTGATTAGGTGTGACGTTTTCCATTACTAGTAGTTTTATTTATTTATAAGGTGCCATTGCGTTTTTCATATGATTATGACTGGAATAATATTAATTGAATATTACGAAATACCATATCCTAATTATGGCCAGAAGACAATATTCCAAACATGGCAAGATAACCACAATTTAACACTGCTAAAAAGATGTTATTCTATTATACCAGAGAAAATTTCAGACTGAATGTTACAGACTAGTGTGGTTAGATATTCCACTTCACATCCCGTAGATAAAGAGAATCTGTCACCATGATCTTGGACTATTATTTGAGCAGTACTGCAGATAAGGAGTCCAGATCTATTTTTTATTTCTACTGTCCCCCGTTCCCTTGCTGCTCATAAGTGCGTTAAAATACATTCTCGGGACTGCCAATCATGCGCACAGGTGTCCTCTCCATTATGTTAGCACAGCAGGCTGTGTATGTCAGCACAGCTTTGAGCACTGACAGTAAGGAAACGAGGAATAGAAAAATATTGAGATCTGGACTTCTTATCTATAGTAATACTCCAAGATCATGGTGACAGGTTTCCTTTAAAATTCTAGGAAGAATCTAGAGTTACAATCTGCATGGCATAATTTCATGCAATAAAAATATAAATACCATATTTATCCCCACAAAATTCCAACATCTTAGTGTAATTCTACTTTGCTCCCCAACAGTTTTATTATAGAAATATATTTATTTGGAGACTGATTACTTGAGCGACTTCTGGTCGAGAGATGATGGATATGATTAAAGGGGTTGTGTAAGATTAGAAAAACAAGGATGCTTTTGTTAAAAGAAACAGTGTAACAGTGGCACTGTTTCTTGATCTCATACAATCCCTTTAAACACACCCCACCCCAAAAAACCTTGTATTTTGACAATGTCATGTACAAGTTATTTTGCATTGCATTATGCTTTGTGAAGAATTGTTTCTTTTATGTTGTCTCTTAAGATGTCTCTGGTATAAGTGTCTTGTTGTGTTGGTGACCTGAGACAGTAAGCATAGTTCTTGCCAAAACTCCTTAATTTTTCTGCTTCTGATTTCAAATAATGCAAGAATCAGACTTGGGATTTTCCATTATTCTGTGTTCGATAGCCATACACAATAAGGGGAAGAGTCTTACCAATGCAAGTAAGAATATTAATATTGATTGACCCTGGATTATAAAACCACTTACATTGGCCTCATGAAAACTCAGTCTTAATTTGCAACCTTACGTGGTGGACTTCCTCTTAGTATATTCTGGTTACCCTCGTGTTTCACAACCGCTTCTTGTTGCATAGACATAAGCCATTGTTTTTGCCTTGAATTCACAAAAAGGTTAATGCAATGTATCTGATTAGTATAACTATAAGCCATTCCCTACTATTAATTATTGTGATCCCATGATTTATTTTGACTAGGAATAGAGTTACACAATGTGTGTGTGGCTCAACAGGGGAGAATTTTCAAAACTGGTGAGAGTGGCCACAAATCAGGTCTTTACTTACTTTGCTTTCCAAATGGTTTCTGCAAAATGAGATTTATAATCAGAATGGTTGCCTTGGTCAACTGCTTAAGGCTACTTTCACACTAGCGTTTGGGGCTCCGCTTGTAAGCTCCGTTTGAAGGCTCTCACAAGTGGCCCCGAACGGATCCGTCCAGCCCTAATGCATTCTGAATGGATGCGGATCCGCTCAGAATGCATCAGTCTGGCACCGTTTGTCCTCCGCTCCGCTCAGCAGGCGGACACCTGAACGCAGCTTGCAGCGTTCAGGTGTCCGCCTGGCCGTGCGGAGGCAAACGGATCCGTCCAGACTTACAATGTAAGTCAATGGGGACGGATCCGTTTGAAGTTGACACAATATGGCTCAATTTTCAAACGGATCCATCCCCCATTGACTTTCAATGTAAAGTCAAAACGGATCCGTTTGGATTATCATGAAAAAATAAATAAAATAAAAAAATTCTTTTTTTTTGTTCATGCTAATGCAAATGGATCCATTCTGAACGGATCTAAGCGTTTGCATTATAGGTGCGGATCCGTCTGTGCAGATACCAGACGGATCCGACCTAAACGCAGGTGTGAAAGTAGCCTAACTAAATCCTTTGCACCAATGGCAAAAATGCAGTTGACATTAAAACTTTTAACCTAAAAAGTTGAAGGAAGATAATAACTGTCTCAATCAGGAAGAAAACATATGCATTGGGTTATGCCTAATGAAAATCCAAAGAGGCCTCTGCATAAACCAGGATTCCCAGAAAGATTTGGAGCTCCCCTCCGGCCGTGCACTAAACAAAATTCCATGTATAAGTTTAGTTCTTAGGTAAGATTCAGGCGTGCAATTTTTGATGCAGCTTATTCGAACAAAAGAGTGGATACAGAAGAGAGCTGACCCATCAGTATTTCCCTTAAGCTGCATTTACACAAGCCAATAATGGTCCAGATTATTGGGAACGACCATTCCTGCAAACAGTCGTTCTTGACAATCTACCAATGTAAATGTATGCAGATCACCCGATCAACAAGCAAAACGCTCGTTCATTGGGTGATCCTGTCATTCATACAGGCACCCCCGATTATAGTTTCTAGGCAGCAGATCGTGTGGTCTAAACAGCGATCTGCTTGTTAAAAATCATGAATCTATATGAGAACGAGGGATCGCAATAGCGACCCCTCGTCCTCATACAGTGAATGTAAATGCAGCAGTTTCCTTCAATGAACAAGCAGCCGACTGTCTGGAAGGAACGCTTCCTTCCTGACAATCGGCTGCAGAATACTCCCGTATACATACACCTTTATTCTTTCCTTTTGTATACACTCCTGTCACCAAAAAAATACAAGTATGAATCCAGACTAAATTGGAATTCCAGCCAAAAATGGACACATATTAGTAATGTGAACCAGAAGTTCAAGTTCTCGCCAGAGTTGGTATTATTCATGTTTTATTGTAAGATGGCCATATCCAGTACCTTACATAGGCCCCCTAAACATATGTGTTCTCAGCAGACCATGAATATGTTCTTAAGGAGGAGAGGGGAATAAGCAGCTGTCAGACCACTCTGATGGCAGCTTATCTCCCGTGAGAACAAAAAGGATCAGGCATGTTGAAATCCAACATGGCCAATCCTTCTCCCAACTTCTACCATCTCGTAAGAGTAGGGACACCACCGTACAAAATAGATGATTGGCATATCCTGCCAAATTGGCAGGTTTGGCTAATGTTAATCGAATGCGTATGGGTACCTTTAATTTCTCCCAAACTGAGGGTGACAATAATAGTTTGTTATTGACTGAGTTTTTGGCCTTCTTTGTCTATTGTCTAAAATCAATGGCTTATGCTCTTTTCTTATTAAAGGGAGTTTTGCCAAGGGCCTTACTGTCTGCACGTGAAGCTATTCTATATATTTTTCATTCTTCAGTGCAGAACAAATGATGTCTTTTCATTTTTAGGCATGTCTTATCCGAACTGGCCTGAAGAGAGCCCCGTTCCAATCCCGAGATTCGATGCCAATAAGTCTGTTTTTACAAGATATGCCAATGACTGTGTTTATTCTAATTGGATGATTCCACCCGCAACGGCAAAATTTATGGACAAGTTTGATAGCTAAATATCAATTTTATTTTATTTTTTCCTAGAAGGTAACACATTGTGAGTGGGAAAGAAAAAAGTTAAAAAAACACACCACACAAAGAATAAATGGAAAGTCCATTGGCTGGTTCTTTGTGCCAGTGAAAAGTGGTTAAACCAATGTTGCTGTTTTGAGTCAGTTGCTCCAAAATTTTAGCTTGACCTACCTCTAAGGCTGCTGGAGAGGGCTGCACAAGTCACTTCAAATGTATGTGTATACTGTATATGTACTCCCCAGCAGCAGGAGTGGGCTCTGTGTTATTCTTTCCTACAACATATCAGATCTGTACACCAAGCTCAGTAGAAACTTTTGTATGCTGCTGTTGCACAAATAGTCTGTATTCAGTACACTCATGTATGTGTCGCTGTGAAAAGAAAGTATACTTTTTATTTTTAATCATATGTTAATTTAAAGAAAAATATTATTTTTGAAGTGTAAGTTGACAATTTTATTTAATATGTGTGGATCTTGATGCAAGAGAGCTATTTCAGTTTCATTTACTGGTGGTTACATATAGAGGCAAAATCCTATGTATATGTGTACATATTGCATCTGCTGTATATGTAGGTACAAATTATACATTCATACAGTGTTACATGAAATAGACTGGATTTATTCTTATTGGTACCACAAGTGGAATGTTATGGGCCTCTTAATGCAAATGACATGTAGACTGGGGGACTACTGGGGTTTGTGAATGACTTCTGGAAGGTTTGTAAAATGATGTAGCCTACTGGAAATTTGCTAATATTTTATATATTTCTCTGAAATGTCCTTTTTATGATTTCTTCGGTGTTTCTACATCATACTATAGCACAGATTCATGAACCCAATCTCAGTCACTTATAAGTGCAGACATACTACAGCAGAAGACCATGTTCTGTTGGCTCTAGCGTCTTCTGACATTATGTCAAGTCAAAACAATGAAATATAATAGAGACAGAAAACACAAAAATAAATTTGCTAGGAGAAGCCAAATAGCAGTTTTCTTCTCAGTTTCCAATTTTATATTCCTTTTATATGTATTTTTTTAAGTACAGAAAATGGTATATTTTAGATATTATTTCAATTTATTACATGACGTGTTTGAGGATTGACTGCCTATCAGGATGGCCTGTTGAAAGATGAAGCATTACATCATTTTATAACTCTGAGTCTCATCATGCTGTACTGATTGTTTCGCTTTGCTACAGTTGACATGTTCTGCCAAGTCTGAGCCTTCCATATATGTGGTTTTGTGTCTTATAAGGTATGTGAAGGGCCTTTACAAATGGTTCGGGTGCTTCTGTCTCATCACTTAACCATGGATGTCAGACTGTCACTCTGAATTGTGATTTTAAATGCTGCACAGTATGGAAATATTACAATGTATTTGCTCTACCACAAACCATGCCATTGATGAATTGTATTATAATGGAAATAAATCATTCTGTCGTTAGAGATTTACCACAGAAAGATGTTAGGTTTGATTTTATATTTAATATTTATTTTTTTCTTCACTAAAACTTTAATTTTACTGTCATCATAAAGTTGTGTTTTGTATGATTCCTGAGAAAATCATCAATTTGTAAGCATATTGTGCCTTCTCAACTAATTTAGTGCAAAATTAACAAACTAAATGCAGTACAGCACAATATATTAATTCATGAGTGCTTATATTGACTTTTTCTTTTAGTATATACCTAAACAGACACATAGGTGTTGTCTCACCATAAGGGGGAATAAGTATGTGGTCAGTGGGGATCCAACTACTGGGACCCCACACCAATCACAAGAACATGGTGCCCGGGTCAAAGGAGCAGCCGCAACATATGTCCATTGTGGCTTTCAATCAATTCTGTGAGACTTATGGAGATGGCAGTCTCAAAATAGTATCAAAAAGTTATCCGCTATCTTGTAGATAAGGGATAAATTCAGGTGGTGTACAGCCCCTTTAAGGACAAACTGTATACAGGAAGCCACCGAGTTTCATCTGGAAGGATATATGTTCCCCCTGGCATAATGAATCTTCTCAGGCTCCCTCTCTATAGTAAAAATGTTATCAAAAGTGAAACTAGAAATGCAGAAGGTTGGGGGATATGTTAGTTTGTGTTTTTGTGTGTGTGTGTATGTATATATATATATATATATATATATATTCGTTTAGTGTATTAGAGATAAGCAAACTACCTAACATTTGTGTCAGATTTATAGAATTTTTAAAAAATTCAATTTGTGTCCGAATCAAATTTGTACCCAAATCAAAAGTGTTCCAATTGCCCTGAAAGCACAGAGGGTTATCGGGAAAAAACAGTGCCTTGTTCTAAACAACTGTTCCAAAAATTATGACTTAATGGGAGCAGATGCCTGCCCCTGTTTATATACACACATGTGTAAATGTGTCTCAAGAACTGAAGGAAGAGTAGTGTGTTCTGAATGAGCCTGGAAAAATTCTCCCTTTTAATTGGCAGCTGTAGCGGTGCAGTGTGAATTTGGAAAGATTGGAGTCATAGTGGTATGTGGCTGCAATAGTACCTGCAGCAGTAGCAACACCATATGGAACATACAAGGCAGTAGATGTGTGTGTGCAGCTGCATTAGGGCAGTAGAATAGTAGTAGTGGCAGCTGTGTAGTGGTAATGGTAGTGACAATAGGGGGATTGGCAGCGGGCAATAGCAGCTGCGGTGGCGGCAGCAGTAGCTACATGGTATGGAGCATGATAGTAGGCAGGTAGACAGAGGCAGTGGTGTGATGGGGTCGGCAATAAATCGTTACCGTCAGCAATGGTAGTTCAGGCCTCAGCCGAAAGTGTGTGAAAATCTTCATGGATCCTCGCTGCATTCATTTTGACAAATGGGATGTTTTATATACTCGCAGAGGACAAGTTTCTCCATTTGGGTGTGCCAATGCCACCCGCTGCATTTAAAACCCTCTCTGAGATGACACTGGAGGATAGACGATACATAGAGAGCAAACTGGGCCAGTTCTGGACACTGGTACATATGGTCAGGGAAAGCGGTATGCGGCTGAAAAATATCACAGTCCAGTAAGAACTGAACATGGTTGTTCAGGTGGTACATCTCTATTTGCTGATTTGCACCAACCTGGAGTGGCACATGGAAAAACTGCTCCATCATGTTGATAGTAATTAACTGGCTACTTCGGTATATGCTTTATGTGGTAGCAGAGACAGTGGGAAGTGGGTAGACTTGCAGACGGCAGGCATCAGATTACCAAAGGCTGCATACACAGTGTATCATGGTAATAAAGCAATTTGGCCTCCCTTTCAGCAACAATTAAACATTCCCACATTTTACTTTCATAGCAAGGGTGTAAAAGCCTGGCTGTCCAGTAATCATCCGATTGCTTGATGCAAACAATAAGTTTTTTTCTGGCTCTGTCGCCACTGTGATGATTGGTCGTTCGTTATTAATGTTGAGCAAATCAAAGCCAAACTAATTGACTTTGATCCAAATTTCAGGAAAAATTTGATTCAAATCAATTGACCGATCCGAATTTCAGGAAATTTTATTTGATTCGCCACAAAGCCAAAATTCGTTGCGCTTCGTGCTAATTAATCTATTTTTCCTGAAATGGTGGTAAAAAATACAAACAAAAAAAACCATACCTCCTCCATTTGCTCGCGGAGAGACCATCACGGCCATCTTAAATGAAGATACCATGCAAAATCTTGCGTGGAGTGATGTGTGACGTCACCATGCCAGCACGGCGGCCGGGCACAGTGACGTCATTGATGACGTCACTGTGCCCAGCCAGCGTGATGGCGTCATCACGTCACTGTGTGAGATTTTACGTGGTGTCTTCAATCAAGACGGCCTCTCCGTGTGCAAATGGATAAGGTGAGTATGTATTATTTTTTTTAAACCTGATTAGCCCCTGAAATTGTAGCATCAGACGCCGCAATCAGTGATGAACGGGGCATCTGAGAAGTTCAATGACGGGGGGCAGCATGACCACTTTTTCAAGACATTGCATCCACTACATACAAAAAATGCACTTCATGACAAAGTAATTCATCACAAATCGGATTTCTTTGTGAAATTCGGCAAAGCAGCCGAATCAAATTTTTCATAACTTTGCTCATTAGTCGTTATCGGCCTCCTGCTCCTCCACCACTGACTCTTCCTTCAGTGGTAGCTCCTCAACCTCATCCTCCTGGGTCCCCAACAGCTACAAGGCCTCCCGCAAGATGCAGAAGCTGGTCTTCTTCCACCATCCCTTGTTGTATCAGCGTGAGCATCTGCACCCACAGTATCAGTGGGATCACCAGTTCCCAAGCTGACCGCAATAGAAGTAGCTCTCACGCTGGAAGTTTCTTTGGAGGTTTTGGCTGTACGACCCCTCTGCTCTTTTTTGCCACTGCTGCCACTGCCCTCCTCCTTTGATGTTACCTGCTCCTCCTCATCACCCTCATCCATCTCCCAGGTTCTGTCCAACACACGATCATCTTCAGACTCCTCACCCTCCCCACTTTTATCAGACTGTGATATATAATCTTGGGCTCCTTGGCCTCCCTAACAATTCCCTCCTCTGTATTTGCCCCAAGTGCCACTATAGCCACAGCTATCACTGACCTTGTCGCTATCACCATGGCTGCAAGTGCTACTACTATTACTACCACAACCACCACAAACACAGCTATGCATGGGGTCCTGTGTCTCTGCCTGAACCTTACCCTCATGCCAGTCCAAACTCATCAACAGGGAGACTATCTTGGGTGTCTTCTATAGCATATGTTTTTTTTGTTGACTGTTCTTAGGAAAAAAGAAGGTGCCCCATTTATGGCTGATTCTAGCCTTTCTGCTGCCTGAGATGAAAATGTAAATTATGTCCCCTCCTCCATGCTAAATTATCAATCCAATATCCCCCAGCCCTACTGTTAAAGACATATATGGATGGACATTACATACAGTGCTATCACACATACGGGAGAATACAGCAACATGTCTCCTCTGATGTACCGTAGATGGTCTCTTTCCTCATCTTCTCCATTCAGACCAGACAACCAAGATGACAACTTTCAGCTGTGTTACGTCTGCAGAGTTTGGCTCACAGACATTTTAGGTTTCTAACTTTTCCATCATCCTCCCCCTCCGGGTGCCACTGTAGTGCCCACATGTATAATGCCCCACATGTATACCGTATATACTCGAGTATAAGCCGACCCGAATATAAGCCGAGGCCCCTAATTTTACCCCAAAAAATGGGAAAAATTATTGACTCGAGTATAAGACTAGGGTGGGAAATGCAGCTATAATGCAGAGTGTATGTGTATATAATGCACACACTCTACATTATATACACACATCTGCAAGAGGGTGACTCAGATTGATGGGAGTCTGACTCTGACTCCCTGTATTTAATGCAGAGTGTGTGCATTATATACACACACACTCTGCATTAAATACAGGGAGTCAGACTCCCATCAACTGGGCATTTTTTTTATTTATTTTTTATATTTATCAGGTTGTTTATTTTTATTTCTTTGTTCCCCCCCCTCCCTACTTCATACTTGGCCAGGGAGGGGGGGCTGTCCAGGGGGAGGGGGGGATGTCCAGGGGGAGGGGGGGCTGTCCAGGGGGAGGGGGGGCTGTGCAGGGGCCGGTACTTACTGCCGGTGTAAATCTCGCGGTCTGCTCCCAGTGTAAATCTCGTGGCCCGCGTGTCTCGCGAGATTTACACTGGGAGCTTAACAGAGATGACGCGCGGACGTGCTGGGAGCTGACCGGAGCAGCTGTAAAGGTAAGTAACAGCCTCTCCGGCCCCCAACATGTCATGGTCTGTATTATGGCAATGTAAGTTGCCATAATACAGACCTAGACTCGAGTATAAGACGAGGGGGCTTTTTGAGCACAAAAATATGTGCCAAAAAACTTGTCTTATACTCGAGTATATACGGTAATGACCCCTGAAGTACTCTGGCCTGCATTATAACGCCCCCATGTCCCCTGTACTGCTCTGGCCTGTATTATAATGCCCCCCACCTGTAGTGCCTCCTTTATTATATTTCATCCTGTATTATAATGCTTCATGTAGTGGTCTGACTTGTATTATAATGACTCCCCCATACTGCCACTGTATTATAATGTCCCCCTGTATTGCTAGTATTTATAATGCTCTCAACCTCCCGTAGTCCCACTGTAGTATAATCTCACCCCCCCCTTGTACTATAATGGTCTCCTGTAATGGTAGTATATATAATGCTCTCCCCCTTAGTACCTCTGTAGTATAATGCCCCCTATATTGGTAGTATGTAATGCTCTCACCCCTGTAGTGCCCCATAGTATAATGCCCCTCTGCAGCGGTAGTATATATAATGCCTTCCTTCATATTACAGTATAATACCCCCCTGTAGTGGCCCCCATAATATATATATAATGCCCTCCCCCCTGTAGTCTCCCAGTAGTATAATGCCCCCGTATATATCTAATTCTCTCCCTCCCTGTATGCCCCATATATCTAATGCTCTCCTCCTGTACTATAATGGTCCCATATATAAAATGCTCTCCCCCCGTAGTCCGGCTGTAGTGTAATGCTCTCCCCCCTATTGTATAATGCCCCATACATATAATGCTCCTTCCTGCATAGTGCCTATAGTATAAGGCTCACCTGTAGTGGTAGTATATATAACACTCTCAACCCTGAAACATAATACCCCCATATATAGAATGCTCTCCACCCTGCAGTATAATATCCCAGATTAAATCAGTTAGCCCAGGTGCTAATAGTATCATGATCTACCTGAAGCAAGCAGGAGGAATGAATGTTCTGTGAACAGAAGAGACTAACCTTTTTCTTGACCAAGACTTCCCTGAGTCCCACTAAAGAAATTATTTTGTAGAGCCTTCCTACCTTACACAATTTTTTTCCCATGTGCTGTATAATTGTATAACTGCTGTTTAACATTGGAAATCTGTACATTACAAACTATAGTAATATCAGTGATAGGGTGATATCATATAATTCCTGTAGCCTAACAACTATGCATTTTCAAATATGTCAAATATGTCTCCAGTGGCTCCATGGCTGACAATTAAGGCTTGGACTTGGTATGCCAGACTATCAGGTAAATACTGCATTCCAATCAGGACTATCTTTATCTCAGATGGTAGATTAATGAAATTAATATATATACTAGTTTGACACTGTGTTAATGATCTTGCAGCAGATCACAAACATCACAACCTGTTAGAAGAAATGGCTTATTTACAATGGTTTCTGAAAGCTTGAGCATGAGCCATTGGTTTAGGATTATGGTAGATAACATAGTCAGGGGCGTAGCTATTGGGGTGGAAAGGCAGCAGTCGCTACCGGGCCCAGGAGCCTGAGGGGGCCCAAAGACCTTTGTGCCACGTAAGAAGACACCAGTATTATAGAATATATATACATATATTATTCAACAGACTTGCACAGGTTGTAACTACCTAATATAAAAAGAGCATGGTGCCAACAGGCCTGGATATCCTTTTTCAAGTGCTGGAGAAGCTGTATGGTCTTGGAAAATAAGGCCATTCATACATCAATGAAGCACCTAATACAAACTAGAGATAAGCGTACTAGTTCTTAATGAACTGGGTGTGTTAGGAACTTTACAAAATTTGGTCTGGCAAACAAAAACCTTTTCAGGTTAGTTCCGGATGAATCCAGTAAAACAGCTCTCAGCGACATTTTACTGCAAATTTCGTCAGGAAAAAGCACTAGGGAGTAAGAAGAAAGGTTGTCACATGACCCTAAGAGGAAGTGGGGGGTGGCTTGCCCTGATTGGCTACCAGGTTGGCAGAAAGCCTGGATGAGCCAATCAATGCTGCAGCAGGCAGAAAGGTACCCTTGCAGAATGAGCAGAACACAATTCTGTGTTGGGCTGTGAATGAGGGTAGATGGGCCCTGCAGTGTCTGACAGAAAAACTATCTATTCTAAATGATCTATTCTACTGTCAGGGACATTAAAGGGAAAGGCTAGAATTATTGTGTAAATAAAAATAATTGTGTAAAATAGCTTTAAGCCATGGAGTGAGGAGTGAGATGCTGAGGCTAAGTGTGCCTGGCAGTGCGTTCTAGCTGCATTCACTGCCTAACACAGCAGCAGACATTTCTTTCATTTTTTTCCGGGGAGGGGAGGAAGAGAGGAAAAAGCTCAAAACTGTGCAACACATGTTTCACCATCCAAAGGATAGTTGTAGCATTTGTAATCTCAGTGAAAAGACCTGAAATACTAGTCTGAACTCCATGTTATGGCATTTCCACAGTTATTCTTTTTTTTTTGTTCAACTTTCAGAAAATAGCATACGATTGTCTTACAATACACAAGGGTAGCGGATGATAACGTGTGTGAGTGATAACGTGTCATAGTAGGCAAAAATCTGTAATGTTTCATCTCCACACAGTTCAATTTTAATATTTTGGGGGGATTGAAGTTTGGGAAACAGAATATATGTGTCTTACAATACACAGGGTAGTGGACAAACATTTTTTTGAGAGATAACATGACATAGCAGGCTAAAATCTGTGTGAAGGTGCATCTCCACATAGTTGAAATTTAATATATTTTGGAGGTTGAAGTTTGGGAACACACCGCAGCTAGGGATGAGAAAACCTGGACAGTACTGTTCAGATTCGTACCAAACATTACAGTGTCCATGCACCTGAGCCCGAACACGGACATTGGCGAGAAAGTCTGTGTTCGTGGTTCGGATTTTATATAAAGCTTGTTGAAAGGCTGCAGCACAGCCAATCAACAAGCTTTTAAGCAGTGGGCACTCGGAAGCCATCACAGTCATGCTTAGTATTGTCATGGCATAAATGCCGAATCACGTGTTGCGCCAACATTCTGCTCTGACCAGTGTAGGGACAGGAGGCTGCTGCACTGAGGGACAGGTTTAGGATTTTATTCTTTTTAATACCTCTGTGGGTGATCTGTAGGCATTTTTGGTCAGTGCAATCCTACTCATTTGCACCAGTGATGCAGAAATGCAATACTTAATCGGGTTCAAAATTCCTCATTTTCATCTGTCTTACTGTTATAGGAGAGTTAATCAGATTGTTAATTGTGTCTGTGACATAAAGGCATTTTTGGGTTTCAAAACATCGCATTTTCATCCATCTTACTGTTATAGGGAGATACACATCATCTGCGTCAATGACACAGACATACAATAGTTAATCTTTCTGTTAATTCTGTCGGTGACCTATAGCTATTTTTTGGGGTGCAAAACACTTCATTTGCACTGTGACGTCAGTCAGCCAATTTGGTGGGTGACAGTAAAAAAAATGAGGAGAGAATCAAATAGAGGCATGGCCTTGCTCATGGTGCTGCTGGTGTTGGTGGTGGTGGAGCTCCTGCTGTAGGGAGAGGACGTTGTTGATCTGCACCAGCTACACTCCCAAATAAAACACCTTCCTTTGGTGCATGCAGGCTCTAAGAATGGTGAGGCCAGAACAAGAAGAGCAGAGCTGGCACCTGTGGCCCACAGGCATCCGTCTTCCACCTCAACCCCTTGCACATCAGCCAAGCATTCTGAGCCCCAAGTCATTCAGCAGTCGCTTATGCTTTTTGATTACTCTGCTGGGGGGGTTCGTAGGCCATCCACCTAGCCCTGCCCCAGAAGTGAAAGTGATTGAGTGAACTGATGCCCAACCATTTATGATTGAGGATAAGTATGTGGGAGGAGCGACGCAGCATGTCTCTGATGATGATGATGAAACACAGGTGTCAACTACTGTGGCTTTCTACACTGTGCAGACTGGCAAGGAGGGCAGGGGTGAGGAGTGGGTGGAAGATGATGTGGAGGATGATGAGGTCCTAGACCTCACATGGCATCCAGGTCATCAGAGTGACGTGTGCAGTTCGGAGAAAGAAGTGGGGGTCACGCAGCGCCAGCCGCACAGCAAAAAAGGGAGCAGGGTGCAAAATCAGAGCGGCCGACCCCCAGCCAGTATGCCTGCTACTGCCCAACGTGCTGAGGGAGAGAGCAACCAAAGCCAGCTCAAAGGAGTTCCCTGGCATGACAGTTCTTCAGGCAATGTGTTGACAACAGGACACGGGTGGTTTGCACGCCTGAAGCGAGGCATAAATGTTCTAAACCTGAGTTCCACCTGCATGGCTAGGCATCTAATTGCAAAGCATGATCTGCAGTGGAGTAGACATGTGAAAAACCATGAAAGATCTGATGCTCCTCCTGCTCCCTCTTCTGCTGCGGTCTCAGCCTCTTCCTCCACCTCTGGAGTGACAGGGCCACCTGGCACCCCTCAAAGTGAGGATGTGACAGCAACACCACCACCACCCCCAGTGTCACTTAGAATCTCAACACTGTCTCATTGAAGCGTTTAGCTGTCCATCCCCTAAACACTAGAGAGAAAGATGAAGTACCCCCTCCTAACCACCTGCAAGCCCTGGCCCTGAATGCCTTTTGAAATGCTGCCATTCTGTCTGGTGTAGACGGACGATTTGAACAACATACTGACGGTGGCTGTCCCACAGTAAATGGTTCCCAGCCACCAGGTGGCAATCCATGCCCTGCACGAACAAGTGGCGGACAAAATCAAGTGTGCGCTGCACCATCAGTGGAAAGGTTCATATAACCACCAATATATGGACCAGTAAGCATGGGCAGGGACGTTATATATCTCCCTAAAAGCCCACTGGGTAAATGTAGTGGCGGTGGAAAGCAGTTTGGCGCATGTCTTACCGCCACTGAGAATTGCTGGACGTTGAGTGCCTCCTGTTGCCTCCTCCTCCTACTCCGCTTCCTCCTCTACCACCTCTTCATCCGGTCAGCATAACACCTGCACCACCAACTTCAGGACAGCCAGGGGAAACAACAGCAGGCTGTACTGAAACTCCTCTGTTTGGGGAAAAAACTGCACAGCGCGCAGGACCTATGGACAGGCATCGAAGAACAGACCGTTGATAATAATAATAATAATAATAATAATAATAATAATAATAATCGTTATTTATATAGAGCCAAAATATTACGCAGCACTTTACAGTTCAGGGGTTCATGTACAAACAGTCATAAATAACATAGCAACAGACATGTCAATAATTACAAGAGAAATGAAAGCCCTGCTCGCAAGAGCTTACAATTAGAGTTGAGCGGACACCTGGATATTCGGGTTTGACGGGTTCGGCCGAACTTCACAAAAAATTTCGAGGTCGGGACCCGAACTTGACCCCGAACCCCATTTGCGGACCCGAACTTTGGAGCACTAAAATGGCTCTTAAAAAGTCATGGAAAGGGCTAGAGAGCTGCAAATGGCAGCAAAATGTGGTTAAGAGCATGGCAAGTGCACTGCAAACAAATGTGGATAGGGAAATTACTTCAAATAACATTAAATACATAAAAAAATAATAATAATCTTGATCTAGGAGGAGGAGGTCCATATGGAGTAGGAGGTTGAGGAGGCGGTGGATGTGGCGGTGTAAGTGGAAGCGGCGGTGGAGGAGGAGGAGGTAGCCAACACTGGTTTTTGTTTTTTATTTTATTTATTTATTTTTTGTTCAAATTTGGGTAGACCACAAAACATTTGGAAGTATAGAAAATAAAGCAAAGAGAAAGTGCACTGGAGTACAACAATCGCTGGGTGAGGCCGGTATACATGTCTATTCTGCACAAGGTACGGGCTAGTCCTGTGGGATCCCTGCCTGGTTCATTTTAATGAATGTGAGCTTGTCCACATTGGCTGTGGACAGGCGGCTGCGCTTCTCTTTGATAACCCCCCCCTGCCGTGCTAAACAAACATTCAGACAATACACTGGCTGCAGGGCAGGCCAGCACCTCAAAGGCGTAAAGGGCAAGCTCAGGCCATGTGCCCAATTTGGAGACCCAGAAGTTGAAGGAGGCAGACCCATCAGTCAGTACGTGTAGGCGTGTGCACACATACTGCTCCACCATGTCGCACGTCCCCGTGATGTCCACGATCCAATTGGATATCTTCCCTATCACGGGTAACGGGGAATCAGGGTTCCATGCCGGAGAGGGAGCGTGAGAAAGGGATACCACATCCAAGGAGGTCAATGGCTGAAATCTGATTGAGCGGAAATGTGGGACAAGTTATTGAAGGAGAAGCATCCAAGTAAAGGAGAGGGCGCGCAGCAATTACGCACTCCCGACTCGGGGAGATAGTGACGATAAATAACAATACAGGACTCTTAGGAAGCCCTGTTATTGGAATGATTAGTGTAGGCAATTAAGGTTGCCGGGTTTGTGAGAGGGGAGGCGGGGCATGGCCTATTTATGCCGACCTCTCCTGCTCACACTCGTCGGTTCGAGCGCTTCGGATCGACACGCGTGGATCGTCACCTCAGAGCGACGGGAGTTTGAGGCTCGTTCGCGCACTGGGCTATTTTCGTCGCGGCATAGGTAGGTCTGCAAACTGCTTGACCGACGCTCTGGCTCACGCTTAGCATACTACGATTTCCTCACAGGTCCGCCCGGCGCAGCTGCTGCCCTCACCCTCCTCTCCGTGTTTCATCTGCAGCGGTCCGGTCCGTCCGGGCCGCACAACATGTGTAACGGCATCTACCCCCTCACCTGCTCTCACCCTGCAGTCGACACACGCACCCTCTGGCCGCCCTCACCGGCACCTCGTCGCTCCTCCAGCGCGCCATGTGTTTGTCAGCTCCCCATGCGTCGGGTCTGGTTCAGCTGGGTCCGACGTGATGGCGGGAGCGCTGGTTGGTGGCACGCATATGATGATCGCCACCTACCGGCCACTGTTGGTATTGCACCTGTCTAGTGGTGCCTCATGTTGATTCAGTAGGATCTGATAATCCAGTTTAGGGTTGCTGGAGTGGTAGGGTGGGGGAGGTAGTTGTCCAGCAGGGAAAATAAATGAATTGACATTGTTAAAAAAAAACAACAAAAAAAAAAAAAATGCGTTTAGCCATACTTATACTTGGGTAGCAGGCTTCTGTTGGTGAGTGCAGCCTTCGTGTCCTTATATAGTATCAGGGGTTGAGACGAGCCACTTAGCGTTGGCGTCAGTCTGTGCTTACACACGCGTGGTTCAGTGGGTTACTTTCGTCATGCAGCGTCGGCAGGGGTTGTGAGGAGCACTATTAGGTCAGGGTAGGGGTGCCGCAGCAGTGATACGTTTGGTCACCTATTTGTTATTACTTGTTTAGGTTTCAGTTCGGCCAGCTACTCTGCTGTGACACTGCCGGGGTAGGTTGCTGACATGGCCGCCAGGTGAGTTAGGTGCGATTCTCATGTATGGGCTCCCTTTTGTGCTTCTTGGGATTGGCAGGGGTGGTTGAGGCCACCGTCCTGGGCATACGGGCACGCAGCCCCACTTTTGCTAGTTCCACGTGGTGGCGCCTACTGTCGTGGCCACTGGGCAGGTACTGCCAGGTCTGTCACGACTACAGACTCGTTATAAAGCCCTGCCACGACTGCAGGCATTAGTCTGTCACGACTACAGACTCATTATAAAGTCCTGCCACGACTGCAGGCATTAGTCTGTCACGACTACAGTCCCGTTACGAAGCCCTGCCACGACTGCAGTCATTACTCTGTCACGTCCACAGACTTGATTGGCCTCCCGTCACGACTTCAGGCACCCGTCTGTCACGTCCATAGATTCGGCTAGTCTCGTCATGTTCATACACGCTAGTCGGCCACGATTTCTTCAGTTAATCGGTCACGGCATTAGGCATGTCCTGTCACACCCACAGTCTCCCAGCAGGTACAAATCTCAGTGCCACCCTCGTCAACGCTGATAGCCGCTGCGTCTGCACTCTATCACGTCATCAGACTCGGAGCTTCACGCTAGCATGGCCATAGGCTGAGCGGGATTAAGTCCTCCTTAACGTTGTCCACTTCCTGAGTCGGTAACCGGCCAGGCCGACAGACCTGGCAGCCTTGTGGATACGACCGTGGGTGCCCTTGCCCTTAGGCACGGGTGCAGTAGCTCCTTCGTGGTGCACGGCTGAGGCCTGTGGTTGATTTGTAGGTGTTGGTATGGTCACTTGAGTCTGTATTTTCTTTTAGTAGGGAGATGTCTCAGGCGTTTCTTCCCGAAGGTTCTTCGTCCTCTCGGGATAGCGGGGAGCAGCAGTCTGAGCGGATGGCGGAGTTACCAATGAGGTTGTGGACTGTCCCTAAACTGACGGCTGAATTGTCTAGGAGGGGAATTCCATTCCCAGCTTCCGCGAGGAAGGCAGAACTCTACTGCCTTCTTTCAACACACCCGGTGGCTCCTAGCTGGCGTCTCTTCTCGTGGCTGCACACGAAGCCCCGGACAACAGGACCATTTCGTGTGGAGAGGTCTCTGTTGTCCTTAAGTCTAGGGACGTCAGGTTGAATAGGAAGCTGAATATCGCTGAATTTGTGTTGGCCTTCAGCCTCTATCGGGACGTGGTGTGCACCGTTAACCCCCTCAGAAGGGAGGAATTAGATTTATATTTATTTAAGGTGGTCGATTTAGGGTACAAATACGGTGGCACCGCGTTTTACGACTACCACCGTTCCTTTTCGGCCAAGGCGGCAGCCACTCTCACCCAGTGTAACTATTCTGTGGATTGGTCACAGGTTGATACGGAGCAGTTTTGCCATCACTTTGCGGGGCTTAAGGCTCCGACTTGCTCAGGTTGAGGATCCTATGCCCATACGGCCGGCTGGTGTTCAGAGAGTGGTAGCTCGTCAGGGCCTTCTGTAGCTGGCACTCCCCCGGCCCAGCCGGCTAGTAGGATTCTCTTGTCCTGCGAATAGTTGGGTCGCCCGGTGAAGTATCTCGGCAAATCGCCATTATGTAATAATTTCAATTACGCAGTGTGCCACTACAATCAATGTAGGTTGCTTCATTTAGGTACGCTGTGTTTCAGGACCCACCCCCGCGCTGCTTGCACGCAGAAGGGTAGTAGTCATGCATGACTAAGCGTGGTCAACGTGGATCTACTCGCCTGTTTTCTAGCCGGTCATCCAAACTCAGTTTGCTTGCCCTTCCTCAAGCCCCGCATGAGGGCAGGAACTTGTTGTCGGCAATTAGAGATCCGGAAACAGTCACACAGTTGATACGGCTGGAGCTAGACAAAGGATATTTGGTCGGCCCAGTGGCACAGTCCCCGTTTGATTGTTGGAGGGTTAACCCGGTCGGGGTGGTGACTGGCAAGTTTTCGAATAAAAAGAGGTTGATTTACGACTTGTCGGCCCCGCATTCCTTACCCGTTCCCAGTTTGAATTCGGTGATCCCCTCAGATGAGTTTTCAATGAGGTACGCCTCCATCGATGATGCTATTGAGGTCATTCTTAAGTTTGGCAGAGGCGCCTGGTTGTCTAAGGCGGATATCACAGACGCCTTCAAACTGCTCCCCATCCAGCCAGACCTGTGGCAGTGGCATGGCATCAAGTGGCAGGAACGGTACTACTTTGCCAATAAGCTGACCTTCGGGTCCAAATCGAGCCTGTGGCTCTTTGACCAGTTGGCGGCCGATTGCATTGGGTATTGTCAGATGTCTTTCGGGTCAGTCATGTCACACATTACCTGGACGACTTCCTTCTTATTGAACCCCCGGCACAGCAGCCTCAGGACCTACAGCGCTTGCGTACGGTGTTTTCTGATCGGTGCGTGCCTCACAAGGTAGAAGGCCCTGATACCGCAATCACATTCTTGGGAATTCGGCTGGACACAGTGCGCATGCAAGCTAGTCTCCCACCTGATAAGTTAGACAGGGTTAGACAGGTAGTGCATAGGTGGGCTCGAGTGAGAGTGGCAACCAGAGTGGAGCTTCAGTCCCTCTTAGGCATGCTCAACTCTGCCATGCGCACCATCCCCCAGGGTAGGTCCTTCATTTCGAGACTCCTAGCATTGCTCCCCAAGGCCCGCACGCAGGACGAGATGGTGGCTCTCGGTCCGGAGGCCATGGCAGATCTTTTAATGTGGGATAGGTTTTTAACTCAGTGGAACGGAGTGTCACTCTTTGTTCCGGTGATCTCGGACCAGTCTCCTGTAGTCCACACACTGATGCCTCGTCGTCAGTCGGCTTCGCCGCACTGCACGGCGATCATTGGTTTGCTAGTTCATAGCCAATAGAGGTCGCATCAATCCCGGGCTTCTCCTCATGTTCCTCTTTGTTCAAGGTGTATCCTATTGTAGGGGCAGCGGTTGTATGGGGCGAGCAGTGGAAGAACCGTACGGTGCTGTTCCTGACTGACAACACGGCAGTCGTGGACATCATCATGAAAGGCAGGTCTAGTTCCACACAGATTATGTCGTTTGTCAGGAGGTTCATTTCTCTGATGCATAATTTTCGTTTTGTTTGTAGGCACATTAGTGGACACCGTAATTTCGCAGCGGATGCTCTGTCCCACCTTAATTTTCAACTTTTCTTTCAGGTTTGTCCGGGGGCAGATCGGTTGCCAATGCCAACTCCTCACCAGTCCCAGTTGCGGTTGGACTAGTCTCCTATCTCGCCGTAGCTAGGAGGCTGATGGCCAAGTCCCTGTCCACTAATACCCTGAGGGCTTACAAGACGGCTTGGTGTCTCTTCCTAAAATATAAGAACACCTACCCGGCCACAGAGCAGGGGCCTATCACTCACCTATTGGGGTTTGTCGGCTTTTGCCAATCTCAACTGAACCTGGCCTATAGCACTATTAAATTGTACCTGGCAGGTGTTCAACACCATTGGTAGATGCTGTGTCCGGACCTACCGTCGCTCTTCTCAGCCCACCCTATCAGAGCGACATTGAAAGGGTTTAAGGAAGATGTCCGTTAAGAAACGGCATACTCGTCAGCCGTTCACTGGTGATATGTTTAGGTCTGTGGCTGACAAACTACAGGATGAACCATTCGGGCCGCAGCTTAGTGCTCTACTAGAGGCAGCCATGTACCTGGCCTTCTACGGGTTCCTCAGGCCAGGCGAGCTTACGGGCGCCAACACGCCTGCTAAATTCCTGAGCAAGGATCAGCTCCGCCGGCACGGCTCTATATACGTCCTTACCTTGGCCTTGTCCAAGATGTCTCGGCCGGGGGAATCGGTAGAGGTCAGGTACTTCCCCTCTGCCAATAGGTGGTGTCCGGTACGGGTGTTAGACGCATGGTTGCTTATGGTCGGGTCTGAGACTGCAGATTCCCCGTTGCTCAAGCTAGGGGCTGCACCTTTATCTACTGCATCTTTTCTCAGGTTCATCCGTATTTTGTTAGCCGGTTCAGGTATTGATCCTCTGTCGATCATGGGGCACTCCTTCCGCATCGGCGCGGCGGCTGCTGCCTCCATGCATAAGGTGCCCGTACACGTCATCAAACGGTTGGGACGCTGGAGTTCCTCCTGCTACATGCGTTACATCCCAGATCCCCAATGTGAGATGTTGCTGGCCTTTTGAAATTTGGTTTTGTAGTACTGTTTGAAATAAAGTCTTTTCAATTTCTAGGCGTTGTATCTTTTGGCCCCATTAGGCTACCCTTCGACAGCAGTTCTGGCATAACCCTGCTTCTCTTTAGGTAGGGGTGGGGAGAGTACGGTTAGTTAGGGTAACATCTCACCATGAGCCAATCCGAGCACAAGTGTAGGCAATTAAGGTTGCCGGGTTTGTGAGAGGGGAGGAGGGCATGGCCAACCTCTCCTGCTCACACTCGTCGGTTCGAGCGCTTCGGCCCTCCCAGGTACCCACCCTTCTTCTCAGGTACTCCTTTTGGTGTAGCCCCCTTTAGGCTACCCTTCGACAGCAGTTCCGGCATAACCCTGCTGCTCTTTAGGTATGGGTGGGGAGAGTAGGGTTAGTTAGAGTAACATCTCACCATGAGCCGATCCGAGCACAAATAAAAAATTACAGGGAATGTCATTGGGGTATTTGGGATTTAGAAACGTTAGACAGGAGAGGTTGCCGCTCTGTAGACTCTAGATAACTTCTGCCTGATAGCACGTCCCTGTGACGTCCACAATCCAATTGGATATCTTCTCAATCAACTTTTGATGTTCTTTTATGCGCCTACCATGGTTATCACGGGTAACGGGGAATAAGGGTTCCATGCCGGAGAAGGAGAGTGAGAAAGGGATACCACATCCAAGGGAGGTCAATGGCTGAAATGTGATTGAGCGGAAATGTGGGACAAGTTGTTAAAGCGGAAGGATCAAATGAAAGGAGGGGGCGCACGTCAATTAAAGACGAATTTTAAAAATGTAAGTCCCTATGCAGAACAGGGGTTTGTATACGGAAAAAAAATGTTAAAATGTCACCTGAGAATGTAACGGACAATTTTTTTAAATTTAGGTCCCTGTCACCTATGCAGAGCAGGGGTTTATTCACGGTAAAAATAGTAAAATGTCACCCAAGAATGTAACAGACGCTTTTGCACCCTGCTCCCTCTTTTGCTGGGCTGGTGCCTCTGTGCGACCACCGCCTCTTCCTCCAAACTGCACACGTCACTCGCATGACCTTCATTCCATGTGGGGTCTAGTACCTCATCATCCTCCACATCATCTTCCACCCACTCTTTACCCCTCCCCTCCTTGTCGGTCTGCAGACTACAGAAAGCCGCAGCAGTTGGCTTGGCACCTGTGTTTCGTCATCATCAGAGACGTGCTGCGGTGGTCTTCCCATGTACTCATCCTGAAACATAAGTGGTTGGGCATCAGTGCACTCAATCTCTTCCACTTCTGGTGCGGGGCTATGTGGATGGCCCATGGAAACCCTGCCAGCAGAGTGATCAAAAAGCATAAGAGACTGCTGCATGACTTGGGGCTCAGAATGCTTGCTTGATTTGCAAGGGGGTGAGTTGAAAGACAGATGGCCATGGGCTGTAGGTGCCAACTCTGATATTTTAGCAGGGAACTGGGTGGGAGACAATGTGAAGGAACTGGAGGCACTGTCAGCCACCCAATCTACAATTGCCTGTACTTGTTCTGACCTGACCATTCGTAGAGCTGCATTCGGCCCTACCAAATAACGCTGAAGGCCTACTCGCACCTGAGGAAGGTGTTTCACTTGTGCGTGTAGCTGGCACAGATTGACCACGTCCTCTCCCTGCAACAGGAGCTCCACCAACACCAGCAGCACCACGACCGGGGCCACCCTCTCCTCATTCTCTGCATTCACCAACCAAACTAACAGATGGTTTATGTCAGGCGACAATGTAACCGCCAATAGTCAACAATTAAGTTCACTGACAGTAAGGTAGTGCCGGTGCCATAAAGAGGTAACATTTCTTGAGGTCACACAAATGTGTGACAGGCAAACTTTTTACAATTACTTTACGGTCACAAAAAATGTTAATTTGTCAACCAACAATTGACTGCAGTATTGACTGGCTGTATTGGACTGTCAGAAATGCAGTAAAGGCCGCAAATGTAGTATCTAGCACAAAATGGGTGTTTTTTTAAAACCAGAATATAACAGCAGTATCTAACACTTGTATTGGACTGTCACAAATGCAGCAAAGGCCGCAAATGTAGTGTCTTGCACAAAATGGGTGTTTTTTTTTAAACCAGAATATAACAGCAGTATCTAACGCTTGTATTGGACTGTCACAAATGCACCAAAGGCCGCAAATGTAGTCTCTTGCACAAAATGGGTGTTTTTTTTTAAAACCAGTATATAACAGCAGTACTTAATGCTTGTATTGGACTGTCACAAATGCAGCAAAGGCCGCAAATGTAGTATCTTGCAAAAAAAATTGGTGTTTTTTTAAAACCAGAATATAACAGCAGTATCTAACGCTTGTATTGGACTGTCACAAATGCAGCAAAGGCCGCAAATGTAGTATCTAGAACAAAATGGGTGTTTTTTTAAAACCAGAATATAACAGCAGTATTTAACGGTGGGTGGGGAAGTGACCACTGAACTCCACCCGCACCCCTGTCCCTGCCTACTTGCCTCGCAAGTCCTAGCGACAAGGGACAACTGGTCGACAAACCCTTAGCTAGGAAAGTGCATGGAAGACAAACAACACATGCAACAGGGAAGTCAAAGCCGCGTCAATAACCAAGACGGCAGAAAGGTACCGGAGGAGCAAGTAGAGGATTGTCAGGAGAAGCCAAAGTCAATCCTCTTGGTGAGGTCAGTCAAGGGCCTTGCAATTACCGAAAAATTCTTTATAAATCTATGGTAATAATTAGCAAATCCTAAGAAATGTTGTAAGGCCTTTAAGGACGATGGCCTTACCTAGTCCATAATTGCTAATACCTTGCTAGGATCCATTTTAAAGGCGTGAGGAGTGAGAACATACCCGAGATACAAAATTTCTTGTACCCCAAAAACACATTTCTACTGTTTGGCAGCCAATTGATTCTTCCTCAAAACCTCCAACACTTGTCTAACTTGAGACACATGATTCTCAAAATCAGGGGAAAAAATCAAAACATCATCAAGGTAGACAATTACGAATTTACCCAAGAATTCTCTAAAAATATAATTCATAAAGTTTTGAAATACAGCTGGCACATTGCTGAGTCCAAAAGGCATTACAAGATATTCGAAATGTCCAGCTGGAGTATTGAAAGCTGTCTTCCACTTGTCTCCCTCCTTAATTCGAATTAAATTATATGCCCAATTCAAATCAATTTTAGAGAACCAGGATGCCCCCATTACTTGATTAAACAAATCAAGAATAAACGGGAGGGAGTATTGATTCTTGATCACAATCTTATTTAACTCCCGATAGTCGATACAAGGTCTGAGGCCTTCATCTTTCTTTTTGACAAAGAAGAATCCCGCCCACATAGGAGATACAGAAGGCCTAATGTGTCCCTTACTGAGACTCTCTTAAACATAATCCTCCATGGCCTTGCGTTTAGGTCTAGAAAGATTATAAATATGTCCCTTGGGAAACCTGGCATACTCTACCAATTCAATGGCGCAATCATAAGATCTATGGGGCAGTAGCAACTCAGGGTTAAAGGAGGAGAATACATCCATATATTCCTTTAAGACTAAAGGCAATTTATTGGATTCTGCTGAGACCCCCGCTTGCACCACAGACGAGCACTAGCCGCATTCAAACAGCGATTTCACCAGTTCCCCCTTGATCCAGTCAATAATGGGATTATGTAACTGGAGACAAGGCATTCCCAGTACTACCTCTACTGGTAAGTTTTCTAGAACCAACAGGGAGCATATTTCAGAGTGACACACCCCCACAGTCAAGGATATCTCAGGGGTGGAATACTTCACGGAACCACCCACGAGGGGGGTGGAATCGATACCCATGATGTGGATGGGAGTGGGTAATGTCAAAATCAGAATACCCAACCTTAATGCAAATTTCTGATCAATAAAGTTGGCAGCAGAACCAGAGTCAATGAAAGCATTACCAGAACATTTGTTAGTACCCATGGAGACAGTAATAGGTACAAATAACTTATTCTTGACCACATTAGGAAATACCTGATACTTAGGCTCCCCCGTCTTGGTAGATTTGCTGGAAGAAGGTTTCTTGGAGCACTGGTTAATCCAATGGTCTGACTCGCCACAATAGAAACAAGCCCTATGTCGGCAACGCTGATCTCTAGGAGTCATCCAGACCTGCATGGGTTCTTCAAAAGAGAAATCGGCTCTGCTCATAGGACAGACCTCTGACTGGACCACTTCCTGTGAAAAAAGCAAACGTTCCTGCCGTCTCTCCCTAACACGTCTGTCAAGTCGAACAGTGAGTGCCATAGTCTCTTCTAATGTCTCCAGAAGCTGGTAGTTTACAAATAGGTCTTTAAGATTTTCAGACAAACCTGACCTGAACAGGCTTTCTAGGGCTGGTTCATTAGAGCCAGAGGGAACACACCATCTTCTGAACTGGGTACAATACTCTTCGGCAGGTTGGTCTCCCTGTACCAAACCTTAAGAGCAGTCTCAGCTACCATGGCCCTGTCCGGTTCATCACACAAGGTTCCCAGGGCCTGGAAGAACCCCTCGACAGAACTGAGACAACCAGCGTCAGAAGGCAAGGAAAAAGCCCAATCCTGGGGATCTCCCTGTAGACTGGAGATTACTATGCCCACGCGCTGGCTCTCAGAACCGGATGACAAAGGGCGTAATCTGAAATAAAGCATACAATTCTCTTTGAAAGAAAGAAACTTGTTACGGTCACCAGAAAATGGTTCAGGGAGTTTAATCTGAGGCTCCATAAGATGGCTAGATGAATGTGGGGTAAAGACACTCTGTCCTGACTCATGTAAATGAAGTTTCTCCCCCAATTCCTGGACCATCTGAGTCAAATTAGAAACATGCCCCATCAGGGTAACCAAAGGATTCATGGTAACAGTGGTAATTGTGGCCTGTTATTCTGTCACACACACAGTGAGTAGGGAAGTGACCACTGAACTCCACCCGCACCCCTGTGCCTGCCTACTTGCCTCGCAAGTCCTAGCGACAAGAGACAACTGGTCGACAAACCCTTAGCTAGGAAAGTGCAGGGAAGACAAACAACACATGTAACAGAAAAGTCAAACAAGCCGCATCAATAACCAAGAGAGCAGAAAGGTACCGGAGGAGCAGGCAGAGAATCGTCAGGAGAAGCCGAAGTCAAAACCAGGAGAGACATGCCAAGACCAAAGGATGAGACCGACGGGTAATCAGAAGACAAGCAGGAACAACAACCAGGTAAGTATATTGCAGGAAGGACCTCAATAACAGGCAATCTGTGGCCAGCAGATTGCCTGTTTAAATAGTCAAAGAAGGAAACAGGTCAGCACTTCACCTTGTGTTGCACGCTGCACGGGAAAGGAGCAACCTCCAGTGGATACAGGTAATGAATCCCAGCAGCTGTGTATTTTGTACAGTAAGCATCTTTTTATTTCATGAAAGCAAAAAGTCCTACAACCAGGACGCGTTTCGGCATGCAAGCCTTTCTCAACAGGTACATCCAAGAAAATAATTCAAACTATATATAGGGTCTAGTACCGCCCATTAGGGATGTCTCCACCCTTTTTAGAGGGTGGTGTTTTGAACAATTGTCAATCAACTAATGAAACAAAGTAACATCAAGTGAAACAAAGTAACATATGGCAGAGATTATTTTCTACTTTTTTGGAGGATCTACAAGTCCTTTTCATCACAAGGCAGAGGTCTAAAGAGAATACATAAGAGGTATATTAAACATTTATGTATATTTTAACATATTTGTAAAAATCTCACAAATGTGTGACCTCATAATCCCTATTCAGGCCCCTTGGGTGCAGTGTATCTAGGGTATGTATCCAAAAAGCCTCTCTTCTAAGGAGAAGCTTCTTGACATCTCCCCCTCTCCTTGGTCTCTTCACCTGTTCTAATACTTAAAATCGCAATTGCGCGATGGTGTGTTTAAATTTATCAAAATGATACGGAACCGGTAACATCAGTTTTTTTGTCCTAATATTGGATTTATGCTTACTGATATGATCCCTCACTGCCTGCATTGTCTCACCCACATATAACAGGCCACAAGGACATTTAATAAGATATATAACATTTGCCGAATTGCAGGTAAAAAAAACTTTTACTCCAAAGCTTTTACCTGTGTGTGGATGATGAAACGAAGGGCCTTTAATTACGTGGGAGCACTGTAGACAATGCAGGCAGGGGGATGTACCCATCCGTGGCGTGGATATCCGCTGAGAAGGGATAGAAGGGGAAAGGGTCTCACAAGATGGAGGCAAACTGTACAGAATTGCTCTTATCCACAAGTTTCATCCACAAAATGGATGGTTAAAAACCAGAATATAACAGCAGTATTTAACGCTTGTATTGGACTGTCACAAATGCAGCAAAGGCCGCAAATGTAGTATATAGGACAAAATGGGTGTTTTTTTTTAAACAGAATATAACAGCAGTATTTTGATTTATCGTGTCTAACAGCTGGATTTACTTGGATTGTACTTTACAGAAAAAAAATTGAATATGTCACCCCCTGGGTCCCTGAACTCACAGACGGATTCCCTATATTATTTTCCCTTCCCCTGGCACATATGCAGTGCAGGTGCACTTAAAAAATAAGTATATGTTGCCCACTGAACTAAAAGTACAGGATTAAATTATTGTCCCTGGCACATATGCAGTGCTGGTGCACTGCACTTGAACAAAATGGCCGTCGACACCCACCTAACTAACAGACGATAAAACTTATTTTTCTGTGTCACTGGGTTTAGGGCAGGGTACAAAAATGGTACACTGCACCCACAAAACAAAATCGCTGTAGATCGCAGAGTTAACAAGCACAGATTCTTTCCTATTCTCTCCCTCACACCAGCAGCATCCTATCCCTACACTAAGCACAGCAGAGTGACGTGCAGCACTACGCGACTCCAGCATATATAGAGGCTGGGTCACATCCTGCACTGGCCAATCACAGCCATGCCATTAGTAGGCATGGCTGTGATGGCTTCTAAGGGCACACTAGTTAAATGCTTGTTGATCGGCTGCTCTGCAACCTTTCAAAAAGTGCCATTAACCACCTCAGCGCCCCCTAGCTTAAACACCCTTAATGACCAAGCCACTTTTTACACTTCTGACCTACAGTACTTTCACCGTTTATTGCTCGGTCATGCAACTTACCATCCAAATGAATTTTACCTCCTTTTCTTCTCACTAATAGAGCTTTCATTTGGTGGTATTTCATTGCTGCTGACATTTTAACTTTTTTTGTTATTAATCGAAATTTAACAATTTTTTTGCAAAAAAAAGACATTTTTCACTTTCATTTGAAAAATTTTGCAAAAAAAACGACATACATATATAAATTTTTCTCAAAATTTATTGTTCTACATGTCTTTGATAAAAAAAAATGTTTGGGTAAAAAAAAAAAATGGTTTGGGTCAAAGTTATAGCGTTTACAAACTATGGTACAAAAATGGGAATTTCCGCTTTTTGAAGCAGCTCTGACTTTCTGAGCACCTGTCATGTTTTCTGAGGTTCTACAATGAACAGACAGTACAAACACCCCACAAATGACCCCATTTTGGAAAGAAGACACCCCAAGGTATTCCGTGAGGGGCATGGCGAGTTCCTAGAATTTTTTATTTTTTGTCACAAGTTAGCGGAAAATGATGATTTTTTTTTTTTCTTACAAAGTCTCATATTCCACTAACTTGTGACAAAAAATAAAAACTTCCATGAACTCACTATGCCCATCAGCGAATACCTTGGGGTGTCTTCCTTCCAAAATGGGGTCACTTGTGGGGTAGGTATACTGCCCTGGGATTCTAGGGGCCCTAATGTGTGGTAAGTAGTTTGAAATCAAAATCTGTAAAAAATGGCCGGTGAAATCCTAAAGGTGCTCTTTGGAATGTGGCCTCCTTTGCCCACCTAGGCTGCAAAAAAGTGTCACACATGTGGTATCTCCGTACTCAGGAGAAGTTGGGGAATGTGTTTTGGGGTGTCATTTTACATATACCCATGCTGGGTGAGAAAAATATCTCGGCAAAAAACAACTTTTCCCATTTCTTTATACAAAGTTGGTATTTGACCAAGATATTTCTATCACCCAGCATGGATATATGTAAAATGACACCCCAAAACACATTCCACAACTTCTCCTGAGTATGGCGATACCACATGTGTGACACTTTTTTGCAGCCTAGATGCGCAAAGGTGCCCAAATTCCTTTTAGGAGGGCATTTTTAGACATTTGGATCCCAGACTTCTTCTCACACTTTAGGGCCCCTAAAAATCCAGGGCAGTATAAATACCCCACATGTGACCCCTTTTTGGAAAGAAGACACCCCAAGGTATTCAATGAGGGGCATGGCGAGTTCATATAAAAAAAAAAATTTTGGCACAAGTTAGCGGAAATTGATTTTTTTGGTTTTTTTCTCACAAAGTCTCCCTTTCCACTAACTTGAGACAAAAATTTCAATCTTTCATGGACTCAATATGCCCCTCAGCGAATACCTTGGGGTGTCTTCTTTCCAAAATGGTGTTATTTGTGGGGTGTTTGTACTGCCCTGGCATTTGAGGGTCTCCGCAATCATTACATGTATGCCCAGCATTAGGAGTTTCCTTATATTGAGCATATGGGTAATGAGATTTTTTTTTCCGTTCAGCCTCTGGGCTGAAAGAAAAAATGAATGGCACAGATTTCTTCATTCGCATCGATCAATGTGGATGGAAAAATCTCTGCCAAAAAAAAAAAAGGAGGGGAAAGGCATCTGCCAGGACATAGGAGCTCCGCCCAACATCCATACCCACTTAGCCCGTATGCCCTGGCAAACCAGATTTATCCATTCACATCAATGGATGTGGATGAATAAATCATTGCCGGGATTTTTTATTTTTTTTATGTATATATATACACAAAGTGTTTGCCAAAGCATATGAACACCGCCACCTCCTCAGCTCATGTGCCTCGGCAAACATATCTTTTACTGCAGAGGAGAAATCTCGTCTTGCAGCGCCGCATACACCGACTTGTGTGTAATCTGACAGCAGCGCAATGCTTCTGTCCGAATGCACATCAGTGCTGCAGCTAGTCGATCGGTTGGTCCACCTGGAAGGTAAAAAAAACAAAACAAAAAAGAAAAAAACACATTTTATTAACTTTATAATAACTTTTGAACAGAACATATAAACTTTTTTTAACTTTTTGAACTGAACTTTTTTGCTTACTGGTGTTTTTTTAAACCTCTCCTTCCCCATGGGACAATGTGCAAAGCGCAAATCGCCCAAAGATGTGGCGAAGTACATTATGCACTTTATCCCAGGTGAAAGGAGAGGTTTGCAGCAGCTGTGAGTAAAAGGGCCCTAATAGTCCTGTGTGCCTGTCCTGTGAGATGCAATCCCTATGCTAAGTGTACCTGTGTGTGGTACTTCCGGAAACACTCTCCAAAGCATAGGGCAGGGTGGTCAGGACAGTCAGGACAGAAATAGCGGGTGTCACGCCTTATTCCACTCCTGCTACAGACACGACATCTTTTTCGGGGTGACGGTTGGGTTGAGGTACCAGGAACGACACTGGGGAAATGTCGCTCGTGTAGACGGCTAACTACACTGGTGGATAGGGCCACGGAACCTTCTGGATACAGGAGGTTCTCGATGATCTCTTCCTGAAATTTGAGGAAGGATCGTGTTCTCCCAGCCTTACTGTAGAGAACAAAACTATTGTACATCGCCAATTGAATTAAATATACAGACACCTTCTTATACCAGCGTCTGGAAACTAAATACGGAGACAACATCTGGTCATTGAAGTCCACCCCTCCCATGAGCAAATTATAGTCGTGGACACAGAGGGGCTTTTCAATGACACGGGTTGCTCGCTCAATTTGTATTGTCGTGTCTGCGTGAATGGAGGAGAGCATGTAAGCGTCACGCTTGTCTCTCCATTTCACCGCAAGCAGTTCTTCGTTACACAAGGCAGCCCTCTCCCCCCTTGCAAGACGGGTGGTCACGAGCCGTTGGGGGAAGCCCACGCGACTAGTTCGCGCGGTGCCACAGCAGCCAATCTGTTCTAGAAACAAATGCCTGAAGAGGGCCACACTTGTGTAGAAATTGTCCACATAAAGATGGTACTCCTTGCCAAATAAGGGTGACACCAAGTCCCAGACTGTCTTCCCACTGCTCCCCAGGTAGTCAGGGCAACCGACCGGCTCCAGGGTCTGATCTTTTCCCTCATAGATCCGAAATTTGTGGGTATAGCCTGTGGCCCTTTCACAGAGCTTATACAATTTGACCCCATACCGGGCGCGCTTGCTTGGGATGTATTGTTTGAAGCCAAGGAGCCCGGTAAAATGTATTAGGGACTCGTCTACGCAGATGTTTTGCTCTGGTGTATACAAATCTGCAAATTTCTGGTTGAAGTGGTCTATGAGGGGCCGAATTTTGTGGAGCCGGTCAAAAGCTGGGTGGCCTCTGGGACGGGAGGTGGTGTTGTCGCTAAAGTGCAGGAAACGCAGGATGGCCTCAAATCGTGCCCTGGACATAGAAGCAGAGAACATGGGCATGTGATGAATCGGGTTCGTGGACCAATATGACCGCAATTCATGCTTTTTGGTTAGACCCATGTTGAGGAGAAGGCCCAGAAAATATTTAATTTCGGAAACTTGGACTGGTTTCCACCGGAAAGGCTGGGCATAAAAGCTTCCCGGGTTGGCGGATATAAATTGAGTGGCATACCGATTTGTTTCTGCCACGACTAAGCCCAAGAGCTCCGCAGTCAAGAACAGCTCAAAAAATCCCAGGGCCGAACCGATCTGAGCTGTCTCAACCCGAACTCCAGACTGGGCGGTGAAAGGGGGAACTAATGGTGCGGCTAAAGTTGGTGACTGCCAATCAGGGTTTGCCAGCACCTCAGGGACTCTAGGGGGTCTACGGGCCTGTCTGTGCGGTGGCTGCGACGGGGTAACTACAGCACGTGCCACCGTACCAGCTTTAACTACCCTTCTGGTGCTCGCCACTTCACCATGTTGTACGGCAGTGCTGGTACTAGGTCCAGGGAGGGCTGCGCTGCTGGTGTATGCCTCACCACGTGATCCGACAACGCCAGCCCCATTCTGCTGCTCTTGAAGCGGATCCTGCGCAACCTGTGGTCTAGCGACACTGGGCCGGGTACGCCTGGTTCTATCAGGGACCTCAACCTCCTCGTCCGAACTTTGGGTCAGACTGCCACTGCTTTCTACAGGTTCATATTCTGACCCGCTAGATTCGTCAGATGAGAGTTCCCATTCCTCATCCGACTGGGTCAGAATCCTGTAGGCCTCTTCAGAAGAATACCCCCTGTTTGACATTTGGACTACTAAATTTAGGGGTATTTTCTGAGACTACCCAAGAAAAAAAGCAAGCCTGTCTTACAAAGGGGAGGCTAGCGAAGTTCCGGAGGCCGCTGCGGTTGATAAAAAATATCAAAACTGATTTTTTTTTTATCGCCGCAGCGCTTGGAAAGTGATTGTGCAGTGATCAAAAAAATATATATTTTTTGTCACTGCGGCGGAGCGGGTGTGGGTGAACGCACGTGTGGGCGACCGATCAGGCCTGATCGGGCAAACACTGCGTTTTGGGTGGAGGGCGAGCTAAGGTGACACTAATACAATTATAGATCTGACTGTGATCAGTTTTAATCACTTACAGATACTATAAAAGTACAAATGCTGATTAGCGATACGCTAAACAGCGAATAAGTGACTGCGGTGTGGTGGGCTGGGCGCTAACTGACGCTAAACTACCTAACCAAGGGGCCTAAACTATCCTAAAACCTAACAGTCAATACCAGTGGAAAAAAAAAGTGACAGTTTACACTGATCACTTTTTTCCTTTCACTAGGTGATTGACAGGGGCGATCAAGGGGTGATCAAGGGGTTAATTCGGGTGATGGGGGTGATCTGGGGCTAAGGTGAAGTGTTTGGTGCTACTCACTGTGATGTCTGCTCCTCTGCTGGAACCAACCGACGAAAAGGACCAGCAGAGGAGCAGACAAGCCATTTAACACATCATATTTACAAATATAATGTGTTAGATGGCTTTTGATTTGATTTTTTGAAAATCGCCAGCCTGCGAGCCACGATCATTGGCTGGCAGGCTGATGACGAAAGACTTCGTTAACTTTTGCCGGCCCGCGATGCGCATGCGCGGGCCGGCTTTGAGCGAAATCTCGCGTCTCGCGAGATGACGCATATATGCGTAACTGAGCGCAGGGCTGCTGCCTCCGGAACGCGATCCTGCGTTAGGCGGTCCGGAGGCGGTTAAATTCCCCCAAAAAACGCTCCCACACCAGCAAGTCATCCCGAACCTCAGACGATAATCTCAAAAAATGGAAAGGCCTCTGCACCCCTGCCGTCGCCATGGCCAAGCGCCTGCAGAAAACCTGACCCATTGGAAGAATTCTACACGCAAAATTCAGCTTCCCTAAAACAGACTGCACCTGTCGCAATTGCACCTTTTTTGCCTTCCTCAAGAAAGTAATATCAGCGTGCAAATCCGCCACCTTTTCCTCCGGCAACCGACACTCCATGGCCACACTATCAATCACTATACCCAAAAATTTTACAGAAGTCGCTGGACCCTCCGTCTTTTCCGGCGCCAAAGGGACCCCCAATTGACCAGCTATGCTCTCCATTGTGTGCAACAACACCGAACAAACTCGCGACCCAGCAGGTCCCATAAACAAAAAATCATCAAGATAATGTAAAACGGAAGTCCAACCCGCCTCCTGCTTCACCACCCACTCCAGGAAAGACGCAAACTTCTCAAACAAAGAACATGAGATTGCACAACCCATCGGCAAACAACAATCAACATAAAAACTACCCTCCCACTTAAATCCCAACAAATGACAACTATCCGGATGAATGGGTAATAAACGGAAGGCAGCCTCTATATCCGTCTTCGCCAACAAAGCCCCCTTTCCAAAACGACGCACCCACCGAACCGCCTCATCAAACGAAGTATACGAAACCGAACAAAGCTCCTCAGCAATACCATCGTTAACAGAACTACCCTCAGGAAACGACAAGTGGTGTATGAGCCTAAACTTGCCCACCTCCTTTTTAGGAACCAAGCCCAAAGGTGACACCCACAAACCCGACAACGGGGATTCCGCAAACGGGCCAGTGACCCGCCCCGCCGCGACCTCCTTACCAATCTTCTCCGCTACCACGTCCGGCCTACGCAAAGCCGACGCAAGGTTACGGGGAGCCACCACCGGACTAACCGAAAAACACGGGATCTGAAAGCCATCCCTAAAACCAACGAACAACAATGCCGCTGCAGCCCTATCTGGGTACCTCTCTAACCACGGCACCATCTCTTCCACCTTCACCGGCGTCACCCCTCTTCTGCGCCCCATCAACTCCTTTACCTCGCCCACGCTTGAAACACAGTGACAGACTGTGAGCCCCACCACATCCGGAACATTCATGCTTGAACCGGCAGTCAGCGAGGTATCTGCAATAACCCTCATTGAACTGCCAGCAGCAACCCTTTTTCTGCCCGCTACCAGGCTCGGATGCCGAGGAAGCCCCGGCCGCCCCACGAAAGGACTGATGACCCACCTTTGGAGCGGCAATAAGCCACATCCAAAGACCGATATCTTTACGATACCAACGAATACTCGCCCGGACCGCCTTTTGCTGACGAAATTGTTCGTCGTACCTCAGCCATGCCACACCACCATAAGTCCTGTAAGCCTCACCAATGGCATCCATGTAACAGAAAAGAGCGGAACAATGTTCCGGCGCTTTCTCACCCACCACACTTGCCAGAATGGCAAAATGCCTGCAGCCAATTCAAATACGTCCGCAACGTATCAACCGATGCCGACGCTTCTCTTCCTCTTCTTTTTTGGACTCATCAGGCTTAACCCTATCCAAATTAAACTTTTCCAACTGGAGCAACGAGAATATCTCCACGTACTCGTCTCTCCAAATCTTCTCCCTAACCTCCGCCTTCAAATGAGCCCCCAGCGGCCCCTCAAAGCAGACGTAAACCTCACCCCTAGCCGCGTCCGCCAACCGCACCTCGTCCACAACCTTACCTTTCCCATCAACACCGACCGACACTTCCCCAGCCACCGGAACCACCAAATCCGCCCCAATGCTACTCACGCTACGGCGCAACCCGCTCCACCACTGGCGACAGTCCCAGATCCAGGCCCTCACCTCCAGGCTGTGGGGCCGCACGTTCATCCCCCAACCTCGGCCGACTCTCCGCCCGCTCCACAGGTAAGGGACGACGTCTGGCTCGCTCCCCCTCAGATAAGGCCTCCAGGGGAGGCGCCGCTCCGCCATACCTCCCCCCACGCTGCGAATAGGACGAGGCGACGGGTGGAACCCGGTCCTCTCCCGCTGATGCCCGGCGCCGACCAGGATTCCTCCCACTGCGGCGGCAAGGGACAGGACTCACTGCCCTCACCGGAGGGTCCCTGTTGGGGCTCCTTAAGCGCCGCCGCACCCGTGGGGTAGCCTCAGGGCTCAGTGTCTCAGGGGGTACAGACCTCCTAGCCCTGGGCCTCGCAACAGGGGCGGCCGGTGTGGGAACCGGACCCGCCAAAACAGCCTGCAGACTCTGCTGTAACCAGTCGGCCCCATGTCTCTCCGCCGCCATCCTCACTGCCCCCAATAACTCCTCCAAAGCCGCCATTAGACTCACAGAGCTCGCCAGACACGGTAAAAAACTTTCTCCTTCTTCCCACGAGCGCCGTCTGCCAAACTCCGCCCCCACTCCCCTCATATACTGCCCGGGAACCATGACCATGACCCCTCCCCTCACCTAAACCTTAACCCTCAACTGCCTAACTTTCCCCCAAGTCACACAGCACTATGCTAAGGCTGCGCCTAGCTCCGTTGCTCCCATTTTATTGCTTTAAAGAATAAAGGCTATCACTTTTTTATTGCAAACTAGACGTCTCTCCTTGTTTTGGATTATACTCAGTGCCTGGTTCCAGGCTGATCCGTGCCTCCCCAAGTGAGTGCAGGTGAGCTGAGCCCTTTACTGCCGATGAATTTCATTGCATAAACATAGCATCATATCCATATACAGTACCAGAACCAAGATACACATATAAGGCACCAGTTCAAAGTTAATAAATAAGTACAGCGCCAGAGTCAAGCTCATTATAATTATAATTTTGTGATTGTGTCACGGCCACGGTTCTGGCCGTGACTCCTTGGGAGCCGCATACAGTTGCGCGTTCTTTGGGTTGTTGTTTCAACCGCAGCTTGAGGCTTGATGTTGTTTGCCTCAAGTGCGGTTGCCGCGGACAACAGGTATGTGTGCGGTCCCTTTGGAGTTTGTGTGTCTGTATGTATGCACTTATGTATGTCTGTGTGCACTCTGTCTTATGTTTGGTGTGCACTGACATCTTCCCCTCACTGTGGTTGCCCGTGGCAACGTTTGGTTGTTGTATGTACATGTGGTGGCAGTGTCCCGGCCTTCGGGCTGACTCCCAGGACACGGTTGCCACCCATGTCGTTGCTTGAGGCAACAGCCACAGTGTGACTTAGGTGTTGGACACTTTCCCTTTAAGTTGATGTCTTCCCTTCCCTGGTGTTGGAAGGGTTAACTTCCTTCCTAGTGTGTGTGTGCACTGGGTGTGTCCGATTGTGGGTGTGGCTGCATGGGCTATAGAGCCTCAGTTAAGACATGATGTCTGAGGGGGTACTCCAGCCTTGTAAGCTGGAGGAGCGCTCCTGGTCACATCTCCATCTGCCAGTGAGGGCCACCCTTGTGATCATAAATTGTGATACACCATGTTATGTGATGTTCAGTTGATATTTTCCTGTTGTATATTGGTGCAGCTATGGATCTGGGTTCCTGTGTGTGCTTGTGTGTTTGCTGGGTTCATTGAATGTTGTGTGGACTTCAGCTTGCCTGCACAGGGATCCAGTCAGCAAGGCTGTGGCAGGTAAGTGGAACTTGTTCACATTACCTGCCATATCCATAGGACTGTTTGTGTTCCCCTTTTTCCCAGCAGCTTGGCCAGTGAGACTCCTCTTCCTTCGTGTCCAGAAGGATCAGGTCGTCTTACCCTGCTCCTAGGTGAGGGCCATCTTGAGGGCTAGCAGGGACTTCTAGGTTCCGGTGCATGAGCCCTCCTACCATCAAGGTTGGCTCATGTAGCTAGGAGTCAGGGTCAGGTTAGGGATGCGTTTAGGAGGTGACCTGCTCCCTAATCCTGTCGTCCTGGTCGAGCAGCGATCATCATCTTTGTTCATCGCACGGCTGAGGGTTTTCCCCACCCTCAGCCGTGACAGATTGTTGAATTCATTCCTCTCAGTGCCCATACAATTATTGTTTTATTTCCAAAGGGGTGGGGTAGGGAAGTGTTTGGTGCTTACAGCACTATACCTTGCATATCATGCTTTTCATCGTTTTTAACCCTTATTGTCTGATTAATTAAAACACTTTTGATAATTTGGAGTCCATTTCTTTATGGCCTATACGCATTGGGGGAGAAATATCAAAACTGGTATAAAGGAAAACTGTCTTAGTTGCCCATAGGAACCAATCAGATTCCACTTTTTGTTTTTTAGAGCTCTTTTGGGAAATGAAAAGTGGAATCTGATTGGTTACTATGGGCTACTAAGGTTGTTTTCCTTTATTCCATGTTTTATAAATCTCCCCCATTGTCTGTTGTAGTCTTGTAATAAGAGTAAAATAATCACAGCCCCCCCCCCACCATGTTATACTTTGTTTAACTCTTGCAAACAATGCATAAAACAACTGTGAGTTATGATGATGTCACAAGACATATGACATCATAGACATTGCATGATGTCACAATTGGTGCAGAATGTCCAAAGTTCTAAACCAGAACCATTTTGTGTCACATGAGCTTGACAGGTTGAAGCGAACACGTTCAGGTATGTAGCTCTTCCCTCCGTGCTGAGACCTTCATACATCGTGTAGTTAGAGGCTGTGTTGTGAAATACCACACAATTAACAAGGGTGTAAGTAGGGGGCTGCAACTGGGGCATGTGTACTGGGTGCTAAGTGCCAGGTGATGCGCCAACATGCCACTTTTCCTTGGCCAGGCTGTTAAGAAACTGGGCTAGGTCAGAAAATTCAACACTCTGGTAAAAGTAAGTCTTCAGCTCTACCATTTATCCCCCCACCCCCTAGAAATCTCGACAACAAACCCTGTGGGACATATTTCTTGCTGTGACTGTCAGGACAAATCTTTAAAGGGAAGACATTTTTAAGAAATGTTCACAGAACTTATTTTATGGAAAATGTGCACATCTGGGCATTATGCTTTGTCCCTCCTAAATGCACCTGGACAACCCCTATATGAGAACTCCCTGGCAACCACTGGGACCCTGTTGTCTCCCCAGTACACAGGTGGTATGTTAATGGCCCATTTTCAAACGTATGGTCATCTATAGCATGAGCTGCTCTTTGAAGTGTGTCGATACTCTGGCTGAGTGGGGTCCCAGACTGTAATGTGGTTTTATATAGGTGCAGTCCTAGGAAGATTTTCCTGGAATTGTTCCTTCTACAGATCTGTGACATTGATCATGTTCATGCAGGTTTAATGGCGCAGATCTCCGTTGTATCATTATCATTCTGTAAATCTATATTATGGGGACTTGTTTGTGGTCTTTTTTAGAGTCTTAGGGGGCCATAAACCTTAGATTAATGTCATCTGAGCTGAACCTGCTGACTTTGGTGGGATAGGCAGATTTTTTTATGTGTATGGGGTGCCACAACCCTCCCCTTATGACAAATGTTGAGGAAGAGAAGGCTTGGGTAGGTTGGAATTTAACATGACCAATTTTTTATGCCTATGGGGGTGTCAGGGGGAATAGCTGTTGGCTGAAATATTGTCTGACTGTTAGCTATGATGATGTCAGAAGACACATGACATCATAGACACCACATGACATGCAAGTTCTAAACCAGAATCATCTTGGTTCATTTCAGCTTGAAGAGGACACATCCACATCCAGTGTGAAGCATTTGAAGAGAACAAGCCCAGAGAACTAGCTCTTCACTCAGGTCTGTAAGAATGTAAGCTCTGGGGAACAGGGCGTGTACTGTATATTAGATTGTAAGCTCTGAGGAGCAGGACATGTACTGTATATAAGATTGTAAGCTCTGAGGAGCAGGACATGTACTGTATATAAGATTGTAAGCTCTGAGGAGCAGGACATGTACTGTATATAAGATTGTAAGCTCTGAGGAGCAGGATGTCTATTGTTGTATTAGACTGTAAGATCCGAGGAGCAGGACATGTGTTGTATATTAGACTGTAAGCTATTAGGAGCAGACCTTGTATTGCATATTAGACTGTAAGCTCTTAGGATCAGGGCATGTACTGTATATAAGATTGTAAGCTCTGAGGAGCAGTGTTTCTATTGTTCTATTAGACTGTAAGATCCGAGGAGCAGAAAATGAATTGTATATTAGACTGTAAGCTATTAGGAGCAGAGCTTGTATTGCATATTAGATTGTAAGCTCTTAGGATCAGGGCATGTACTGTATATTAGATTGTGAGCTCTGAGGAGCAGGTTGTCTCTTTCTTTCCAGGGTCAGCTCTCCGGAGCTTTATATTACATACATATATACAGCAATATGCAGCAGGACAGATGTAATCCAGGGAATTATCCGATCGCCACATCTGGGGTCAGGAAGGAATTTTTTTCCCCCCTGAGGTAGAAATCTCCGGGGGGTTTGTTCGCCTTCCTCTGGATCTTTGGATCCGGTGGCTCTTATCTCAGGGCAGTGGTGGACTGGTCTGAATGACCGCAGCAAGTTCTGTGGTCTCCACCGGTCCTGGCCTGAGAGTCACTGTGATCCCTGTTTATTTTATTAAAGGGCCAGTAATATTTTATTACAATGTTGCTTATTGCTATTCCAATAAAAATAAATAAAAAGATATATTGTGGTGTTTGTTTTTTTAAATCTGGATTTGTCCTTACACAATGACCACGATGAGGCTGATTGTTGCCGCTCAGTGTTTTAGTACTAGTCATAGCTGCTAATCCAGTAAATAATAAAGCACATCATCTCCTAAACACATGGCGGCAGCTGCTACAGGACCATAGAGCTATAGAAGACTCCATTATAATAAAGTTTATCATCTCCTAAACACATGGCGGCAGCTGCTGCAGGACCAGGAACTACATGGGAATTCATTACAATAAAGTACATTATCTTCTAAACACATGGCGGCAGCTGCAGGACCATGAAGTATAGGGGACTCCATTATAATAAAGTGTATCTTCTCCTAAACACATGGTGGCAGCAGCTGCAGGACCAGGAACTACATGGGAATTCATTACAATGAAGTACATTATCTTCTAAACACATGGTGGCAGCTGCAGGACCATGAAGTATAGGGGACTCCTTTATAATAAAGTGTATCTTCTCCTAAACACATGGTGGCAGCAGCTGCAGGATCAGGAACTACAGGGAAATCCATTACAATAAAATGTATTCTGTCATAAACACATAGAAACATAGAATGTGTCGGCAGATAAGACCCATTTGGCCCATCTAGTCTGCCCAATATACTGAATCCTATTAATAGTCCCTGGCCCTATCTTATATGAAGGATGGCCTTATGCCCATCCTATGCATGCTTAAACTCCTTCACTGTATTTGCAGCTACCACTTCTGCAGAAAGGCTATTCCATGCATCCACTACTCTCTCAGTAAAGTAATACTTCCTGATATTACTTTTAAACCTTTGCCCCTCTAATTTAAAACTATGTCCTCTTGTAGCAGTTTTTCTTCTTTTAAATATTCTCTCCTCTGTCAACCTTGTTGATTCCCTTTATGTATTTAAAAGTTTCTATCATATCCCCTCTGTCTCGTCTTTCTTCCAAGCTATACATGTTAAGGTCCTTTAATCTTTCCTGGTAAGTTTTATCCTGCAATCCATGTACCAGTTTAGTAGCTCTTCTCCGAACTCTCTCCAAAGTATCAATATCCTTCTGGAGATATGGCCTCCAGTACTGCGCACAATACTCCAAATGAGGTCTCACTAGTGCTCTGTAGAGCGGCATGAGCACCTCCCTCTTTCTACTGGTAATGCCTCTCCCTATACACCCAAGCATTCTTCTAGCATTTCCTGCTGCTCTATGACATTGTCTGCCTACCTTTAAGTCTTCTGAAATAATGACCTCTAAATCCCTTTCCACCAATACTGAGGTTAGGACTGTATCACTGATTTTATATTCTGCTCTTGGGTTTTCACGCCCCAGGTGCATTATCTTGCACTTATCAACATTAAATTTTAGTTTCCATATTTTTGACCATTCCTCTAGTTTTCCTAAGTCCTTTTCCATTTGGTGTATCCCTCCAGGAACATCAATCCTGTTACAAATCTTTGTGTCATCAGAAAAAAGACACACCTTACCATCGAGGCCTTCTGCAATTTCGCTGATAAAGATATTAAACAATATGGGACCCAGAACAGATCCCTGAGGTACCACTATAACAGATCACTGGTAACAAGACCATGGTCTGAATATACTCCATTGACTACAACCCTCTGTTGTCTGTCCCTCAGCCACTGCCTAATCCATTCAACAATATGGGAGTCCAAGCCCAAAGACTGCAATTTATTAATAAGCCTTCTGTGTGGGACAGTATCGAATCGAAAGCCTTACTAAAGTCTAGATAAGCGATGTCTACTGCACCTCCGCCATCTATTATTTTAGTCACCCAATCAAAAAAATCAATAAGATTAGTTTGACATGATCTCCCTGAAGTAAACCCATGCTGTTTTTCATCTTTCAATCCATGGGATTTTAGATGTTCCACAATCCTCTCCTTAAGTATGGTACATGGCGGCAGCTTCTACAGGATCACGAACTATAAGGGGCTCCATTATAATAAAGTATATCATATTCTAAACACATGGCAGCAGTTGCTGCAGGACAAGGAACTATAAAGGACTCCATTATAATAAATTGCATCTTCTCCCAAACACATGGCAGCAATTGCTGCAGGACCAGGAACTATAGGGGACTCCATTATAATAAAGTGTATTATGTCCTAAACACATGGCAGTAGAGTTGTTGCGATACCAAATTTTTGATTCGGTTTCGATACCATGAAAAAGTATTGCGATACTCGATACCATTCGATACCACGCGAAAAAAATAAACAAAAAAAGCCACGTGCATTCCTCATTTTTAAAAATGGCGAATCGCGCAGTTTTTATTTTATTTTTTCTGTTCCGGCATTCACCACCTAGATTTTTTTTTTATATTTTAATAGTTTGGACTTTTCTGACGTGGCGATGTAATATGTTTATTTATATATTTTATATGTGAAATTGGGAAAAGGGGGGTGATTTATACTTCATATTTTAGTGTTTTTTTTTTTTTCACTTTTTATTTAATAACTATTTCCCCCCTTAGGGGCTAGAACCTGGGATCTTTCATCCCTTTTCCTATTCACCCTGATAGATCTCTATCAGGGTGAATAGGACTCCACACTGTCCCTGCTGCTCTGTGCTTTGTGCACACAGCATCAGGGATGTTACCATGGCAACCAGTCCTGGCTGCCATGGTAACCGATCGGAGCCCCAGGCTTACACAGCTGGGGCTCCGATCAGAAGCTGCCACTGCACCACCAATGAGGGGGAGTGGAGAGGTCCCTGTGGCCACTGCCACCAATGATTTTAATACTGGAGGGTTGAGAGGGGCCGGCGCACTGTGCCACCAATGATTTTAATGGGATGGGGGGATTGAGGGGGGGGGGGCACACTGCACCACCAATGATTTTACCCCTTTATACAGGAGGCGGGTACTAGCAGATCAGCGGCAGTTAACTGCCGCTGATCGCAGCTCCCTGTCAGGGGCAGGGTGCCGGCAATGCGATTCTGCTGCCGGCACCCGCCTCCTGTATGTGTTAAAGACTGACTACTGTATATGAGTCCAGACTTTCACTATTAGGCCACACAGAGCGGCGCCCAGCGATGTCTCAGCACTCACCATTTAGTCCTGGGCGCCGCTCCGTTCGCCCGCAGTGCCCCATTACTGTCTCCTCTCCTGCTCCACATGCTGCTGATTACTATCGGAGCGATGGGAGGAGACATCAGCTTCACTAGTGGGCGTTGCTTCTCCCTGGCTGTAGCGCTGTCCAATCGCAGCGCAGGGAAAAGGAACGCCCACTAGTGAAGCTGATATCTCCTCCCATCGCTCCGATAGTAATCCTATCATTGGGGGCGCAGTGCGCCCGCCCCTCTCTTCTCATTGCCGCCCCTCCTCCACCCCCTCTCTTCTCATTGCCGCCCCTCCTCCGCCCCTCTCTTCTCATTGCCGCCCCTCCTCCGCCCCTCTCTTCTCATTGCCGCCCCTCCTCCGCCCCTCTCTTCTCATTGGTGGCAGCGGCAGCAGCACAGGGGGAGGGAGGACAGCTTCCTTCTCCCCGTGCTGCTGAGAGAACATGAGCGCGCCGATAGCAGCGCGCTCATGTTCAGAGATACTAGACTGCGCAGAAGCGCAGCCCAGTATCGAAAAAACGGAAATCCCGGTATCGTATCGATACCGGGACAAAAGTATCGATTGGGTATCGAAATTTCGATACCCGCAACAACCCTACATGGCAGCAGTTGCTGCAGGACCAGGGACTATAGGGGACTCCATTATAATAAAGTGTATTATCTCCTAAACACATGGCAGCAGTTGCTGCAGGACCAGGAACTATAGGGGACTCCATTATAGTAAAGTGGTACAGTACCTGCACTGTCTGTAGTAGGTGCTCCCAGGTTTTGGTATCTCTGCCTTCATAACCACTAAGGCATGTATAAGAGATAGGCCTATAATAAAGACCAGCCTACAGCCTGTAAGCAGTGCTTTGTGCAATATTGTGTGTCACGTGAAAGGGCGTAGCCTGGCTGAGAACAGTGGGTGCCACTGTTCTCAGCCAGGCTACGCCCTTTCACGTGACACACAATATTGCACAAAGCACTGCTTACAGGCTGTAGGCTGGTCTTTATTATAGGCCTATCTCTTATACAGGCCTTAGCTGCTTGCAGGATGCAAGGACTAGGTAGATTCTCTCTACCCCTTAGGCCCCTTTCTCACGGGCGAGAATTCCGGGCGTGAGGTGAACGCATTGCACCCGCACTGAATCCGGACCAATTCACTCCAATGGGGCTGTGCACATGAGTGGTAATTTTCACGCATCACTTGTGCGTTGCGTGAAAATCGCAGCATGCTCTATATTGTGCGTTTTTCACGCAAAGCAGGCCCCATAGAAGTGAATCGGGCTGCGTGAAAATTGCAAGCATCCGCAAGCAAGTGCGGATACGGTGTGAATTTCAAGCATGGTTGCTAGGTGACGATCGGGATGGGGACCCGATCTTTATTATTTTCCCTTATAACATGGTGATAAGGGAAAATAATTGCATTCTTAATACAGAATGCTAAGTAAATTAGGGATGGAGGGGTTAAAAAAATAATCATTCAACTCACCTCATCCACTTGTTTGCGCAGCCCGGCTCATTTTCTTCTTCTTTGAGGACCTGGGAGGAAAAGGACCTTTGGTGATGTCACTGCGCTCATCACATGGTCCATCACATGGTCCATAACCCCTCCTACTGGGCGGGCGGGCAAAAACTTTCTCCTTCTTCCCACGAGCGCCGTCTGCCAAACTCCGCCCCCACTCCCCTCATATACTGCCCGGGAACCATGACCATGACCCCTCCCCTCACCTAAACCTTAACCCTCAACTGCCTAACTTTCCCCCAAGTCACACAGCACTATGCTAAGGCTGCGCCTAGATCCATTGCTCCCATGACCTATGGGATGGAAGATACTTCGGCCCATAAACCTGCCCCTTACCATACTGCCCCAGCTATCCCACAATTAACAGACAGAGACATCTTCTTGGGAAAAGAGCCTTCTCGGCCATTTTATTGAACAACATCAATTATCACTTAACAGAAATACGTAATAACACGCATAACATATCAATTACCATAACATATGAACCATTGCCTAGGATCCTAGAAGGCAACAGGTAAGCTGTGCTCTCCACCATTCACCTCCACTTGTCATACCGCCTTACCCTCGGCCGCGGTCACCGACCCTAGAGCACCGAATCCTCCATACTGTAATTGATCTACCCTGTAGGCCCCTCTGCCCAACAGGAGCCCCATGCACAAGCTTACCGAACCTCCTGAGATGCACACTCCACCTTGGCATGCACCTATTAAACTTATCATTGCCTTCCAGGACCCTCCATTACCACGCCACGAACGACCATAGGAGACACCTCACCTATGGGAGTCCTGCCACACCCGAAGAGCCACCTCGGACCAGACCACCAACACACCCGGAACGTCAGACCATAAACGCAGTAGATCCAACTTCATATCCCGGATCACCTCCCTAGTACTGCGAACACCCAGATCATTTCCCCCAACATGCAATACAACAATATCAGGTGACCTATCCAACGAGACTGAAGAATGAAATTCCGGAAGCACCCTACCCCACAAAAGGCCCCGTATGCCAATCCAGCGCACTTGCAGGTCAGCCGGGTCAAACCCCAATTGCCGTCCGTTCCTCCGCACGTCCGCCCGCAATGCTCCCCAGTACACGTAGGAATGCCCGAAGATCCATGCCATACAAGCCGACCCTGTAAACACATAAAATCAAAACCCAACTCACTAATCAGCTTAACAAAAATTCCGTATAAACAATTGAACTTTGTTCCCCTTGGCACTCACAACATATGAGGACGAACATACGATTGATAACATCTAGATTCCCTCCGGCCAATCCGCTTAATGGCCTCCTCCCCCATGCCCCATCTGGCCGCCTCCGTTGCCGCCCCAATCCTAAAGGAATGAGACGCAAAGTCCTGTGCCAGATAACCCGCTGCAACCAAACACTTCCGAAAAACCGCAACAAATTGATACCGCGACAATGCCGACCCATCCACATGCATCAACAACGAACCCACCACATCCGGCCTAACCGCCAACAACTCCTCCCCACACCTGACCGGACACAAAACCGACCCAAGCAACGGGCGCAGTATAATAACCACCCCTTTGCCCTCCTCATCCGTTTTAGACCTGCGCAATACACAACGCAAACCTCCCCCAGAAAGACACACATCCTTCCGCAACAAACCGCCCCCACACGACCGACTTCCCGACACCAATTCAGACACCCTGAAGGCCCCGAAAAAGGCCAGGGAAAAAGCAGCCCTAAACAAACAAACCTCATAAGGCGTCAAACACACCACACAAACCGTCTCCCACAATGACTGCAACACTGCCCACGAAACTGGCCTACGAGTGTCTGGCCGAGCGGCACTTCGCCTATAACCCTTCAAAGCCTGCCGTACCAGAAAACATTTAGACACATCCACAAGCCCCCGCAACCGCAACCAAAAAGTGACAGCCGCCACCCACTTGGAAACCACCGAAACAGACACCCCCGAACTATAAGACAAACCGATAAAATATACTAACAACATCTGAAAGTCCTCCACTACCTCACAACCCCCCACCTGATCCATCAACTGCTCCCACTGGGACCACACCGAAGAATACGCCAACCACGTACTCCTACTCACGGACCGGCGAATCAACTCAGAGGAAACCCCAAGGCCACGTTCCAGAGCCACTGAGGACATGGTAGACCCAACTCGTCCGCATCCGGCACCAGCCCGCGAAAACGATGTCACTCAAAACGAGAGAGTGAATCAGCGATGTCATTATCAACACCCGGGATATGCACAGCCACAAAACAAGAATTCAACCGTAAACCGCTAAGAACTAAATGGCGAAGCAAGCGCAACACCGGGGGAGAATTAGCAGACTGACTGTTAATCGCCTGAACCACCCCCATGTTGTCACAGCAAAATCTCACTCTTTTATTCCTAAGCACATCTTCCCACAACTCAACAGACAAAACAATTGGAAACAATTCCAACAAAACCAAATTCCTCAAAAACCCCGCTTCCACCTAAACATCCGGCCAGGCACCTGCACTCCACTGCCCCCCACAAAAGGCCCCGTAACCACAAGATCCCGACGCATCCGTACACAGCTCCAAATCAACACTGGCAACAGGCGCCCCCATCCACACCGAATGCCCATTAAATTCCCCCAAAAAACGCTCCCACACCAGCAAGTTATCCCGAACCTCAGACGATAATCTCAAAAAATGGAAAGGCCTCTGCACCCCTGCCGTCGCAATGGCCAAGCACCTGCAGAAAACCCGACCCATTGGCAGAATTCTACACGCAAAATTCAGCTTCCCTAAAACAGACTGCACCTGTCGCAATTGCACCTTTTTTGCCTTTCTCAAGAAAGTAATATCAGAAATCCGCCACCTTTTCCTCCGGCAACCGACACTCCATGGCCACACTATCAATCACTATACCCAAAAATTTTACAGAAGTCGCTGGACCCTCCGTCGTTTCCGGCGCCAAAGGGACCCCCAATCGACCAGCTATGCTCTCCATTGTGTGCAACAACACCGAACAAACTCGCGACCCAGCAGGTTCCATAAACAAAAAATCATCAAGATAATGTAAAACGGAAGTCCAACCCGCCTCCTGCTTCACCACCCACTCCAGGAAAGACGCAAACTTCTCAAACAAAGAACATGAGATTGCACAACCCATCGGCAAACAACAATCAACATAAAAACTACCCTCCCACTTAAATCCCAACAAATGACAACTATCTGGATGAATGGGTAATAAACGGAAGGCAGCCTCTATATCCGTCTTCGCCAACAAAGCCCCCTTTCCAAAATGACGCACCCACCGAACCGCCTCATCAAACGAAGTATGCGAAACCGAACAAAGCTCCTCAGCAATACCATCGTTAACAGAACTACCCTCAGGAAACGACAAGTGGTGTATGAGCCTAAACTTGCCCGCCTCCTTTTTAGGAACCAAGCCCAAAGGTGACACCCACAAACCGACAACGGGGATTCCGCAAACGGGCCAGCGATCCGCCCCGCCGCGAGCTCCTTACCAATCTTCTCCGCTACCACGTCCGGCCTACGCAAAGCCGACGAAAGGTTACGGGGAGCCACCACGGGACTAACCGAAAAACACGGGATCCGAAAACCATCCCTAAAACCAACGAACAACAATACCGCTGCAGCCCTATCTGGGTACCTCTCTAACCACGGCACCATCTCTTCCACCTTCACCGGCGTCACCCCTCTTCTGCGCCCCATCAACTCCTTTACCTCGCCCACGCTTGAAACACCGTGACAGACTGTGAGCCTCACCACATCCGGAACATTCATGCTTGAACCGGCAGTCAGCGAGGTATCTGCAATAACCCTCATTGAACTGCCAGCAGCAACCCTTTTTCTGCCCGCTACCAGGCTCGGACGCCGAGGAAGCCCCGGCCGCCCCACGAAAGGACTGATGACCCACCTTTGGAGCGGCCATAAGCCGCATCCAAAGACCAATATCTTTATGATCCCAACGAATACTTGCCCGGACCGCCTTTCGCTGATGAAATTGTTTGTCGTACCTCAGCCATGCCACACCGCCATAAGTCCTGTAAGCCTCACCAATGGCATCCATGTAACAGAAAAGAGCGGAACAATGTTCCGGCGCTTTCTCACCCACCACACTTGCCAGAATGGAAAGAGCCTGCAGCCAATTCAAATACGTCCGCGGTATCAACCGTTACCGACGCTTCTCTTCCTCTTCTTTTTTGGACTCATCAGGCTTAACCCTATCCAAATTAAACTTTTCCAACTGGAGCAACGAGAATATCTCCACGTACTCGTCCCTCCAAATCTTCTCCCTAACCTCCGCCTTCAAATGAGCCCCCAGAGGCCCCTCAAAGCAGACGTAAACCTCACCCCTAGCCGCGTCCGCCAACCGCACATCGTCCACAACCTTACCTTTTCCCACCAACACCGACCGACACTTCCCCAGCCACCGGAGCCACCAAATCCGCCCCAATGCTACTCGCGCCGGCCCCGCCAGACTGACACCCCATACCGCCGGATGTTACCGGAGCTCACACTGCCGTCGGCGACTCCCGAACACCCGACCCCAATCTAGATAAAAGCGACACAATCCCATCCAGCAATTCCTGCGCCAACCCCTGGCCCTGCAAAACACCACCCCCCACCACTTGCTCATGGAAAGCGCCTGACTGTATAGGGAGTGTGCTTAGGGACTGATGGTCCTCCCCCTTCCCCCCTTTTCCCCTTAGGGGCATTTAGGAATCTGGCCCCGTCTCAGTAATGGTTAAGTAGGTTGCAGATTAGGGTCATTGAGGGTTAATCCCTGGGGAACCTCCTTAGACAGGATGGGGCGGTGCAGGAAATCCTGAAGGTCACATATACCTCCTCTCTGTCCTGGCCACTTCCTCTTGCAAGTGGAAGCAGATTGGTATGTACATACCCCTTTGCTCTGTCCACACCAGGAGTCCACAGGTGGTTCTGCCCTTTTGAGCTGCTTCCTGGTGAGTTACATGAGGAGGGGAGGGTTAGCTGTGCTCTGTTAGAGCAGCTTGAGCTCTACCCTGCCATCCTCCTCCCCTGTGCCTGCTTCTGGGGATTTGTGCAGCTGCTGCTGCGGTATACATGCAGCTCCAGCGCTTCAGCGAAGGTCCGGCGGTCTGCTCGCCGTTCCTCCTAACCCCCCTCCCCCCCCGACTCTTATTATCCCCCAGCTTCCCGCGTGTGTGCACCGTTTCTTTCGACCCATCCTGTGATGTCTGTGGCGATGCGCTGTGTCTCCGCCCCCCCCAGCTTCTGTTCCATGGCGTTAGGGCTAAGCAAGCCGGGCGGGATTGTTGGTCTCCCCGGTAATGTAGGGCAATATGGGGTCCTCACCCCTCCCCCTGCTGCTTTGGACGGCCTCCTTTAGCTCCCATGGCGCAAGCTAGGTCGCTTCACCTAACCCCCGCCCCCCTTCCCCTGCAGCGTTTACCAGGTCCCGTACTGGGCACCGCTGGGCAGGCGAGTTTTCATATGTGGTGCTTGTTTTAGCTTCCCCCAGTCTCCTGTCCAGTATTATAGATTAACCCCTCGTGCTTGCCATGTCCGATTTCGGTGCACCTGTGCCTATGGCTTCTAAGGGGTATTCCTACTGTCCCAGCTTTTCGATCAGAGCCCCTTCCGTGCAAAGAGACTCTCTGGGTCTTATTTGTAGCCATTATGGCGACACCCCCCCCCTCCTTCCTCCCCTTCACGCAGGCACAGGTGCGTTTTTTTCTTCCCTTAGGTTGCCTGGAGGCATGGCCGTAATGGATTCCACATGCGCCAGTCCTGTCGCCGTTCCTGGGTTTCAGGGAGAAATGGGCGCTCCAGATCCTCAGGTGGCGCTTATCATCGTCTTTAGGACGGATGTCAGGCGCATCGGAGGAGTCTGGTTATACAATCACCGTATCGAGGCTGTTGCCTGAACGTCACTCCAGGGCTCGGCCTGGTCGCTGCAGCCCGTACCCGCTCCTTTGGAGGTTCCGTCCCTCTCTGTTACTGGTGAGTACTGCGGGGAGGATGGTTCTTGTGCAGAGTTAGAATCACTGGTAGAGGCGGTGTCCCTGCCTTAATAAATAAAAAAACAATCTCGATGGTCGCTCAATGGCTTCAGGGTGGACTTACAGAGCCTGTAGGTTACCCGCACATATTTTCCTGGAAATTGGGCAACTCAGGTGCAGCCCTGAGCAACGGGTTATCATTAGCATATATGGAGGTTTTTTCTGTCTATACGTTTAAGAAAAAAAAAAAAGAAAATTACTAACCGAATTAATATATTATAGGCATTAAAATATACAAATGAATAACAAAAGGTATTATAAAAAAAAAATAAAATGGAACTGAGTATATATATATATATATATATATATATATCTAGGTATTATAAAAAATAAAATAAAAATTTAAATAAAACGTGATTAAAAAGAATGAAATGATACTAATAATAAATGATTTAACAATGTAATTTTATGGATAAAAAAAATAAAAAATAGAATATATATATTACGATAAATGTATAAAAAAATAAATAAAAAAAAGAATAAATACATATATAAATAAACAGGTTTGATCTATGTATATATTTATTATGTATGTTGGTATTCTCCTGCATGAGAAGCCTTGCTTCTACCTTGTGTCTATTTATTGGCTGGCCTTTTTTGCGGATGTTTTTCAGGATAGATCAGTCCTGCCGGGTGTTCTCCCAATTTCCCTTTCAGCATGGAGTGTAGTATTTAAAAAAAAAAAAAGTAGTACTGCCTGTTATGCTCCTATCTGCGGGCACTAGGCCGTGTGTATATAAAAAAATAAAAAAATAAATATATATAAGCGTTTTATTTGGCCTTTCAACAATGACATACAGGACATGGTTAGTACATATATACGGAGGCGAGACGCAGTAGTAGTAATCCCTCTAGCATTCAGCTCTATAGCCTGTGGCAATGGACCTTCCTTTAATGTAAATGGTTGTGAGTTCATATCATCACAGCCGCAATTACGGTTTTCTCTTTCTGCAGTCTACGGTACGGGTCACCGGCCCAAGGTTCCGTTGGTATGGTTGATACCTGGGCACTGCTGCTGAGCTTCTAGCATGTCTGTGCAGGCGGGCAGCTTGGCGGTGATGCACTTGCCTCATGTCCAGTGTTACAGGAGTTACAGTGCGGTGGGATCCAGTAGGGTCGAATCCAGGGGGATGTACACGATGTTAGCAGTTCATGAGACTTTCTTCTAGTCCAGCTGGGTTGGTTGCAGTGAGGGCGGTATTAGTATACTGGTGCCACATGGTTTGTACGAAGCAGGGCTGCCCCTTGTTGAGTGGATATGGCGGAATCAGTAGTCGCAGGTATAACTAGATGTAAGCCAGTAGCGGATAACCAGGTCCGTTCGTAGACATTGCTCAGGGTGGAGCCTTGATATAACACCATTCACGGAGTTACACTGTTAAACTGCAGCCTTTCATTCCCCATTCGGATTTATGTTTTGATGCGGGTCAGACCCACTGACTGGTCCTCTTGACAGGACTTCACAGGTCGGCATGGTGACCCTCCAAGCATTATTTGCATGTATTGTTTCATTGTATGGTAGGTGATACCGGTATAGTTAGGGAGTATTTAGTTTGGATAGTCACGTCCCGTCTCCTTCAGCCTTCTGTTCTGGCTGATTGATATTTTCTCCAAGGTGTTTGTCTCTTCATTCAAGGCCGCACTGCGCGGGGGGTTGTTATTCCAGAATTTTTGTATGGGGTAATAGTACTCGGGATTGGGGTCCGTCTATACATGTCGATCCAGTTAATAGAAATGGGTGGGTACCTCCCCTCCGCCTGGTTTCGGTCCAGCTGGTCAGTTCGTTTGGTATTCTGTAATGACTTCACGCATGGTGGGGCTCCAATTGTTTTTCCCTTTAGGTTAGGTTTTCCCCAGGCGGTTTGACAATTTGTGGGTGATTTGGGCCGGCGTTCGGGGCGCCCGGGGGGGTGTGGACCTGGACTGGTTTGTTCGGGTACGGTAAAATAAAATAAATCTGGTTGCATTTATTATTATTTATGCCAGCCTGGATAGGCACAACCCTGTTCTCTATATAGAGCTTTGAGGATACAATTCTGATTACTCCAACTGGGACACAGCTTTTATCATCTCCACTGGGACTCACCCATATGATATGGGCTTATTACACTGGGACTTTAATTGTGAGAAACATCTAGGTCTCCAGGAAAATCGAGTATTCATTGATTAAGGATATTGTTTTGTTAGTTGCTTTTTAATTTTATGCAGGTATCTTACCTTCTCCAGAGCAAGGGGTGGCTCTCTTCGTCCAGAGCACCTACTGTAGCGTGATCACGCACAGTGAGCCATCCGTTTACTCTTTCCAAGGGCACTATGGTTTGACAATTTACCTTGGTCTTTTAAAAAAATAAAAAAATAAATAATAATAACAAAAAAGAAAATACATTTTGGATGAAATATAACTATTCTGTGTCTAGTTGTGCGATCCTCTTTTGCGTGTTGTGGCTCGGGCTAATTGTTTTTTCTTTCAGATTTGTGGCGTTTAGCGGTTCGATGGCTGGCTTTCGTATACCTTCTGTGCGGTGCGGAGAGAGGAACAGAGGCTGGTGGGCGCTCTTTGGTTTTTCGAGAGGTGGAGGTCTTTTGGACAGGGATCCTGGAATTCTGGTGGTCATAACTCCTTCCGGAGGTGGTTGGTATAGAGTTCCGCCGGAGGCGCGGTGATGCTGGTGACCCGCTCTGTGGTAATGCGCCTTTGTCTATTCCAGAGCTCTGGACCTCATGTGTCCTGACATATGATTATCCCTTTCTCATCCACCTCCTCAGGCAGAGTGTCCCATAGTCTCACTGCTCTTACCGTAAATAATCCTCTTCTATGTTGTGAAAATACATTCTTACCTCCAGACACAGAGAATGTTCCCCTTGTCACAGTTCTGGGGATGAATAGATGAGGGGAGTGATCTCTGTACTGACCCCTGATATATCTATACACAGTTATTAGATCTCCCCTCTGTCGTCTTTTTTCTACAGTGAATAAACCTTATTTTGCCAATCTTCCAGGGCACTGTAGTTGCCCCATTCCAGTCATTACTTTAGTTGCCCTCCTCTGAGCCCAGAGCTGTACACAGTACTCCATGTGTGGTCTGACTAGTGATTTGAAAAGTGGTTGGACTATGTTCTCATCACGGGCCTTATTGGCCTTGGTTTTTAATGGGACCTGATGGTGTCTTCCTTTTGGGTGTTAATTTGGACAATTCCTTTTCTGGCCTGTACGTGAGCTAAAACAGACTCGGTTATGCTGGGTGGTGGTCGGAGCCCCGTTGGGAGAACGGGCCTCCTCCGTGGCGGCATTTGAGTACAGCGGAGATATGGTGGTAGCAGATGGAGTAACTGCCCGCTGGGAGTCCAGCGGTTGGCAGACAGCTCTGATGATTACGGTTTAACTTGCCCGCTGGGAGTCCAGCCTTTGGCATACCGTTTCGATATTATGGTTTATTAAGGTTTGCCGCTTTAATAAAGAAGCTGTGGCCGATCACCATCCAGCAATAAAGTGATACAGTTGTCGGTATCTTTTGTTATGGGTCAAGGTTGGGTAAAGGGGCCAAGGGTGAGTTAAAGGTGGTATCCCCTCCCCCTGTTACCCTGGATACCAGCAGTCACAGGAGCCCGTTGCTGACCCGAAGGTCCCTCACCTGACCGCCCCTGAGGTATCCGCCCAGCAGCTGCGGTCCTCCCAGATGCTCCTGCCATCGATGGTCCGCTCAGCGGCGCCGCCGGAACCAGCTCCATCCTCGTCCATCCGCCCGTCGTCCGCTTCCCAGTCGTCCAGACTCACTTCGCCGTCCTCCACATCCGCCAGCCGTCCAGGCCCACCGCTAGGCGGCCGCTGCACCTCGTCGCCCCCGGCAACCGACGCCACCCGGCTCCATCCAGGCTCACCGGCAGGAGAACCGGCAGCCGCCACACCAATAGATCCTTCCCTGGCGTCGTCCTGTACTGCAGAGCCTCCTGATGCTTCTCCCACAGCCAGAGCATCCTCATGCACCGACCTGCAGTACCAGAAACGGCCACCGGTGTCACTGCTGAGCCCCCGCCCACTCCCCACTCCGCCCACTTCTCACAGAAGAATGCCGCCGGCCCAGAGCCAGGGGCCGCGGCGCAACCCACTCCACCGCTGGCGACAGTCCCAGATCCAGGCCCCCACCTCCAGGCTGTGGGGCCGCACGTTCATCCCCCAACCTTGGCCGACTCTCCGCCCGCTCCACAGGTAAGGGACGACGTCTGGCTCGCTCCCCCTCAGATAAGGCCTCCACGGGAGGCGCCGCTCCGCCATACCTCCCCCCACGCTGCGAATAGGACAAGGCGACGGGTGCAACCCGGTCCTCTCCCGCTGATGCCCGGCGCCGACCAGGATTCCTGCCACTGCGGCGGCAAGGCACCGGACTCACTGCCCTCACCCCCCGCACCGGAGGGTCCCTGTTGGGGCTCCTTAAGCGCCGCCGCACCCGTAGGGTAGTCTCAGGGCTCAGTCTCTCAGGGGGTACAGACCTCCTAGCCCTGGGCCTCACAACAGGGGCGGCCGGTGTGGGAACCGGACCCGCCAAAACAGCCTGCAGACTCTGCTGTAACCAGTCGGCCCCATGTCTCTCCGCCGCCATCCTCACTGCCCCCAATAACTCCTCCAAAGCCTCCATTAGACTCACAGAGCTCGCCAGACACGGTAAAAAACTTTCTCCTTCTTCCCACGAGCGCCGTCTGCCAAACTCCGCCCCCACTCCCCTCATATACTGCCCGGGAACCATGACCATGACCCCTCCCCTCACCTAAACCTTAACCCTCAACTGCCTAACTTCCCCCCAAGTCACACAGCACTATGCTAAGGCTGCGCCTAGCTCTGTTGCTCCCATTTTATTGCTTTAAAGAATAAAGGCTATCACTTTTTTATTGCAAACTAGACGTCTCTCCTTGTTTTGGATTATACTTAGTGCCTGGTTCCAGGCTGATCCGTGCCTCCCCAAGTGAGTGCAGGTGAGCTGAGCCCTTTACTGCCGATGAATTTCATTGCATAAACATAGCACCATATCCATATACAGTACCAGAACCAAGATACACATATAAGGCACCAGTTCAAATTTAATGCATAAATACAGCACCGGAGTCAAGCACATTATAATTATAATTTTGTGATTGTTGAATTCATTCCTCTCAGTGCCATTCAATTATTGGTTTATTACCAAAGGGGTGGGGTAGGGAAGTGTTTGGTGCTTACAGCACTATACTTTGCATATCATGCTTTTCATTGTTTTTAACCCTTATTGTCTGATTAATTAAAACACTTTTGATAATTTGGAGTCCATTTCTTTATGGCCTATACGCATTGGGGGAGAAATATCAAAACTGGTATAAAGGAAAACTGTCTTAGTTGCCCATAGGAACCAATCAGATTCCACCTTTTGTTTTTTAGAGCTCTTTTGGGAAATGAAAAGTGGAATCTGATTGGTTGCTATGGGCTACTAAGGTTGTTTTCCTTTATTCCATGTTTTATAAATCTCCCCCATTGTCTGTTGTAGTCTTGTAATAAGAGTAAAATAATCACAGCCCCCCCCCCCCCACCATGTTATACTTTGTTTAACTCTTGCAAACAATGCATAAAACAACTGTGAGTTATGATGATGTCACAAGACATATGACATCATAGACATTGCATGATGTCACAATTGGTGCAGAATGTCCAAAGTTCTAAACCAGAACCATTTTGTGTCACATGAGCTTGACAGGTTGAAGCGAACACGTTCAGGTATGTAGCTCTTCACTCCATACTGAGACCTTCATACATCGTGTAGTTAGAGGCTGTGTTGTGAAATACCACACAATTAACAAGGGTGTAAGTAGGGGGCTGCAACTGGGGCATGTGTACTGGGTGCTGAGTGCCAGGTGATGCGCCAACATGCCACTTTTCCTTGGCCAGGCTGTTAAGAAACTGGGCTAGATCAGAAAATTTAACGCTCTGGTAAAAGTAAGTCTTCGGCTCTACCATTTATCCCCCCACCCCCTAGAAATCTCGACAACAAACCCTGTGGGACATATTTCTTGCTGTGACTGTCAGGACAAATCTTTAAAGGGAAAACATTTTTAGGAAATGATCACAGACCTTATTTTATGGAAAATGTGCACATCTGGGCATTATGCTTTGTCCCTCCTAAAGGCACCCGGACAACCCCTATATGAGAACTCCCTGGCAACCACTGGGACCCTGTTGTCTCCCCAGTACACAGGTGGTATGTTAATGGACCATTTTCAAACGTATGGTCATCTGGAGCATGAGCTGCTCTTTGAAGTGTGTCGATACTCTGGCTGAGTGGGGTCCCAGACTGTAATGTGGTTTTATATACAGTACAGACCAAAAGTTTGGACACACCTTCTCATTCAAAGAGTTTTCTTTATTTTCATGACTAGGAAAATTGTAGATTCACACTGAAGGAATCAAAACTATGAATTAACACATGTGGAATTATATACATAACAAACAAGTGTGAAACAACTGAAAATATGTCATATTCTAGGTTCTTCAAAGTAGCCACCTTTTGCTTTGATTGCTGCTTTGCACACTCTTGGCATTCTTTTGATAAGCTTCAAGAGGTAGTCCCCTGAAATGGTTTTCACTTCACAGGTGTGCCCTGTCAGGTTTAATAAGTGGGATTTCTTGCCTTATAAATGGGGTTGGGACCATCAGTGGCGTTGAGGAGAAGTCAGGTGGATACACAGCTGATAGTCCTACTGAATAGACTGTTAGAATTTGTATTATGGCAAGAAAAAAGCAGCTAAGTAAAGAAAAACGAGTGGCTATCATTACTTTAAGAAATGAAGGTCAGTTAGTCAACCGAAAAATTGGGAAAACTTGAAAAGTAAGGGCTATTTGACCATGAAGGAGAGTGATGCGGTGCTGCGCCAGATGACCTGGCCTCCACAGTCACCGGACCTGAACCCAATCGAGATGGTTTGGGGTGAGCTGGACCGCAGAGTTAAGGCAAAAGGGCCAACAAGTGCTAAGCATCTATGGGAACTCCTTCAAGACTGTTGGAAGACCATTTAATGGGACTACCTCTTGAAGCTCATCAAGGGAATGCCAAGAGTGTGCAAAGCAGTAATCAAAGCAAAAGGTGGCTACTTTGAAGAACCTAGAATATGACATATTTTCAGTTGTTTCACACTTGTTTGTTATGTATATAATTCCACATGTTTTAATTCATAGTTTTGATGCCTTCATAGTCATGAAAATAAAGAAAACTCTTTGAATGAGAAGGTGTGTCCAAACTTTTGGTCTGTACTGTAGGTGCAGTCCTAGGAAGATTTTCCGTTGACGTTGATCATGTTCATGCGGGTTTAATGGCGCAGATCTCCGCTGTATCATTATCATTCTGTAAATCTATATTATGGGGACTTGTTTGTGGTCTTTTTTAGAGTCTTAGGGGGCCATAAACGTTAGATTAATGTCATCTGAGCTGAACCTGCTGACTTTGGTGGGATAGGCAGATTTTTTTATGTGTATGGGGTGCCACAACCCTCCCCTTATGACAAATGTTGAGGAAGGGAAGGCTTGGGTAGGTTGGAATTTAACATGACCAATTTTGTATGCCTATGGGGGTGTCAGGGGGAATAGCTGTTGGCTGAAATATTGTCTGACTGTTAGCTATGATGATGTCAGAAGACACATGACATCATAGACACCACATGATATGCAACAGGTGTAAAATGTGCAAAGTTCTAAACCAGAATCATCTCGATTCATTTCAGCTTGAAGAGGACACATCCACATCCAGTGTGAAGCATTTGAAGAGAACAAGCCCAGAGAACTAGCTCTTCACTCAGGTCTGTAAGATTGTAAGCTCTGGGGAACAGGGCATGTACTGTATATTAGATTGTAAGCTCTGAGGAGTCTATAGTTGTATTAGACTGTAAGATCCGAGGAGCAGGACATGTGTTGTATATTAGATTGTAAGCTCTTAGGAGCAGACCTTGTATTGCATATTAGACTGTAAGCTCTTAGGATCAGGGCATGTACTGTATATAAGATTGTAAGCTCTGAGGAGCAGTGTTTCTATTGTTCTATTAGACTGTAAGATCCGAGGAGCAGAAAATGAATTTTATATTAGACTGTAAGCTATTAGGAGCAGAGCTTGTATTGCATATTAGATTGTAAGCTCTTAGGATCAGGGCATGTACTGTATATTAGATTGTAAGCTCTGAGGAGCAGGTTGTCTCTTTCTTTCCAGGGTCAGCTCTCCGGAGCTTTATATTACATACATATATACAGCAATATGCAGCAGGACAGATGTAATCCAGGGAATTATCCGATCGCCACATCTGGGGTCAGGAAGGAATTTTTTTTCCCCCTGAGGTAGAAATCTCCGGGGGGTTTGATCGCCTTCCTCTGGATCTTTGGATCCGGTGGCTCTCATCTCAGGGCAGTGGTGGACTGGTCTGAATGACCGCAGCAAGTTCTGTGGTCTCCACCGGTCCTGGCCTGAGAGTCACTGTGATCCCTGTTTATTTTATTAAAGGGCCAGTAATATTTTATTACAATGTTGCTTATTGCTATTCCAATAAAAATAAAAATAAATAAAAAGATATATTGTGGTGTTTGTTTTTTTTAATCTGGATTTGTCCTTACACAATGACCACGATGAGGCGGATTGTTGCCGCTCAGTGTTTTAGTACTAGTCATAGCTGCTAATCCAGTAAATAATAAAGCACATCATCTCCTAAACACATAGCGGCAGCTGCTACAGGACCATAGAGCTACAGAAGACTCCATTATAATAAAGTTTATCATCTCCTAAACACAGGGCGGCAGCTGCTACAGGACCAGGAACTACATGGGAATTCATTACAATAAAGTACATTATCTTCTAAACACATGGTGGCAGCTGCAGGACCATGAAGTATAGGGGACTCCATTATAATAAAGTGTATCTTCTCCTAAACACATGGCGGCAGCTGCTGCAGGACCAGGAACTACATGGGAATTCATTACAATAAAGTACATTATCTTCTAAACACATGGTGGCAGCTGCAGGACCATGAAGTATAGGGGACTCCTTTATAATAAAGTGTATCTTCTCCTAAACACATGGTGGAAGCAGCTGCAGGATCAGGAACTACAGGGAAATCCATTACAATAAAATGTATTCTGTCATAAACACATGACGGCAGCTTCTACAGGATCACAAACTATAGGGGGCTCCATTATAATAAAGTGTATCATCTTCTAAACACATGGCAGCAATTGCTGCAGGACAAGGAACTATAAAGGACCCCATTATAATAAAGTGTATTATGTCCTAAACACATGGCAGCAGTTGCTGCAGGACCAGGGACTATAGGGGACTCCATTATAATAAAGTGTATAATCTCCTAAACACATGGCAGCAGTTGCTGCAGGATCAGGAACTATAGGGGACTCCATTATAGTAAAGTGGTCCATAGACACAATGATCAGGAGGGAACCTCATTGACTTCTATGGGAGATGCTCTGTGACCTGTGCATTGTACAAGTATTAAGGCTGATGTCAGCCTGTATTTGTGGGCAGGGCGTCAGTACCCTATATATACCTGTTAATCCCTTCCCTCCAGTGGTGTGTCTCACTTACTTTGTAGGAGGAGCCACATCTAGCTGCCAAGCAAGCTGCACGTCTGTTTTTTCCAGCTTCACGTCGGTTTGTTCAAGTCCGATTCGCTACACAGCGCCACGATATCAAGAGAGGTCGTTCGGTTACACGTAAGTTCTTGGAGCATGAGCTCACGCCTACTCACGGCTACGGGCAGTAGCACTCCTCCACGAAGGTTCTGCGTTTCAAGGTGGAACGCATCCACTTCCGCCCGCCCTCCTCAGGCACCTCCAGCCGAGCACAGATCGCAACACCTCCCACACACGTCCGTCCACTCCAGGCTCGCACTTAGGGACCGCACATCCCAATCCTAGCAGGGTCGCAGGCACGGGGGTCCCCCTTCCCCTCCCTGCAGCGGCCATGAGCGCGCCACATCCCACTCGGACATATCCACCCCAGTTTTAAAAAAAAAGGGGATAATAAAATCATTGCCCCAGCAGAGACGCTATATAGCAGAGGCGGCACAGGTGGGAAGCAGTGGGCATTGTTGCCGGCGTTACGCCAAGCAGCGGCAGCCCAGCTTCCAGCCTGTGTCAGGGGCAATTTTTGCTGTGCGTATTTACATATATTAATAAACAGCACAGGGGCCAGTAAGTTACTTGGTCTCTGCAGGTCAGAATTGTTTCACGGCATGGAGGCAGGGATTCACACTGCCACCAGGTGTCATAGGTCCAAAATTGCGCGTGGCAGGCTCCCTGTTTCCAAACGCAAGTTTGGCTGGGAAGATTCGTCAGCGGCGCGCGATCAGTTCAGTTCAGTTACCACAAATACCGCGTTCTTAAACTATCTGTCGCATGGACCACTCAGTTCAATGTTGTACGTCACCTGGATCGTCCAGGCCGTGTTTAATGTCATGTCACCTGGATTGTCCAGGCCAACTTTAACGTTGTATGTCACCTGGATCGTCCAGGCCGAGTTTAATGTTGTATGTCACCTGGATCGTCCAATCCAACTTTAACGTTGTATGTCACCTGTATCGTCCAGGCCGAGTTTTAATGTTGTATGTCACCTGGATCGTCCAGGCCAACTTTAACGTTGAATGTCACCTGGATCGTCCAGGCCGAGTTCAATGTTGTATGTCACCTGGATCGTCCAGGCCAACTTTAGCGTTGTATGTCACCTGGATCGTCCAGGCCGAGTTTAATGTTGTATGTCACCTGGATCGTCCAGGCCAACTTTAACGTTGTATGTCACCTGGATCGTCCAGGCAGAGTTCAATGTTGTATGTCACCTGGATCGTCCAGTCCTACTTTAGCGTTGTATGTCACCTGGATCGTCCAGGCAGAGTTCAATGTTGTATGTCACCTGGATCGTCCAGGCAAACTTTAACGTTGTATGTCACCTGGATCGTCCAGGCCGAGTTTAATCTTGTATGTCACCTGGATCGTCCAGGCCAACTTTAACGTTGTATGTCACCTGGATCGTCCAGGCAGAGTTCAATGTTGTATGTCACCTGGATCGTCCAGTCCTACTTTAGCGTTGTATGTCACCTGGATCGTCCAGGCAGAGTTCAATGTTGTATGTCACCTGGATCGTCCAGGCCAACTTTAGCGTTGTATGTCACCTGGATCGTCCAGGCCGAGTTTAATGTTGTATGTCACCTGGATCGTCCAGGCCAACTTTAACATCGTATGTCACCTGGATCGTCCAGGCCAACTTTAACGTTGTATGTCACCTGGATCGTCCAGGCCGAGTTCAATGTTGTATGTCACCTGGATCATCCAGGCCAACTTTAGCGTTGTATGTCACCTGGATCGTCCAGGCCAACTTTAGCGTTGTATGTCACCTGGATAATCCAGGCCGAGTTCAATGTTGTATGCCACCTGGATCGTTCAGGCCAAGTTTAACGGTGTATGTCACCTAGATCGTCCAGGTTCAGCTACCACTGATACCATGTCACATAATTTATCATGCCTCTGGGTCACGCCAGGATGAGCTAAATGTTGGGCGACAACTGGACCTTCAATTTAGCCAGTGTTGTTCCCACGCCATATGTCATATTGGGTCCGCCACACCCCACTCCAGGCCATCCAGGCTTGGTTCTTAGTTTGGAGTCTCCCGGACGGTCAAGGGGTCTCACGGTCCTCATCCTATCCCCACGGTTACGTTATTCAGTCTACTTAACGTTTCCCCCAGATTCCTAGAAGTGTCTCCGGCCATTATCATTCTAAAAGCAGGCAAAGCCCCGCAAGGTAAGAAATACGCGACAAGGGTAATGGCACCGGTAGGTTTATTCTTTCATACCCCAGTCTGTACATTTTTTGTTAGTTCTCATTGTTGGTTTTTCTGTTAGCGGCAATCTAGATCGAGCCATTCGTCAAAGTCCGGTTCAGTTAAAAGCGGATCCACGATGTCACAGGTGTCCGACATTGAGGATAATGTCTCTACCCTAGGCTCATCGGTTTCAGGCCGGGTCAACAACAGGTCCCTCCGGAGCTGGACCATCCCAAAACTAATTGCCGAGCTGAATAAAAAAGGGATCCGGTATCCAGCGTCTGCCAGAAAAGCAGAACTGTACAGACTACTAATGTCGGAGGCCGGGCCATCAGGGGAACAGACTTCCTTTTCATCAATACAGCTTTCGTTGGTCCAACTCCAGTCCTCCATTAGTGGTTTAGTTAGCTCTGTCTCAGACATCCAGTCCAGAGTCGAGGTCCTAGAAGTTCAGCCGTCAACATCCGGTCAAGGCCAGGCATCAGCTCCAACCCCACCCTCCCCACAGCCTCTCCCAGGTACTCACATACCTACCCCCCAAATTGCCCCATCTCACTTTCTGCCAGACAGTCTCAAAAAGGATATTGTGGCAGGGAGAGATATAAATCTAGCATCCATCCTCATAGCATCCCAAGATGTTCCAGAAAACCGAGTGATCAATTGTGGGGATGTGTGGGGGGGTGGATCAGCGTTTTATGATTACCACCGATCCTTTTCCGCCAAAGCAGCAGCAGCGCTCTCTCAATTTCAGTTCGTCACTAATTGGGCAGAGATGGACATGGAATTATTCTGCCGGCACTTTGCGGGTCTCCGGGCCCCCACCTGCCCGAACTGCTAATCCATATTTCACTCCACAGAATGGTGCCCGAACTACAACCCTGCCATGCCGCAAGGGGTGTGGCCTGGTCCCTCTGGTACTCAGGGGAATTCTAGCACAGTTGACAAATTAGGCAGGCCCATAGTATACCTTGGCAAGAGCCAATTATGTAACAATTTCAATCTGGGAAGTTGTGCCTTCAATGCGTGCCGAGCCCTGCATATTTGTTCTCTGATATCCCCTTTCAGCACTGGCGCATCAACCCAATTGGTATCGTGTCCAAACAGTCGTCAAATAAAAAACGTCTAATTTACGACTTGTCTGCTCCACATGCTTCGTCCACACCAAGCCTGAATTCGCTGATTCCATCAGATGAGTACTCGATGAGATATTCTTCTATCGACCAGGCAGTTCAATTCATTTTGCTCGCAGGCAAAGGTTCTTGGCTCACGAAGGCAGACATAGCCGACGCTTTTAAGCTGCTGCCTATCCAGCCACAGCTTTGGGGTTATTACGGCATCAGATGGTCCAATAAGTTTTACTTTGCTAACCGTCTCACTTTTGGCTGCAAAAGCAGTCCCTGTATTTTCAACCAGCCAGCAGAAGCTCTCCACTGGATATTGGTTCACCACGGCGATTTGCCTATGGTCATCCACTATCTGGACGACTTCCTGATAGTCGAGAAGCAGCATCCTCACCCGGCCGGCCTAGCCACGTTGAAGGAAACCTTCAAACAATTACAGGTCCCGATAGCCCAGAATAAGACAGAAGGGCCAGCCACCCAGGTCACCTTCCTAGGAATCATTCTGGATACAGTCCGGATGGAAGCCAGGCTTCCAGCAGAGAAGTTAACCAAGATCCAAGCAGCCATAGCTAGGGCCGTGCTTGTAAATTCCATTACCAAAACAGAGCTCCAGTCTCTTTTGGGGATGCTCAATTTTGCGACCAGGGTCATGCCCCAAGGCAAATCATTTATGTCAAGTTTGCTTCAGCTTCTTCCCGAAGCTCAGGACCAGGACAGCACCATTTCTCTAGATAGTCATGCCAGAGCAGATCTGTCCATGTGGAAGTCTTTCTTAACAAGCTGGAACGGCATTTCGTTATTTATTCCTCCCCGAACCTCGCTCTCTCCCATTGTTTTTTCAGATGCAGCAGGGTCAGCCGTTTTCGCAGCTTTTTTTGGTAACCACTGGCTGGCAGATGAGTGGCCCCCAGAGCTGAGCTCAGATACGGAAGCTTTAAAATCGTGCCCCCTCATAGAGCTTTATCCAATAGTAGCAGCTGCCCAAGTCTGGGGCGAACAGTGGGCCAACTCCTCCGTCCTGTTTGTCATGGATAGCCAGGCGTTAGTCGACATCCTTGACAAACAAAGAACCAAATCACCAAAAATCATGTCATTGCTGCGCAGACTAGTATGGTTATCCCTTTCTTTCAATTTCCGTTTTTCAGGAGAACACATTCAGGGTCAGAAAAATGTAGCAGCAGATGCTCTGTCCAGATTAAATTTTCCGGTTTTCTTTCAGGAGATGCCCGACGCGGACCCCACGGGTGCCACAACCCCGGCATACAACACCCTAGTGATGGATTAGAATCTCTGATCTCAACAGCAAAACACCTCATAAGACAATCATTAGCCCCAAATACGTCCAGGAATTATAAAGCGGGGTTGAAAGCGTTTGAGAGATTTAGACTTCTCTATCCTCAGGGCGGCCGCGACAAAATATCTTACTTACTGGCGTTCATAGCCTTCTGCCATTCCCAACAAAAGCTCTCATATAATACTATCAAATTATACCTAGTAGGCCTTCAACACCATTTCATGCTCAGTAATCTGGGTTGTTCTTCTATCTTGTCCAACCAGGCCATCAAGTCGGCCCTCAGGGGAATACAAAAAAATGCAAAACAGGCTGCCACCCGCAGACAGCCGGTGTCCGGCAAGCTGTTCAGGGATTTGTCTTCTGCCCTGGACGGCGATCCTTTTGGGCCCTTAAACAACACGGTCATCCAAGCGGCCATGTTTCTAAGTTTTTATGGCTTCCTCCAGCCAGGAGAGTTCACTGGCAGCTTTCCGAGACACGGCTGTCTTTGCAAAGAACAACTGTCGTGGCACAATAACTATTATGTACTCAGCATTCCATCAACTAAAACAAACCCCACAGGGCCACCCACGGAAATTAAATATTTCCCTACCCGGAATAATTGGTGTCCAGTCCAGATCCTCATTAAATTATTGTCCCTGTTGCAGACAGCGCCTCCTGACAGTCCGCTCCTGCCCTTCAAGAACAAACCCCTCTCTTCAAACCAATTCACGTCCCACATCCGCTCTCTGGCGGCAGGTCTGGGGTACGACCCAGGAGCCATTTCGGGTCACTCGTTCCGTATCGGGGCGGCATCGTCAGCTTCGAAACACCAAGTCCCCGCTCACGTTATTCGATCCATGGGGCGCTGGAGGTCATCTTGCTTCAACAGATACATTCCGAATCCACACCGGGAAATCTATCAAGCTTTTCAGTCGTTGGCGTTATAGGTCATGCGGGCTGGAAGAATATGAATAAACCAGTTTAGTCACCATAGTGTACTTGTTTTTTTTTGCCCTCTCCAGGCCTACCTACGCCCGTGGCTCCTGGCACAACTCAGCCATAGTTCAGGTTCGGCATGCCTTACCCACGTCCAAGACGCGTTCAGCCCTGCCCATAAGTATTAAGGCTGATGTCAGCCTGTATTTGTGGGCAGGGCGTCAGTACCCTATATATACCTGTTAATCCCTTCCCTCCAGTGGTGTGTCTCACTTACTCCCTCCCTCCCACCCCTTTCTTCACACACTCCAATAGGGTACGCCCTCTCCAGGCCTACCCACGCCCGTGGCTCCCGGCACAACTCTGCCATAGTTCAGGTTCGGCATGCCTTACCCACGTCCAAGACGCGTTCAGCCCTGCCCATAAGGAAAGAATAGATAAGATCTGACAATCACCTATTGTGAATGGTGGATCATGTTTTATCTATACACAGAGGTAATATCACTACAGACAGGATTATAGAATGATAGATAAGCAGATAACTGCAGGTGATCTGTATAGACCAAGAAGTGTTGCCTATCATTAGGCTTAGCGAGCAGTGCGAAAACTGCAGGAATTTATGTTTTTTGTTTGATTATAGTTATTAACATGAAAAATTAACCTGTTCCGTACAGGTACGCCCTGATGTCCCGGTACTTATATACGTCCTATGTATTTCCGATCACCGCCGCACGGCGGGTGGTGATCGGAACCAGGTGCCTCCTGAAATCAATCAGCAGGCACCCATGGTCAATGTCCAGGGGGGTCCTGTGACCCCCCCCGTATCGGCGATCGCTGCAAACCGCAGGTCAATTCAGACCTGCAGTTTGCAGGTCTTTCGGGAGGTTTCTGATCCCCGCGTCTGTGACCGCGGGGATCAGAAACTTCAAAATGCCTTTATTTTATGTTTAAACCCCCCCCCCCCTTGCAGCCCTCTGTGTTATGTTCCGGAGGGCGGGGGGGAGCAGATGTCAGGCGTTTAAAACCTTTCATGCCGCGGTCCGTCGGGACTGCTGTATGGAAAAGGTTAACAGGGAGGAGCTTCCTCCCTCTCCCATCGGGAGCTGCTGTGCCTTTTCAGCACCCGATGGGAGAGGCAGGGTGCCCCCCTCCCTCCCCATCACCCACTGTTCTGCTGTGGCAGCGAGTGATGGTTACAATGGCAACCGGACGCCTTCACAGGAGTCCGGCTGTCCATGGTGCTGATCAGAGGCTGTCCATGGTGCTGATCAGACTTCTGCTAAAGGCAGAAGTCTAATCAGACTTTGTAAAGTGAAAATACAGTACAGTACACTATATAGTGTACTGTTCTGTATTATACAGACATCAGACCCACTGGATCTTCAAGAACCGAGTGGGTCTGGGTCAAAAAAAAAAGGGAAAAAAAATAAAAAATAAAAAAACACATTTATCACTGATTAAAAATGAAAAGAAAAAAAATTACACATGTTTGATATCACCACGTCCATAACGACCTGATATATAAAACGGTAATGTTACTTCCTCCGCAGGGTGAACGCCATAAAAAAATTAAAATAAAGACTATGATGAAATTGAAATTTTGCCCACCTTACTTCCCAAAAATGGTAATAAAAGTGATCAAAAAAGTCATATGTACGCCAAAATAGTACCAATCAAAACGTCACCTCATACCGCAAAAAATGAGCCCTTACATGAGACAATGGCCCAAAAAATAAAAAAATGATGGCTCTCAGATTAAAATATGATTTTTTGGTTTCAAAAATGCTTTTTTATGTTAAACATAAATAAAATAAAAAAAAGTTCACATATTAGGTATCGCCGCATTCATAAGAACCTATGAATAAAAATGGTGTAAAAAAAGACATTTTTGGTCACATTACATCGCAAAAAGTGTAATAGCAAGCGATCAAAAAGTCGTAATCCCCCCAAAAATGTACCATTCTGGGACATGTTGTCAAAAAACCAGTCCAGCAAAATCTGCCTTCCAAAAACCGTATGGTATTCCTTTCCTTCTGCGCCCTGCCGTGTGTAGTTTCTAGAATGGGGTAATTTTTGGGTGGTTTCAATCATGTAAGCCTCACAAAGTGACTTCAGACCTGAACTGGTCCCTAAAAAGTTGGTTTTTGAAAATTTCTGAGAAATTTCAAGATTTGCTTCTAAACTTCTAATCCTTGTAACGTCCCCCAAAAATAAAATGTCATTCCCAAAATGATCCAAACATGAAGTATACATATGAGGAATGTAAAGTAATAACTATTTTTGTAGGTATTACTATGTATTATAGAAGTAGAGAAATTGAAACTTGGAAATTTGCAATTTTTTGCAAATTTTTGGGAAATTTTGTATTTTTTTTATAAATAAAAAAGATTTTTTTCCCTCCATTTTACCAGTGTAATGAAGTACAAAATGTGACGAAAAAACAATATCAGAATGGCCTGGATAAGTCAAAGCGTTTTAAAGTTATCACCACTTATAGTGACACTGGTCAGATTTGAAAAAAATGGCCTGGTCCTTAAGGAGTTAAAAATAACATAAAAAAATCTTTAAAAATATTTTAAACATAAAAATGTGATTTACACAATAGGTGATTTTCTGATGACACATTCCCGTTAGTGCATGTACTTTTAGTTATTATATGTTGTATTGTGTTAGATATAGCAGCCATTGGTTTATGAAAAGGGATGATATATTTATGGTATTGGTATACACCGTTATTATAATTTTGTGATTGTTGAATTCATACCTCTCAGTGCCCATACAATTATTGGTTTATTACCAAAGGGGTGGGGTAGGGAAGTGTTTGGTGCTTACAGCATGCTTTTCATTGTTTATAACCCTTATTGTCTGATTAATTAAATCACTTTTTTGATAATTTGGAGTCCATTTCTTTATGGCCTATACACATTGGGGGAGAAATATCAAAACTGGTGTAAAGGAAAACTGTCTTAGTTGCCCATAGGAACCAATCAGATTCCACCTTTTGATTTTTAGAGCTCCTTTGGGAAATAAAAAGTGGAATCTGATTGGTTGCTATGGGCTACTAAGGTTGTTTTCCTTTATTCCATATTTTATAAATCCCCCCCATTGTCTGTTGTAGTCTTGTAATAAGAGTAAAATAATCACAGCCCCCCCCCCACCATGTTATAATTTGTTTAACTCTTGCAAACAATGCATAGAACAACTGTTAGTTATGATGATATCACAAGACATATGACATCATAGACATTGCATGATGTCACAATTGGTGCAGAATGTCCAAAGTTCTAAACCAGAACCATTTTGTGTCACATGAGCTTGACAGGTTGAAGCGGACACGTTCAGGTATGTAGCTCTTCCCTCCGTGCTGAGACCTTCATACATCGTGTAGTTAGAGGCTGTGTTGTGAAATACCACACAATTAACAAGGGTGTAAGTAGGGGGCTGCAACTGGGGCATGTGTACTGGGTGCTGAGTGCCAGGTGATGCGCCAACATGCCACTTTTCCTTGGCCAGGCTGTTAAGAAACCGGGCTAGGTCAGAAAATTCAACACTCTGGTAAAAGTAAGTCTTCAGCTCTACCATTTATCCCCCCACCCCCTAGAAATCTCGACAACAAACCCTGTGGGACATATTTCTTGCTGTGACTGTCAGGACAAATCTTTAAAGGGAAGACCTTTTTAAGAAATGTTCACAGACCTTATTTTATAGAAAATGTGCACATCTGGGCATTATGCTTTGTCCCTCCTAAAGGCATCTTGACAACCCCTATATCAGAACTCCCTGGCAACCACTGGGACCCTGTTGTCTCCCCAGTACACAGGTGGTATGTTAATGGCCTATTTTCAAACGTATGGTCATCTGGAGCATGAGCTGCTCTTTGAAGTGTGTCGATACTCTGGCTGAGTGGGGTCCCAGACTGTAATGTGGTTTTATATAGGTGCAGTCCTAGGAAGATTTTCCTGGAATTGTTCCTTCTACAGATCTGTGACGTTGATCATGTTCATGCAGGTTTAATGGCGCAGATCTCCGTTGTATCATTATCATTCTGTAAATCTATATTATGGGGACTTGTTTGTGGTCTTTTTTAGAGTCTTAGGGGGCCATAAACCTTAGATTAATGTCATCTGAGCTGAACCTGCTGACTTTGGTGGGATAGGCAGATTTTTTTATGTGTATGGGGTGCCACAACCCTCACCTTATGACAAATGTTGAGGAAGAGAAGGCTTGGGTAGGTTGGAATTTAACATGACCAATTTTGTATGCCTATGGGGGTGTCAGGGGGAATAGCTGTTGGCTGAAATATTGTCTGACTGTCAGCTATGATGATGTCAGAAGACACATGACATCATAGACACCACATGACATGCAACAGGTGTAAAATGTGCAAAGTTCTAAACCAGAATCATCTCGATTCATTTCAGCTTGAAGAGGACACATCCACATCCAGTGTGAAGCATTTGAAGAGAACAAGCCCAGGAATGTAGCTCTTCACTCAGGTCTGTAAGAATGTAAGCTCTGGGGAACAGGGCATGTACTGTATATAAGATTGTAAGCTCTGAGGAGCAGGACATGTACTGTATATAAGATTGTAAGCTCTGAGGAGCAGGATGTCTATTGTTGTATTAGACTGTAAGATCCGAGGAGCAGGACATGTGTTGTATATTAGATTGTAAGCTCTTAGGAGCAGACCTTGTATTGCATATTAGACTGTAAGCTCTTAGGATCAGGGCATGTACTGTATATAAGATTGTAAGCTCTGAGGAGCAGTGTTTCTATTGTTCTATTAGACTGTAAGATCCGAGGAGCAGAAAATGAATTTTATATTAGACTGTAAGCTATTAGGAGCAGAGCTTGTATTGCATATTAGATTGTAAGCTCTTAGGATCAGGGCATGTACTGTATATTAGATTGTAAGCTCTGAGGAGCAGGGTTTCTATTGTTCTATTAGACTGTAAGATCTGAGGAGCAGAAAATGAATTGTATATTAGACTGTAAGCTATTAGGAGCAGAGCTTGTATTGCATATTAGATTGTAAGCTCTTAGGATCAGGGCATGTACTGTATATTAGATTGTAAGCTCTGAGGAGCAGGTTGTCTCTTTCTTTCCAGGGTCAGCTCTCCGGAGTTTTATATTACATACATATATACAGCAATATGCAGCAGGACAGATGTAATCCAGGGAATTATCCGATCGCCACATCTGGGGTCAGGAAGGAATTTTTTTCCCCCCTGAGGTAGAAATCTCCGGGGAGTTTGTTCGCCTTCCTCTGGATCTTTGGATCCGGTGGCTCTCATCTCAGGGCAGTGGTGGACTGGTCTGAATGACCGCAGCAAGTTCTGTGGTCTCCACCGGTCCTGGCCTGAGAGTCACTGTGATCCCTGTTTATTTTATTAAAGGGCCAGTAATATTTTATTACAATGTTGCTTATTGCTATTCCAATAAAAATAAAAATAAATAAAAAGATATATTGGGGTGTTTGTTTTTTTAAATCTGGATTTGTCCTTACACAATGACCACGATGAGGCTGATTGTTGCCGCTCAGTGTTTTAGTACTAGTCATAGCTGCTAATCCAGTAAATAATAAAGCACATCATCTCCTAAACACATGGCGGCAGCTGCTATAGGACCATAGAGCTATAGAAGACTCCATTATAATAAAGTTTATCATCTCCTAAACACATGGCGGCAGCTGCTACAGGACCAGGAACTACATGGGAATTCATTACAATAAAGTACATTATCTTCTAAACACATGGCGGCAGCTGCAGGACCATGAAGTATAGGGGACTCCTTTATAATAAAGTGTATCTTCTCCTAAACACATGGTGGCAGCAGCTGCAGGATCAGGAACTACAGGGAAATCCATTACAATAAAATGTATTCTGTCATAAACACATGGCGGCAGCTTCTACAGGATTACAAACTATAGGGGGCTCCATTATAATAAAGTGTATCATCTTCTAAACACATGGCAGAGGTTGCTGCAGGACAAGGAACTATAAAGGACCCCATTATAATAAAGTGTATTATGTCCTAAACACATGGCAGCAGTTGCTGCAGGACCAGGGACTATAGGAGACTCCATTATAATAAAGTGTATAATCTCCTAAACACATGGCAGCAGTTGCTGCAGGATCAGGAACTATAGGGGACTCCATTACAATAAAATTTATTCTGTCATAAACACATGGCGGAAGCTTCTACAGGATCACGAACTATAGGGGGCTCCATTATAATAAAGTGTATCATCTTCTAAACACATGGCAGCAGTTGCTGCAGGACCAGGGACTATAGGGGACTCCATTATAATAAAGTGTATTATCTCCTAAACACATGGCAGCAGTTGCTGCAGGACCATGAAGTATAGGGGACTCCATTATAATAAAGTGTATCTTCTCCTAAACACATGTTGGCAGCTTCTGCAGGACCAGGTACTATAGGGGGCTCCATTATAATAAAGTGTATCATCTTCTAAACACATGGCAGCAGTTGCTGCAGGATCAGGAACTATAGGGGCCTCCATTATAATAAAGTGTATCATCTTCTAAACACATGGCGGCAGCTTCTACAGGATCAGGAACTATAAAGGACTCTATTATAATAAATTGCATCTTCTCCTAAACACATGGCAGCAATTGCTGCAGGACCATGAAGTATAGGGGACTCCATTATAATAAAGTGTATTATGTCCTAAACACATGGCAGCAGCTTCTGCAGGACCAGGTACTATAGGGGGCTCCATTATAATAAAGTGTATTATCTCCTAAACACATGGCAGCAGTTGCTGCAGGACCAGGGACTATAGGGGGCTACATTATAATAAAGTGTATTATCTCCTAAACACATGGCAGCAGTTGCTGCAGGATCAGGAACTATAGGGGACTCCATTATAGTAAAGTGGTACAGTACCTGCACTGTCTGTAATAGGTGCTGTAACGGACCGTTTCAGCAGATAAGTGGTTAAAATCAGTTTAGGCGATATGCCCCTTTCTGAGAGACAGGCACAGCTACTGCAGAACACCAAACGACCGAACTGGATACAAAATAGCACTCCAAACTGGAACCTCACGAATAGCTGCTAGCAGACGAACAGGAATCAGCTTACACTCCTGACAATCAATCTCTAGCAGCATACAGCGGATCCCCCCAATAACGAGACAAGGCTCCGTGTTGAGGGTCAAGCAGTGGTCTGACTGTACTTCACGTACAGCCTCTTTTATTCATAAACCACAAACATAGTACTGCCCACAGGGGTTTGAAATACAACCAATCAGTAATTTACAACACATACAATGTAACTACAGCAACCAATCGTTCACGCCCCCAGAGGACCAGAATGAAGACTGTGACATAGGACAGATACAACATATCCCCACAATGCATCATGGTCTCCTCCTCTCTGTCCCGGAGACAACCTGAGGAGCAATCCAATTATCTCTGAGGACAAAGGGAGATCGCCAATACACATGTGAGGACAACAGAACAGACATCACCCTTTAAACACACAATGGGACAATGGCACAATAGAAACACACCCAGCATTTTCCTCCCAAGCTGACAAGTTACACTTATTATAAATTGTTACAACTTTGTGAGTTTACATTGGCCATACATATAACTAACATCAATTTAAACAGTATAACTTTGGGACAAACCTATCCAAAATTCACTTGAATAGGTTCAGGGGTTTAAAAGTTAGTATATGGCCCATAATCCAGGGGCAAGAGGCCAGCAGCCAGTCCTCTCCAAAACCCAGTGGCGAGGTTGGTTTCGCCAAACATCTCCCCCCCCCAGGGAAGACTAACCAGATACCTGACCTCACGCCGGTCGGTACCTGAGTTAGTCTGGCAGCCCACCCACAACCCAATACTGGACCTGTTGAATTTAGTAGCCTGTCTCTGTCCAGTGAGTCCATCAAGGTTATGTTGGAAGCTGGTACTCCCGGTCTCTGTGTTGCTCCCTGGCTTGGAGTGGAGGTTGCTTTGTGGGCAGGGATCAGCGGTACTCTGCCCTGGTGCCAGCGCTACCACGGAAGAAGCCTGGTTGGAGCCTGGTTGTTGGAGGGGGAGACCGACTGTCTCTACCCCCTGTGCTGTAAGTGCAGAGACCACGGTCCCATCTGCACTGTTGTGGGCCTTACTGGCTCCCCCTGGTGCGTTAAGCTGCCGCTGGGGAGAGGGGGTAACAAGCTCCTCTCCCATACATACTTCCAGCCACTGGGGAGGGCGACCAACCGTCTCCGCTCCCAATACAGTGTCCTGCTGCTGGGGAAAGGAGACTGGGATCTCTATTCCCTGCTGGACACTCTGCCGCTGGGGGACAGGACCGACTGTCTCTGCCCCCTGTAACTCCGCCTGCCGTTGGGGAATGGAGACTGGGCTCCCAATTCCCAAAAAATCATGCTGCTGCTGGGGAATGGAGACTGGCTTTGTCACCTTACTGTCCTGCTGAGCCTTCTCACTGGCGTGGAACAGCTGCTGGTAGCCTTGTTCCAGCTCCATCTCCCGGGTCACCAGGTGGACCATGACCTGCTCAATCTCATGAGTGTCGTCCCAGTCATACCTGCTCTCCCTCCATTCCAAGAGATCGTGGAACCAGGCTTGTGTAGGGCTCCCAAACTCGAGCTCTGAAAAAGTCTCCCATAACAAGCCAGGACCATCAAACTCCTCTCTCTCCGGCTTGTCATGCTCAGCTGTCCTGGGTAGGTACTGTGCCCCATACCACCAGAGCGCCTGGTAGGCATCTTCCAGCCACAGCTCCCGCCATGCTAGGAGTTCCAATTCCTTTACCCATTCCTCCCGGGGCTGCTCTCCCAGGAAGGGCATCCGCAGGGCTACTCGCTTCTGCAACCGCTGGTCTTCCGTGGGGAGTCTCTCGTCCTGCATATACTCCACAATACCCAGTACCTGGTACCAGATGCCTTTGCGGACTGCATCTCGGTCATCCATGACACCCTCATCGTACTCCACTGCTGTTTCTATTCTGGTGCTGTCAGAGTCGCTGTACTGGGACATGCGTTGCCCTCAAATTGTAAATCCAGGGAATGATGTTTCTTTGTAGCTGTCCTTCTGGGCTGTGGGAACGATCCCACCGCTGCCACCAATGTAACGGACCGTTTCAGCAGACAAGGGGTTAAAATCCGTTTAGGCAATATGCCCCTTTCTGAGAGACAGGCACAGCTACTGCAGAACACCAAACGACCGAACTGGATACAAAATAGCACTCCAAACTGGAACCTCACGAATAGCTGCTAGCAGACGAACAGGAATCAGCTTACACTCCTGGCAATCAATCTCTAGCAGCATACAGCGGATCCCCCCAATAACGAGACAAGGCTCCGTGTTGAGGGTCAAGCAGTGGTCTGACTGTACTTCACGTACAGTCTCTTTTATTCATAAACCACAAACATAGTACTGCCCACAGGGGTTTGAAATACAACCAATCAGTAATTTACAACACATACAATGTAACTACAGCAACCAATCGTTCACGCCCCCAGAGGACCAGAATGAAGACTGTGACATAGGACAGATACAACATATCCCCACAATGCATCATGGTCTCCTCCTCTCTGTCCCGGAGACAACCTGAGGAGCAATCCAATTATCTCTGAGGAAAAAGGGAGATCGCCAATACACATGTGAGGACAACAGAACAGACATCACCCTTTAAACACACAATGGGACAATGGCACAATAGAAACACACCCAGCATTTTCCTCCCAAGCTGACAAGTTACACTTATTATAAATTGTTACAACTTTGTGAGTTTACATTGGCCATACATATAACTAACATCAATTTAAACAGTATAACTTTGGGACAAACCTATCCAAAATTCACTTGAATAGGTTCAGGGGTTTAAAAGTTAGTATATGGCCCATAATCCAGGGGCAAGAGGCCAGCAGCCAGTCCTCTCCAAAACCCAGTGGCGAGGTTGGTTTCGCCACAGGTGCTCCCAGGTTTTGGTATCTCTGCTGTCATAACCACTGCACACACTGTTCTCAGCCAGGCTACGCCCTTTCACGTAACACACAATATTGCACAAAGCACTGCTTACAGGCTGTAGGCTGGTCTTTATTATAGGCCTATCTCTTATACAGGCCTTAGCTGCTTGCAGGATGCAAGGACTAGGTAGATTCTCTCTACCCCTTAGGCCCCTTTCACACGGGCGAGAATTCCGTGCGGGTCCAATGCGTGAGGTGAATGCATTGCACCCGCACTGAATCCGGACCCATTCACTCCAATGGGGCTGTGCACATGAGCGGTGATTTTCACGCATCACTTGCTCTATATTGTGCGTTTTTCACGCAAAGCAGGCCCCATAGAAGTGAATCGGGCTGCGTGAAAATTGCAAGCATCCGCAAGCAAGTGCGGATACGGTGTGAATTTCACGCATGGTTGCTAGGTGACGATCGGGATGGGGACCTGATCTTTATTATTTTCCCTTATAACATGGTGATAAGGGAAAATAATTGCATTCTTAATACAGAATGCTAAGTAAATTAGGGATGGAGGGGTTAAAAAAATAATCATTACACTCACCTCATCCACTTGTTTGCAAAGCCCGGCTCATTTTCTTTCTTCTTCTTTGAGGACCTGGGAGGAAAAGGACCTTTGGTGATGTCACTGCGCTCATCACATGGTCCATCACATGGTCCATCACCGTGGTGATCGACCATGTGATGAGCGTAGTGACGCCACCAAAGGTCCTTTTCCTCCCAGGTCCTCAAAGAAGAAAGAAGACGAGCCGGGCTGCACAAACAAGTGGATGAGGTTGAATTTAATTTAAATTTAAAAAAAATTAACCCCTCCATCCCTAATTTACTTAGCATTCTGTATTAAAAATGCTATTATTTTCCCTTATAAATAATAAAATCTACACAACACCTAACCGAAACCTGAACTTCTGTGAAGAAGTCCGGGTTTGGGTCTGGGTACCAAAAATGCTGATTTTTCTCACGGACGTGCAAAATGCCTTAAAAGGCTTTGCACTCGCGCTGAAAAATTGTGCATTTTCCCGCAACGCACCCGCATCGGGCAGTAATGCAGATATGGTGAACCTGGGAGAGCCGGTCACAGGGGGATACTCGTGCAGCAGGTGGCAGCAAAAATAGGAGTGGTCTTTTTGATTGGTGTGATTTACATAATAGGGCATGGCTAATCCATATAAGATACCATAGTAGCGGTAACATACCAATCTCATTACATGAGTAAGGGTCCCACTTTAAGATCCCAAACGTGTAGACGCTAACGCTGTGTGTCTATACTGTGTCATTGGATATTTTATTGCTTTAAAGAATAAAGGCTATCACTTTTTTTGGATTATACTCAGTGCCTGGTTCCAGGCTGATCCGTGCCTCCCCAAGTGAGTGCAGGTGAGCTGAGCCCTTTACTGCTGATGAATTTCATTGCATAAACATAGCACCATATCCATATACAGTACCAGAACCAAGATACACATATAAGGCACCAGTTCAAAGTTAATGCATAAATACAGCACCAGAGTCAAGCTCATAACAATCGCCTACCAGATTGTGCAATGTAATGCAGGCTTAAGAGAATTCAACAATCACAAAATTATAGTAATAGTGTATACCAATGCCATAAATACAGTATATAATCCCTTTACATAAACCAGTGACCACTATATCCAGCACAATACAACACCGAATAACCCAAACTACATGTACTAATAACAAACACTAGCCTACAAGTGAGGACACATAATATACTTAAGTGTATGAGATGTAACACATTATCTATTATTTATGTAATTTATAAAAAGCACATGCTCTTCCATCGGCTATCTTGCCTGAGCTGTTCTTAACAGCATTTACAAAGCATTCAAAAATTGCTTTACGGCAGCCCCATGGTCCATAGACACAATGATCAGGAGGGAACCTCATTGACTTCTATGGGAGATGCTCTGTGACCTGTGCATTGTACAAGTATTAAGGCTGATGTCAGCCTGTATTTGTGGGCAGGGCGTCAGTACCCTATATATACCTGTTAATCCCTTCCCTCCAGTGGTGTGTCTCACTTACTTTGTAGGAGGAGCCACATCTAGCTGCCAAGCAAGCTGCACGTCTGTTTTTTCCAGCTTCACGTCGGTTTGTTCAAGTGCGATTCGCTACACAGCGCCACGATATCAAGAGAGGTCGTTCGGTTACACGTAAGTTCTTGGAGCATGAGCTCCCGCCTACTCACGGCTACGGGCAGTAGCACTCCTCCACGAAGGTTCTGTGGTTCAAGGTGGAACACATCCACTTCCGCCCGCCCTCCTCAGGCACCTCCAGCCGAGCACCGATCGCAACACCTCCCACACACGTCTGTCCACTCCAGGCTCGCACTTGGGGACCGCACATCCCAATCCTAGCAGGGTCGCAGGCACGGGGGTCCCCCTTCCCCTCCCTGCAGCGGCCATGAGTGCGCCACATGCCCACTTGGACATATCCACCCCAGTTAAAAAAAAAAAAAAGGGATAATAAAATCATTGCCCCAGCAGAGACGCTATATAGCAGAGGCGGCACAGGTGGGAAGCAGTGGGCATTGTTGCCGGCGTTACGCCAAGCAGTGGCAGCCCAGCTTCCAGCCTGTGTCAGGCGCAATTTTTGGTATGCGTATTTACATATATACTGCTCAAAAAAATAAAGGGAACACTTAAACAACACAATGTAACTCCAAGTCAATCACACTTCTTTGAAATCAAACGGTCCACTTAGGAAGCAACACTGAGTGACAATCAATTTCACATGCTGTTGTGCAAATTGGATAGACAACAGGTGGAAATTATAGGCAATTAGCAAGACACCCTCAATAAAGGAGTGGTTCTGCAGGTGGTGACCACAGACCGCTTCTCAGTTCCTATGCTTCCTGGCTGATGTTTTGGTCACTTTTGAATGCTGGCGGTGCTTTCACTCTAGTGGTAGCATGAGACGGAGTCTACAAGCCACACAAGTGGCTCAGGTAGTGCAGCTTATCCAGGATGGCACATCAATGCGAGCTGTGGCAAAAAGGTTTGCTGTGTCTGTCAGCGTAGTGTCCAGAGCATGGAGGCGCTACCAGGAGACAGGCCAGTACATCAGGAGACATGGAGGAGGCCGTAGGAGGGCAACAACCCAGCAGCAGGACCGCTACCTCCGCCTTTGTGCAAAGAGAAACAGGAGGAGCACTGCCAGAGCCCTGCAAAATGACCTCCAGCAGGCCACAAATGTGCATGTGTCTGCTCAAACGGTCAGAAACAGACTCCATGAGGGTGATATGAGGGCCCGACGTCCACAGGTGGGGGTTGTGCTTACAGCCCAACACCGTGCAGGACGTTTTGCATTTGCCAGAGAACACCAAGATTGGCAAATTCGCCACTGGCGCCCTGTGCTCTTCACAGATGAAAGCAGGTTCACACTGAGCACATGTGACAGACGTGACAGAGTCTGGAGACACTGTGGAGAACGTTCTGCTGCCTGCAACATCCTCCAGCATGAACGGTTTGGCATTGGGTCAGTAATGGTGTGGGGTGGCATTTCTTTGGAGGGCTGCACAGCCCTCCATGTGCTCGCCAGAGGTAGCCTGACTGCCATTAGGTACCGAGATGAGATCCTCAGACCCCTTGTGAGACCATATGCTGGTGCGGTTGGCCCTGGGTTCCTCCTAATGCAAGACAATGCTAGACCTCATGTGGCTGGAGTGTGTCAGCAGTTCCTGCAAGACGAAGGCCTTGATGCTATGGACTGGCCCGCCCGTTCCCCAGACCTGAATCCAATTGAGCACATCTGGGACATCATGTCTCGCTCTATCCACCAACGTCACGTTGCACCACAGACTGTCCAGGAGTTGGCAGATGCTTTAGTCCAGGTCTTGGAGGAGATCCCTCAGGAGACTGTCCGCCACCTCATCAGGAGCATGCACAGGCGTTGTAGGGAGGTCATACAGGCACGTGAAGGCCACACACACTACTGAGCCTGATTTTGACTTGTTTTAAGGACATTACATCAAAGTTGGATCAGCCTGTAGTGTGTTTTTCCACTTTAATTTTGAGTGTGACTCCAAATCCAGACCTCCATGGGTTGAAAAATTTGATTTCCATTTTTAAATTTTTGTGTGATTTTGTTGTAAGCACATTCAACTATGTAAAGAACAAAGTATTTCAGAAGAATATTTAATTAATTCAGATCTAGGATGTGTTATTTTTGTGTTCCCTTTATTTTTTTGAGCAGTGAATTAATCAACAGCACAGGGGCCAGTACCAAGTTACTTGGTCCCTGCAGGTCAGAATTGTTTCACGGCATGGAGGCAGGGATTCACACTGCCACCAGGTGTCAGGGGTCCAAAATTGCGCGTAGCAGGCTCCCTGTTTCCAAACGCTAGTTTGGCTGGGAAGATTTGTCAGCGGCTCGCGATCAGTTCAGTTCAGTTACCATAAATACCGCATACTTAAACTATCTGTCGCCTGGACCACTCAGTTCAATGTTGTACGTCACCTGGATCGTCCAGGCCGTGTTTAATGTCATGTCACCTGGATTGTCCAGGCCAACTTTAACGTTGTATGTCACCTAGATCGTCCAGGCCGAGTTTAATGTTGTATGTCACCTGGATCGTCCAGGCCAACTTTAACCACCTCCGGACCGCCTAACGCAGATTCGCGTTCCGGAGGTGGCAGCGCTGCGCACAATCACGCATATACGCATCATCTCGCGAGACGCGAGATTTAGCTCCAAGCCGGCCCGCGCATGCGCATCGCGGGCCGGCAAAAGTTAAAGAAGAAGTTCGTCACCAGCCTGCCAGCAACGATCATTGGCTGGCAGGCTGGCGATTTTCAAAAAATCCAATCACAAGTCATATAACAGATCATATTAGTAAATATGATCTGTTATATGGCTTGTCTGCTCCTCTGCTGGTCCTTTTCGTCGGTTGGATCCAGCAGAGGAGCAGACTGAACTGTGAGTACACCAAACACTACACCTTAGCCCCAGATCACCCCCCTGCACCCCAATTAACCCTTTGATCACCCCTTTGATCGCCCCTGTCAATCACTAGTGAAAGGAAAAAAAGTGATCAGTGTAAACTGTCACTTTTTTTTTTTCACTAGTATTGGCTGTTAGGTTTTAGGGATAGTTTAGGCCCCTTGGTTAGCTAGTTTAGCGTGAGTTAGCGCCCAGCCCACCGCACCGCAGTCACTTATTCGCTGTTTAGCGTATCGCTAATCAGCATTTGTACTTTTATAGTATCTGTAAGTGACCAAAACTGATCACGGTCAGATCTATAATAGTATTAGTGTCACCTTAGCTCGCCCTCCACCCAAAACGCAGTGTTTGCCCGATCAGGCCTGATCGGTCGCCCACACGTGCGTTCACCCACGCCCGCCCCACCGCAGTGACAAAAAATATATATTTTTTTGATCACTGCACATTCATTTTACACGCACTGCGGCGATAAAAAAATCAGTTTTGATATTTTTTATCAACCGCAGCGGCCTCCGGTACTTCGCTAGCCTCCCCTTTGTAAGACAGGCTTGCTTTTTTTCTTGGGTAGTCTCAGGGAATACCCCTAAATTTAGTAGTCCAAAATGTCAAACAGGGGGTATTGTTCTGAAGAGGCCTACAGGATTCTGACCCAGTCGGATGAGGAGTGGGAACCCTCATCTGACGAATCTAGCGGGTCAGAATATGAACCTGTAGAAAGCAGTGGCTCTCTGACCCAAAGTTCGGACGAGGAGGTTGAGGTCCCTGGCAGCACCAGGCGTACCCGGCCCCGTGTCGCTAGACCACAGGTTATGCAGGATCCGCTTCAAGAGCAGCAGAGTGGGGCTGTCGCTGCCGGATCACGTGGTGAGGCATACACCAGCAGCGCAGCCCTCCCTGGACCTAGTACCAGCACTGCCGTACAACATGGTGACGTGGCGAGCACCAGAAGGGCAGTTGAAGCTGGTACGGTGGCACGTGCAGTAGTTACCCCGTCCCAGCCACCGCACAGACAGGCCCGTAGAGCCCCTAGAATCCCTGAGGTGCTGGCAAACCCTGATTGGCAGTCACCAACTTCAGCCGCACCTGTAGTTCCCCCTTTCACCGCCCAGTCTGGAGTTTGGGTTGAGACGGCTCAAATCGGTTCGGCCCTGGGATTTTTTGAGCTGTTCTTGACTGCGGAGCTCTTGGACTTAGTCGTGGCAGAGACAAACCGGTATGCCACACAATTTATATCCGCCAACCCGGGAAGCTTTTATGCCCAGCCTTTCCGGTGGAAACCAGTCCAAGTTTCCGAACTTCAAATTTTTCTGGGCCTTCTCCTCAACATGGGCCTGACAAAAAAGCATGAATTGCGGTCATATTGGTCCACGAACCCGATTCATCACATGCCCATGTTCTCTGCTGCTATGTCCAGGGCACGATTTGAGGCCATCCTCCGTTTCCTGCATTTTAGTGACAACACCACCTCCCGTCCCAGAGGCCACCCAGCTTTTGACCGGCTCCACAAAATTCGGCCCCTCATAGACCATTTCAACCAGAAATTTGCAGATTTGTATACCCCCGAGCAAAACATCTGCGTAGACGAGTCCCTAATACATTTTACCGGGCGCCTTGGCTTCAAACAATACATCCCAAGCAAGCGTGCCCGGTATGGGGTCAAATTGTATAAGCTCTGTGAAAGGGCCACAGGCTATACCCACAAATTTCGGATCTATGAGGGAAAAGATCAGACCCTGGAGCCGGTCGGTTGCCCTGACTACCTGGGGAGCAGTGGGAAGACAGTCTGGGACTTGGTGTCACCCTTATTCGGCAAGGGGTACCATCTTTATGTGGACAATTTTTACACAAGTGTGGCCCTCTTTAGGCATTTGTTTCTAGAACGGATTTGCGCCTGTGGCACCGCGCGAACTAGTCGCGTGGGCTTCCCCCAACGGCTTGTAACCACCCGTCTTGCAAGGGGGGAGAGGGCTGCCTTGTGTAACGAAGAACTGCTCGCGGTGAAATGGAGAGACAAGCGTGACGTTTACATGCTCTCCTCCATTCACGCAGACACGACAATCCAAATTGAGCGAGCAACCCGTGTCATTGAAAAGCCCCTCTCAGTCCACGACTATAATTTGCTCATGGGAGGGGTGGACTTCAATGACCAGATGTTGTCTCCGTATTTAGTTTCCCGCAGAACCAGACGCTGGTATAAGAAGGTGTCTGTATATTTAATTCAATTGGCTCTGTATAATAGTTTTGTTCTCTACAGTAAGGCGGGGAGAACACGATCCTTCCTCAAATTCCAGGAAGAGATCATCGAGAACCTCCTATATCCAGGAGGTTCCGTGGCCCCATCCACCAGTGTAGTTAGCCGTCTACACGAGCGACATTTCCCCAGTGTCGTTCCTGGTACCTCAACCCAACCGTCACCCCGAAAAAGATGTCGTGTCTGTAGCAGGAGTGGAATAAGGCGTGACACCCGCTATTTCTGTCCTGACTGTCCTGACCACCCTGCCCTATGCTTTGGTGAGTGTTTCCGGAAGTACCACACACAGGTGCACCTAGCATAGGGATTGCATCTCACAGGACAGGCACACAGGGCTATTAGGGCCCTTTTACTCACAGCTGCTGCAAACCTCTCCTTTCACCTGGGATAAAGTGCATACTTTGCCACATCTTTGGGCGATTTGCACTTTGCACATTGTCCCATGGGGAAGGAGAGGTTTGTTCTATAAAGGTAAAAAAAACGAAACAAAAAAAAATTACCGGTAAGTAAAAAAGTTAAAAAAGTTAAAAAAAAGTTAATATGTTCTGTTCTAAAGTTAATAAAGTTATTGCGTTGCGGCCTGGTTTTTTCTTTTCTGTTTTGTTTTTTTTACCTTCCAGGTGGACCAACCGATCGACTATCTGCAGCACTGATGTGCATTCGGACAGAAGCATTGCGCTGCTGTCAGATTACACGCAAGTCGGTGTATGCGGCGCTGCAAGACGAGATTTCTCCTCTACGTTTGCCGAGGCATATGAGCTGAGGAGGTGGCGGTGTTCATATACTTTGGCAAACACTTTGTATATATAAAAAAAAAAATCCCGGCAATGATTTATTCATCCACATCGATTGATGTGAATGGAGAAATCTGGTTTGCCAGGGCATACGAGCTAAGTGGGTATGGATGTTGGGCGGAGCTCCTATGTCCTGGCAGACGCCTTTCCCCTCCTTTTTCTTTTTTTGGCAGAGATTTTTTCATCCACATTGATCGATGCGAATGAAGAAATCTGTGCCGTTCATTTTTTTCTTTCAGCCCAGAGGCTGAACGGAAAAAAAAAATCTCATTACCTGTATGCTCAATATAAGGAGAATAGCACCTTTCGGATTTCACAGGCCATTTTTTACAGAATTTGATTTCAAACTCCTTACCACACATTTGGGCCCCTAGAATGCCAGGGCAGTATAACTACCCCACAAGTGACCCCATTTTGGAAAGAAGACACCCCAAGGTATTCCGTGAGGGGCATGGCGAGTTCCTAGAATTTTTTATTTTTTGTCACAAGTTAGTGGAAAATGTTGATTTTTTTTTTTTTTTTCATACAAAGTCTCATATTCCACTAACTTGTGACAAAAAATAAAAACTTCCATGAACTCACTAAGACAACTTTTCCCATTTTTTTATACAAAGTTGGCATTTGACCAAGATATTTATCTCACCCAGCATGGGTATATGTAAAAAGACACCCCAAAACACATTCCTCAACTTCTCCTGAATACAGAGATACCAGATGTGTGACACTTTTTTGCAGCCTAGGTGGGCAAAGGGGCCCATATTCCAAAGAGCACCTTTTGGATTTTACATGGTCATTTTTTGGTCATTTTTTACAGAATTTGATTTCAAACTCCTTACTACACATTTGGGCCCCTAGAATGCCAGGGCAGTATAACTACCCCACAAGTGACCCCATTTTGGAAAGAAGACACCCCAAGGTATTCCGTGAGGGGCATGGCGAGTTCCTCGAATTTTTTATTTTTTGTCACAAGTTAGTGGAAAATGATGATTTATATATTTTTTTTTTCATACAAAGTCTCATATTCTACTAACTTGTGACAAAAAATAAAAACTTCCATGAACTCACTATGCCCATCAGCGAATACCTTGGGGTCTCTTCTTTCCAAAATGGGGTCACTTGTGGGGTAGTTATACTGCCCTGGCATTCTAGGGGCCCAAATGTGTGGTAAGGAGTTTGAAATTAAATTCTGTAAAAACTGACCAGTGAAATCCGAAAGGTGCTCTTTGGAATATGGGCCCCTTTGCCCACCTAGGCTGCAAAAAAGTGTCACACATCTGGTATCTCTGTATTCAGGAGAAGTTGAGGAATGTGTTTTGTGGTGTCTTTTTACATATACCCATGCTGGGTGAGATAAATATCTTGGTCAAATGCCAACTTTGTATAAAAAAATGGGAAAAGTTGTCTTTTGCCAAGATATTTCTCTCACCCAGCATGGGTATATGTAAAATGACACCCCAAAACACATTCCCCAACTTCTCCTGAGTACGGAGATACCAGATGTGTGACACTTTTTTGCAGCCTAGGTGGGCAAAGGGGCCCATATTACAAAGAGCACCTTTCGGATTTCACTGGTCAGTTTTTACAGAATTTGATTTCAAACTCCTTACCACACATTTGGGCCCCTAGAATGCCAGGGCAGTATAACTACCCCACAAGTGACCCCATTTTGTAAAGAAGAGACCCCAAGGTATTTCGTGATGGGCATAGTGAGTTCATAGAACTTTTTATTTTTTGTCACAAGTTAGTGGAATATGAGACTTTGTAAGAAAAAAAAAAAAAAAATCATCATTTTCCGCTAACTTGTGACAAAAAATAAAAAGTTCTATGAACTCACTATGCCCATTAGCGAATACCTTAGGGTGTGTACTTTCCGAAATGGGGTCATTTGTGGGGTGTTTGTACTGTCTGGGCATTGTAGAACCTCAGGAAACATGACAGGTGCTCAGAAAGTCAGAGCTGCTTCAAAAAGCGGAAATTCACATTTTTGTACCATAGTTTGTAAACGCTATAACTTTTACCCAAACCATTTTTTTTTTTTACCCAAACATTTTTTTTTTATCAAAGACATGTAGAACAATAAATTTAGAGCTAAATTTATATATGGATCTCGTTTTTTTTTGCAAAATTTTACAACGGAAAGTGAAAAATGTCATTTTTTTGCAAAAAAATGGTTAAATTTCGATTAATAACAAAAAAAGTAAAAATGTCAGCAGCAATGAAATACCACCAAATGAAAGCTCTATTAGTGAGAAGAAAAGGAGGTAAAATTCATTTGGGTGGTAAGTTGCATGACCGAGCAATAAACGGTGAAAGTAGTGTAGGTCAGAAGTGTAAAAAGTGGCCTGGTCTTTCAGGGTGTTTAAGCACTGGGGGCTGAGGTGGTTAACATTGTATGTCACCTGGATCGTCCAGGCCGAGTTTTTATGTTGTATGTCACCTGGATCGTCCAGGCCAACTTTAACGTTGTATGTCACCTGGATCGTCCAGGCCGAGTTCAATGTTGTATGTCACCTGGATCGTCCAGGCCAACTTTAGCGTTGTATGTCACCTGGATCGTCCAGGCCGAGTTTAATTTTGTATGTCACCTGGATCGTCCAGGCCGAGTTTAATTTTGTATGTCACCTGGATCGTCCAGGCCAACTTTAGCGTTGTATGTCACCTGGATCGTCCAGTCAGAGTTCAATGTTGTATGTCACCTGGATCGTCCAGGCCAACTTTAGCGTTGTATGTCACCTGGATCGTCCAGGCCGAGTTTAATGTTGTATGTCACCTGGATCGTCCAGGCCAACTTTAGCGTTGTATGTCACCTGGATCGTCCAGTCAGAGTTCAATGTTGTATGTCACCTGGATCGTCCAGGCCAACTTTAGCGTTGTATGTCACCTGGATTGTCCAGGCCGAGTTTAATGTTGTATGTCACCTGGATCGTCCAGGCCAACTTTAACGTTGTATGTCACCTGGATCGTTCAGGCCAACTTTAGCGTTGTATGTCACCTGGATCGTCCAGGCCGAGTTCAATGTTGTATGTCACCTAGATCATCCAGGCCAACTTTAGCCATTGTATGTCACCTGGATCGTCCAGGCCGAGTTCAATGTTGTATGCCACCTGGATCGTTCAGGCCAAGTTTAACGGTGTATGTCACCTAGATCATCCAGGTTCAGCTACCACTGATACCATGTCACATAATTTATCTTGCCTCTGGGTCACGCCAGGATGAGCTAAATGTTGGGCGACAACTGGACCTTCAATTTAGCCATTGTTGTTCCCACGCCATATGTCATATAGAGTCCGCCACACCCCACTTCAGGCCATCCAGGCTCGGTTTTTAGTTAGGAGTCTCCCGGATGGTCAAGGGGTCTCACGGTCCTCATCCTATCCCCACGGTTACGTTATTTAGTCTACTTAATGTTTCCCCCAGATTCCTAGAAGTGTCTCCGGCCATTATCATTCTAAAAGCAGGCAAAGCCCGCAAGGTAAGAAATACGCAACAAGGGTAATGGCACCGGTAGGTTTATTCTTTCATACCCCAGTCTGTACATTTTTTGTTAGTTCTCATTGTTGGTTTTTCTGTTAGCGGCAATCTAGATCGAGCCATTCGTCAAAGTCCAGTTCAGTTAAAAGCGGATCCACGATGTCACAGGTGTCCGACATTGAGGATAATGTCTCTACCCTAGGCTCATCGGTTTCAGGCCGGGTCAACAACAGAAAAAACTGAGGAAAGGAGCCAAAGCGCCAGGTACTAAATGTAATAAATCCTTTATTGGAATAAGACAAATATAAAATACATATAAAAATGCGGGGGAACAAAAAGAGGGGGAAGCAGGGAGGAGAAAAAAAGTCACCCTGGGAGGACCACTCCGGTCTGGATAGTAAAGTATATGAGAGGTCAGCGGGATACAAATGTAAAGTAAATAAGTAAACTGCCCGCAGACAACTCTAATATATAATAAATAGGTGGGTCATAAAAAATGATGACAGAGTCCAACATAATGCTGGATCTAGACGCCCGGCCATACAAAAATCAAATATACAAATGAATAAGTAAATGGATAAAGACCGGGAGAAGCAAGACCTCACCTCAGACAGACCAGGAGTGGACCGACCAGGATGGCGCTACCCCAACGCGCGTTTCGGCGTGCCTTCGTCCGGGGGTAACGCCATCACTGCAGATCGGATGTTTTAAAATCTGTACCAGCCAATCCAAAAACAGCAGTTGCTGATCCCCAGGTGCATCTGATTATTGGCGCGCGATCACTCCGGCGTAACCACGTCCGGCCACCCCGCAGCCAACAACAACAGGTCCCTCCGGAGCTGGACCATCCCAAAACTAATTGCCGAGCTGAACATAAAAGGGATCCGGTATCCAGCGTCTGCCAGAAAAGCAGAACTGTACAGACTACTAATGTCGGAGGCCGGGCCATCAGGGGAACAGACTTCCCTTTCATCAATACAGCTTTTGTTGGTCCAACTCCAGTCCTCAATTAGTGGTTTAGTTAGCTCTGTCTCAGACATCCAGTCCAGAGTCGAGGTCCTGGAAGTTCAGCCGTCAACATCCGGTCAAGGCCAGGCATCAGCTCCAACCCCGCCCTCCCCACAGCCTCTCCCAGGTACTCACATACCTACCCCCCAAATTGCCCCATCTCACTTTCTGCCAGACAGTCTCAAAAAGGATATTGTGGCAGGGAGAGATATAAATCTAGCATCCATCCTCATAGCATCCCAAGATTTTCCAGAAAACCGAGTGATCAATTGTGGGGATGTGTCGATAGTAATGAAGGCAAAAGACGCACGCCTTAATAGGAAGTTAACCATTCCGGAATTCGTGCTAGCTTTCAGCATATACAGGGATGTGATCTGTTCAGCCCAGCCAGATAGGAGGGAAGAACTGGACAGATATCTATATCGGGTCACCGACCTGGGTCAGAAATATGGTGGATCAGCGTTTTATGATTACCACCGATCCTTTTCCGCCAAAGCAGCAGCAGCGCTCTCTCAATTTCAGTTCGTCACTAATTGGGCAGAGATGGACATGGAATTATTCTGCCGGCACTTTGCGGGTCTCCGGGCCCCCACCTGCTCGAACTGCCAATCCATATTTCACTCCACAGAATGGTGCCCGAACTCCAACCCTGCCATGCCGCAAGGGGCGTGGCCTGGTCCCTCCGGTACTCAGGGGAATTCTAGCACAGTTGACAAATTAGGCAGGCCCATAGTATACCTTGGCAAGAGCCAATTATGTAACAATTTCAATCTGGGAAGTTGTTCCTTCAATGCGTGCCGAGCCCTGCATATTTGTTCTTTATGTTTTAGAGCCCACCCTCGTTCCTCGTGCCCCAGGAAGGCTTCTAAACAGCTATGACTGACCGACATCAATGTCGAACTGCTGTCGGTTCTCCTTAAAAATCATCCTGACCGAGTCTTCATAGACTTCTTGATATGTGGCTTCTACGAGGGTTTTCATACAGGCATAATTGCTCTTCCTCAAGCTAATTGGGAAGGTCGCAACCTGCTGTCAGCCAGTCATGACCCAGATACGGTCGAGACACTGATTCAAGCAGAAGTCAATAAAGGTTTTTTGTTGGGCCCTTTCTCTGATATCCCCTTTTAACACTGGCGCATCAACCCAATTGGTATCGTGTCCAAACAGTCGTCAAATAAAAAATGTCTAATTTACGACTTATCTGCTCCACATGCTTCGTCCACACCACATGCTTCATCCAGTACTCGATGAGATATTCTTCTATCGACCAGGCAGTTCAATTCATTTTGCTCGCAGGCAAAGGTTCTTGGCTCACGAAGGCAGACATAGCCGACGCTTTTAAGCTGCTGCCTATCCAGCCACAGCTTTGGGGTTATTACGGCATCAGATGGTCCAATAAGTTTTACTTTGATAACCGTCTCACTTTTGGCTGCAAAAGCAGTCCCTGGCTTTTCAACCAGCTAGCAGAAGCTCTCCACTGGATATTGGTTCAGCACGGCGATTTGCCTATGGTCATCCACTATCTGGACGACTTCCTGATAGTCGAGAAGCAGCATCCTCACCCGGCCGGCCTAGCCACGTTGAAGGAAACCTTCAAACAATTACAGGTCCCGATAGCCCAGAATAAGACAGAAGGGCCAGCCACCCAGGTCACCTTCCTAGGAATCATTCTGGATACGGTCCGGATGGAAGCCAGGCTTCCAGCAGAGAAGTTAACCAAGATCCAAGCAGCCATAGCTAGGGCCGTGCTTGTAAATTCCATTACCAAAACAGAGCTCCAGTCTCTTTTGGGGATGCTCAATTTTGTGACCAGGGTCATGCCCCAAGGCAAATCATTTATGTCAAGTTTGCTTCAGCTTCTTCCCGAAGCTCAGGACCAGGACAGCACCATTTCTCTAGATCAGGGGTACTCAACTGGCGGACCGCGGTCCAAATACGGACCGCGGCCGCCAGTTGTCCGGACCCCAGCCATCCTTCAGAGCGCTGCTCCTCTCCTGCACACTGTGCCGTGCAGGAGGAGGAGCTTACCGGCGCACTTCCACCTGTCCCACAGCGCAGTGAGACAGGGCTTCCTCCACATGTAGCGCTCCTCCTCCTGCACACTCTGGCAGCTCTGCTCAATACAGCGGCGGGGCACAGGAGTCTCTCCCTCCCCCCTGTGCTGCTGCTGCTAACCCCGCCGCTGCCAATAAGAAGAGGCAGGAGGAGGAGGGGAGGGGCTGTGGCCACTGCGCCACCAATGAAGAAAACTGACCTGTATTACAAATACAGGAGGCGGGTGCTGGAATCAAATAGCCGGCACCCGACCTCTGTGACAGGGAGCTGCGATCAGCTGCAGTTGAGTTAACCCTTCAGGTGCGGTACCTGAGGGGTTAATTGTAGCTGATCGCAGCCCCCTGTCACAAAGGTCGGGTGCCGGCTATTTGATTCCGGCACCCGCCTCCTGTATTTGTATAAGAAACGTTGGTGGCACAGTGCACCCCCCCACCCCCTAGTATAAGAAACATTGGTGGCGCAGTGCGCCCCCCCCCTCCTTCCCCATTATAATAAACATTGGTGGCTCAGTGGGAAGTGCCAATGAGGGTTAAAAATAATAAAAGAAAATTAACTCACCTCCTCCAGTTCATCGCGTAACTGCCGGTCTCCAGTTCTTACTTCTTTCTTCAGGACCTGTGGTGACGTCACTGAGCTCATCACATGGCCCATTACCATGGTGATGGATCATGTGATGAGCTCAGTGATGTCACCACAGGTCCTGAAGAAAGAAGTAAGAACTGGAGACCGGCAGTTACGCGATCAACTGGAGGAGGTGAGTAAATTATTTTTTAACCCTCATTGGCACTGCCCACTACACCACCAATGTTTATTATATTGGGGGGGGCGCACTGCGCCACCAATGTTTATTATACTGGGGTGATGAGGGGGCACACTGCGCCACCAATGTTTATTATTTTGAGGGGGGGCGCACTGCGCCACCAATGTTTATTGTGATGGGGGGGCACACTGCGCCACCAATGTTTATTATTTTGAGGGGGGGCGCACTGCGCCACCAATGTTTATTATATTGGGGGGCACACTGCGCCACCAATGTTTATTATATTGGGGGGCACACTGCGCCAACAATGTTTATTATATTGAGGGGGGGCGCACTGCGCCACCAATGTTTATTATACTGGGGTGATGGGGGGGCACACTGCGCCACCAATGTTTATTATACTGGGGTGATGGGGGGGCGCACTGCGCCACCAATGTTTATTATTTTGAGGGGGGGCGCACTGCGCCACCAATGTTTATTGTGATGGGGGGGCACACTGCGCCACCAATGTTTATTATTTTGAGGGGGGGCGCACTGCACCACCAATGTTTATTATATTGGGGGGCACACTGCGCCACCAATGTTTATTATATTGAGGGGGGGGCGCACTGCGCCACCAATGTTTATTATACTGGGGTGATGGGGGGGCACACTGCGCCACCAATGTTTATTATACTGGGGTGATGGGGGGGCGCTCTGCGCCACCAATGTTTATTATATTGAGGGGGGCGCACTGCGCCACCAATGTTTATTGTGATGGGGGGGTGCACTGCGCCACCAATGTTTATTATTTTGAGGGGGGGCGCACTGCGCCACCAATGTTTATTATATTGAGGGGGCCGCCAGACGAAAAAGTCGGACATGTAGTACTTTTAGTCTGGCGGCCTCTCACCGTGCTGCGCCGTAACTCTGCCCCCATCCCCATTATAGTCGATGGGCACAGAGCACCGGCACGGCGAAGTAGTGGCAAGATGGATCTGACAGGGTGAGCAGCCTGTCGGATCCATCCTGCTGCAAGTGTGAAAGTACCCTTACTAATGAGCGCTTCCATCATGGAACGCCCATTAGTACAGCCTTTACCTCCACCGCTACTTGTGCTAGTAAAAAAAAATATATATTAATTACGGTACCTCCACCTCCATTTGCTCACGCTGTGGAGAACACTCCCTGCTGACTAGAAGCTCAGGACAGGACCTACAAGACGTCATCACGTTAGAGCACCGGTCCTGAGCTTGCAGTCAGCAGCGAATGTTCACCGCAGCCAGGTGAATGCAAATTTTTTATTTTTTTTTGCAAAAGCAGAGAAGGGGGGCAATACTCTTACTGGGGGCACTACTGGGGACATTATTCTTACTGGGGCACTAATGTGGCCATTACTAATTCTGGGACTTACCCGGGGCGCTCCACTATAACGTCAGAGCGCCCCACGCGCATGTATCACATGATCGCATGGCATCTTTACTGTTGGCGTTCAGCTCGGACCTTCACCTGACTGCAGACCCTGGTATGTGGACCTTTAATAAAACTAGTTGAGTACCCCTGCTCTAGATAGTCATGCCAGAGCAGATCTGTCCATGTGGAAGTCTTTCTTAACAAGCTGGAACGGCATTTCGTTATTTATTCCTCCCCGAACCTCGCTCTCTCCCATTGTTTTTTCAGATGCAGCAGGGTCAGCCGGGTTCGCAGCTTTTTTTGGTAACCACTGGCTGGCAGATGAGTGGCCCCCAGAGCTGAGCTCAGATACGGAAGCTTTAAAATCGTCCCCCCTCATAGAGCTTTATCCAATAGTAGCAGCTGCCCAAGTCTGGGGCGAACAGTGGGCCAACTCCTCCGTCCTGTTTGTCACGGATAGCCAGGCGTTGGTCGACATCCTTGACAAACAAAGAACTAAATCACCAAAAATCATGTCATTGCTGCGCAGACTAGTATGGTTATCCCTTTCTTTCAATTTCCGTTTTTCAGGAGAACACATTCAGGGTCAGAAAAATGTAGCAGCAGATGCTCTGTCGAGATTAAATTTTCCGGTTTTCTTTCAGGAGATGCCCGACGCGGACCCCACGGGTGCCACAACCCCGGCATACAACACCCTAGTGATGGATTAGAATCTCTGATCTCAACAGCAAAACACCTCATAAGACAATCATTAGCCCCAAATACGTCCAGGAATTATAAAGCGGGGTTGAAAGCGTTTGAGAGATTTAGACTTCTCTATCCTCAGGGCGGCCGCAACGAAATATCTTACTTACTGGCGTTCATCGCCTTCTGCCATTCCCAACAAAAGCTCTCATATAATACTATCAAATTATACCTAGCAGGCCTTCAACACCATTTCATGCTCAGTAATCCGGGTTGTTCTTCTATCTTGTCCAACCAGGCCATCAAGGCGGCCCTCAGGGGAATACAAGAAATGCAAAACAGGTTGCCACCCGCAGACAGCCGGTGTCCGGCAAGCTGTTCAGGGATTTGTCTTCTGCCCTGGACGGCGATCCTTTTGGGCCCTTGACCAGCACGGTCATCCAAGCGGCCATGTTTCTAAGTTTTTACGGCTTCCTCCGGCCAGGAGAGTTCACTGGCAGCTCTCCGAGACACGGCTGTCTTCGCAAAGAACAACTGTCGTGGCACAATAACTATTATGTACTCAGCATTCCGTCAACCAAAATAAACCAGACAGGGCCACCCACGGAAATTAAATATTTCCCTACCCGGAATAATTGGTGTCCAGTCCAGATCCTCAATAAATTATTGTCCCTGTTGCAGACAGCGCCTTCTGACAGTCCGCTCCTGCCCTTCAAGAACAAACCCCTCTCTTCAAACCAATTCACGTCCCACATCCGCTCTCTGGCGGCAGGTCTGGGGTACGACCCAGGAGCCATTTCGGGTCACTCGTTCCGTATCGGGGCGGCATCGTCAGCTTCTAAACACCAAGTCCCCGCTCACGTTATTCGATCCATGGGGCGCTGGAGGTCATCTTGCTTCAACAGATACATTCCGAATCCACACCGGGAAATCTATCAAGCTTTTCAGTCGTTGGCGTTATAGGTCATGCGGGCTGGAAGAATATGAATAAACCAGTTTAGTCACCATAGTGTACTTGTCTTTTTTTGCCCTCTCCAGGCCTACCCACGCCCGTGGCTCCTGGCGTAACTCAGCCATAGTTCAGGTTCGGCATGCCTTACCCACGTCCAAGACGCGTTAAGCCCTGCCCATAAGTATTAAGGCTGATGTCAGCCTGTATTTGTGGGCAGGGCGTCAGTACCCTATATATACCTGTTAATCCCTTCCCTCCAGTGGTGTGTCTCACTTACTCCCTCCCTCCTACCCCTTTCTTCACACACTCCAATAGGGTACGCCCTCTCCAGACCTACCCACGCCTGTGGCTCCCGGCACAACTCAGCCATAGTTAAGGTTCGGCATGCCTTACCCACGTCCAAGACGCGTTCAGCCCTGCCCATAAGGAAAGAATAGATAAGATCTGACAATCACCTATTGTGAATGGTGGATCATGTTTTATCTATACACAGAGGTGATATCACTACAGACAGGATTATAGAATGATAGATAAGCAGATAACTGCAGGTGATCTGTATAGACCAAGAAGTGTTGCCTATCATTAGGCTTAGCGAGCAGTGCGAAAACTGCAGGAATTTATGTTTTTTGTTTGATTATAGTTATTAACATGCAAAATTAACCTGTTCCATACAGGTACGCCCTGATGTCCCGGTACTTATGTACGTCCTATGTATTTCCGATCACCGCGGGTGGTGATCGGAACCCGGTGCCTCCTGAAATCAATCAGCAGGCACCCAGGGTCAATGTCCAGGGGGGTCCTGTGACCCTTCCCGTATCGGCGATCGCTGCAAACCGCAGGTCAATTCAGACCTGCGGTTTGCAGCGCTTTCGGGAGGTTTCTGATCCCCGCGTCTGTGACCGCGGGGATCAGAAACTTCAAAATGCCTTTATTTTATGTTTAACCCCCCCCCCCTGCAGCCCTCTGTGTTATGTGCCGGCGGGCGGGGGGGGCAGATGTCAGGTGTTTAAACCCTTCCATGCCGCGGTCCGTAGGGACCGCTGTATGGAAAAGGTTAACAGGGAGGAGCTTCCTCCCTCTCCCATCGGGAGCTGATGTGCCTTTTCAGTACCCGATGGGAGAGGGAGGGGGCCCCCCCTCCCTCTCCATCACCCACTGCTTTGCTGTGGCAGCGAGTGATGGTTACAATGGCAACCGGACGCCTTCACAGGCGTCCGGCTGTCCATGGTGCTGATCAGAGGCTGTCCATGGTGCTGATCAGACTTCTGCTAAAGGCAGAAGTCTAATCAGACTTTGTAAAGTAAAAATACTGTACAGTACACTATATAGTGTACTGTACTGTATTATACAGACATCAGACCCACTGGATCTTCAAGAACCGAGTGGGTCTGGGTCAAAAAAAGGGAAAAAAAATAAAAAATAAAAAAACACATTTATCACTGATTAAAAATGAAAAAAAAAAAAAAGACATATGTTTGATATCAGCACGTCCATAACGACCTGATATATAAAACGGTCATGTTACTTCCTCCGCACGGTGAACGCCATAAAAAAATTAAAATATAAACTATGATGAAATTGAAATTTTGCCCACCTTACTTCCCAAAAATGGTAATAAAAGTGATCAAAAAAGTCATATGTATGCCAAAACAGTACCAATCAAAACATCACCTCATCCCGCAAAAAATGAGCCCTTACATGAGACAATGGCCCAAAAAATAAAAAAATTATGGCTCTCAGATTAAAACATGATTTTTTTGTTTCAAAAATGCTTTTTTATGTTAAACGTAAATAAAATAAAAAAAGTTCACATATTAGGTATCGCCGCATTCGTAAGAACCTGCTCTATTAAAATACCACATGACTTAAACCCTGAGGTGAACACAGTAAAAAAGAAAAAATTTAAACGGTGTAAAAAAAGACATTTTTGGTCACATTACATCACAAAAAGTGTAATAGCAAGCGATCAAAAAGTCGTAATCCCCCCAAAAATGTACCATTCTGGGACATGTTGTCAAAAAACCAGTCCAGCAAAATCTGCCTTCCAAAAACCGTATGGTATTCCTTTCCTTCTGCGTCCTGCCGTGTGTAGTTTCTAGAATGGGGTAATTTTTGGGTGGTTTCTATCATGTAAGCCTCACAAAGTGACTTCAGACCTGAACTGGTCCCTAAAAAGTTGGTTTTTGAAAATTTCAGAGAAATTTCAAGATTTGCTTCTAAACTTCTAATCCTTGTAACGTCCCCCAAAAATAAAATGTCATTCCCAAAATGATCCAAACATGAAGTATACATATGAGGAATGTAAAGTAATAACTATTTTTGTAGGTATTACTATGTATTATAGAAGTAGAGAAATTGAAACTTTATAAATAAAAAAGATTTTTTTTTCCCTCCATTTTACCAGTGTAAGGAAGTACAAAATGTGACGAAAAAACAATATCAGAATAGCCTGGATAAGTCAAAGCGTTTTAAAGTCATCACCACTTAAAGTGACACTGGTCAGATTTGCAAAAAATGGCCTGGTCCTTAAGGAGTTAAAAATAACATTAAAAAAATCTTTAAAGCTATTTTAAACATAAAAATGTGATTTACACAATAGGTGATTTTCTGATGACACATTCCCGTTAGTGCATGTACTTTTAGTTATTATATGTTGTATTGTGTTAGATATAGCGGCCATTGGTTTATGAAAAGGGATGATATATTTATGGTGCTGCACCCAGCTTTTCCAACGTCTGATATTGTCCACCCCCTTTCATCTCTCCTTCTAAATCCTGGTATGTCTTTTCTGAAGCATTAATGTCTCCTTCCCTGCTGGATTTATTGAGCATTTGTTTACATTGACTATTTCACCCCTGTATCTGGTGCCCCTTGATTAGGCCATATGTAGCCCCCTCCCCTCTTGGTCACACCTGATTGAACACTGAGTGGTATAAATCTAAGGTCCTAGGTCTTTCAGACTTTGGTCTTTCCAAATGCCACATCTCTCAAGTGCCACTCTTAAGTGCACAGACTGAATTATACCAGAATTGGACCAGAAGGGGACCACAGGTAATTACAGACATAGTTAATGCAAACAATGTTTCAATTTTTCCTCTTACTCTTCCCACTTTTCCAACACCTCCTGAAATACCCCCACATCCATTCACCCACCAAGGAACTATTCATCTCTTCCTACATTTTACCTTCTCATCTGACCGCTTGCACAAACCTGTTTGCAAACATAAAACACTTCCTTCCCAAACACACACACACGCCTCATGCCGTCGCTTATTCTCATCTATTAACACTTTCTCTGCTTCTCCTTACTGCTGGTGATATCTCTCCAAATCCAGGACCCCCTCAGCAAATCCCCCCTATCACCTCCATGTCCCACTACAAATCTCCTTCTACAAATTTCTGCAACCCCTTAAACCTAATAACTATTCCTCTGACCCCTGCTCCTTTGGTTCCTCTTGCAGGAGCATTATGGAACGCGCGCTCTGTCTGTAACAAACTGTCGTACATTCACAAACTTTTCATCTCTCAAAACCTTTCCTTTCTGGGTCTCACAGAAACATGGCTGACACCCTCAGACACCTCCTCCCCTGCTGCACTCTCTTATAGTGGATTTCAATTCACTCACACCCCCCGCCCTGGCTGCAAACATGGTGGAGGAGTTGGTCTTCTCCTATCAGACACCTGCTCTTATAGCACAATTCCACTGCCACCCTCCATTACGCTCACCTCATTTGAAGTACACTCTGTTCGCATCTACTCTCCCTCCAACCTTCAAGTAGCCGTCATTTACCGCCCTCCAGGCCCAGCCACCATCTTTCTTGACCACTTTAACACCTGGCTACTACACTTTCTTTCTGCCGACATCCCCACTATCATCATGGGTGACTTCAACATCCCTATTGACACCTGCCACTCGGCCGCCTCTAAACTCCTGTCACTCTCTTCCTCCTTCGGCCTATCACAGTGGTCTTCAGTTCCCACCCACAGAGATGGTCACACTCTGGATCTGATCTTTACCCGCCTCTGCTCCCTATCTAACCTTTCTAATTCGCCTCTCCCCCTATCCGACCACAACCTACTCACCTTCTGTTCACTTGTCTCTTCTGCTGCTCCCCCGGTCCACACACTAGCACACCCCCGCAGGAACCTTAAACATCTCGACCTTCGCTTGCTTTCTGACTCTCTTCTCTCACTCTCTACCATCTACTCCCTCCAACACCCAGAAGCTGCTACCACCTTATATAACAACACAATAAGTACAGCTCTGGACACTGTTGCCCCCTCACACACAACAAAACCCGAAAAATCAACAGACAACCCTGGCACACCAACCTGACCAAAAAACTCAGACAAGCTTCCAGGGCTGCTGAGCGGCAATGGAAGAAATCCCATTCTAAAGATCATTTCACCGCATACAAGCAATCCCTCCTCATATTTAAATCCTCACTCGCTGATGCAAAACAGGCCTACTTCTCATCTCTCATATCTTCCCTGTCACACAGCCCTAAACAAATTTTTAGCACTTTTAACTCCCTTCTCCGTCCCCCAGCGCCCCCACCCTCTCCTCTCTTCTCAGCTGAGGACTTTGCCAAATATTTCAAACAAAAGATAGTCAACATCAGGGAAAGCTTCACTACACAGTCCCCACAGACCCTCTACACAACTGCTCTGTCCTCTTCTCCCAAAACCTGCTTCTCCACCATTACAGAAGAAAAACTCTCCACTCTACTCTCCAAATCTCATCTGACCACCTGTGCACTTGACCCAATCCCATCCCACCACATCCCTAACTTCACCACAGTGTTTATCCCAACCCTAACTCATCTCTTCAACCTATCACTAAACTCTGGTGTCTTCCCCTCTGCTTTTAAACATGCTACCATTACACCCATCCTCAAAAAGCCTTCACTTGACCCATCTTCCTTGTCCAGTTATCGCCCCATATCACTTCTTCCGTATGCCTCAAAGCTACTTGAACAACATGTCCATTCAGAACTGTCCTCCCACCTCTCCTCCTGCTCCCTCTTTGACCGCCTACAATCTGGCTTCCGACCCCACCACTCGACCGAGACTGCCCTTACCAAAGTCACCAATGACCTACTGACAGCCAAACCAAGAAACAATACTCTGTCCTCCTTCTCCTTGACCTGTCCTCTGCCTTTGACACTGTTGACCACTCCCTTCTGTTGCAAACTCTCTCATCTCTTGGCATCACCGACCTGGCCCTCTTCTGGATCACATCATACCTCACAGACCGGACGTTTAGCGTCTCCCACTCTCGCACCACCTCCTCGTCTCATTCCCTCTCTGTTGGTGTCCCGCAAGGCTCGGTCCTAGGACCCCTGCTCTTCTCTATCTACACTTTTGGCCTGGGACAGCTCATAGAGTCACATGGCTTTCAGTATCACTCCTACGCTGACGACACACAAATCTACCTCTCTGGTCCAGACATCACCACCTTACTATCACGAATCCCACAATGTCTATCTTCTATATCATCCTTCTTCGCCTCTCGCTTTCTAAAACTTAACATGGATAAGACAGAATTTATAATCTTTCCCCCATCTTGTTCAACCCCCTCAACAGACCTATCTATCATGATCAATGGCTGCACACTCTCCCCGGTCAACAAAGCCCGCTGCCTTGGAGTGACCTTGGATTCTGCACTTTCCTTCCGACCGCAAATCCAAGCTCTTTCCACCACCTGCCGCCTCCAACTGAAAAACATCTCCCGCATCCGTGCTTTCCTTAACTTTTAACCCGCGAAAATTCTTGTACATGCCCTCATTATCTCCCGCCTAGATTACTGCAACATTCTCCTCTGTGGCCTTCCATCTAGCCCTCTCGCACCCCTCCAATCTATCCTCAACTCTGCTGCCCGACTAATCCACCTCTCACCCTATTACTCCTCTGCCTCTCCCCTCTGCCAATCCCTTCACTGGCTCCCCATTGCCCAGCGAATTCACTTCAAAGTACTTACAAATACATACAAGGCCGTCCATAACCTGTCCCCTCCTTACATCTCTGAGCTACTTTCCCGATACATCCCCACACGCATTCTCCGATCCTCACAAGACCTCCTTCTCTCATCTCCTCTTATCGCCTCTTCCCACAATCGACTCCAAGATTTCTCCCGTGCATCCCCCATACTCTGGAACTCGCTACCCCAACATATCAGACTCTCATCTACATTGGAATCCTTCAAAAGAAACCTGAAAACCCACCTCTTCAGACAAGCCTACAACCAGTGACCCTGCTGTCTCTATACCGCCATGACCAACTTAACTCGCACCTACTGTGTCCTTCGCCCATACCATGTAGATTGTAAGCCCTCACGGGCAGGGCCCTCTCTCCTTCTGTACCAGTTTGTAACTTGTCTTGTTTATGATTAGTGCAATTGTCTGTATTATGTATGTGCACCGCTTATCATATGTACAGCGCTATGGAATGAATGGCGCTTTAATAATAAATAATAATAATAATAATAATAATGGTATTCGTATACACCGTTATTATAATTTTGTGATTGTTGAATTCATACCTCTCAGTGCCCATACAATTATTGTTTTATTTCCAAAGGGGTGGGGTAGGGAAGTGTTTGGTGCTTACAGCATGCTTTTCATTGTTTTTAACCATTATTGTCTGATTAATTAAATCACTTTTGATAATTTGGAGTCCATTTCTTTATGGCCTATACGCATTGGGGGAGAAATATCAAAACTGGTGTCAAGGAAAACTGGCTTAGTTGCCCATAGGAACCAATCAGATTCCACCTTTTGTTTTTTAGAGCTCTTTTGGGAAATGAAAAGTGGAATCTGATTGTTTTCTATGGGCTACTAAGGTTGTTTTCCTTTATTCCATGTTTTATAAATCTCCCCCATTGTCTGTTGTAGTCTTGTAATAAGAGTAAAATAATCACAGCCCCCCCCCCCACCATGTTATAATTTGTTTAACTCTTGCAAACAATGCATAAAACAACTGTTAGTTAGAGGCTGTGTTGTGAAATACCACACAATTAACAAGGGTGTAAGTAGGGGGCTGCAACTGGGGCATGTGTACTGGGTACTGAGTGCCAGGTGATGCGCCAACATGCCACTTTTCCTTGGCCAGGCTGTTAAGAAACTGGGCTAGGTCAGAAAATTCAACACTCTGGTAAAAGTAAGTCTTCAGCTCTACCATTTATCCCCCCACCCCCTAGAAATCTCGACAACAAACCCTGTGGGACATATTTCTTGCTGTGACTGTCAGGACAAATCTTTAACCCCTTAAGGACTCAGCCCTATTTCACCTTAAGGACTTGGCCATTTTTTGCAAATCTGACCAGTGTCACTTTAAGTGCTCATAACTTTAAAACGCTTTGACTTACCCAGGCCGTTCTGAGATAGTTTTTTCGTCACATATTGTACTTCATGACACTGCTAAAATTGGGTCAAAAAAGTTAATTTTTTTGCATAAAAAAATAAAAAGTTTACGGAAAATTTTGAAAAATTAGCAAATTTCGAAGTTTCAGTTTCTCTACCTCTGTAATACATAGTAATACCCCCCAAAATTGTGATGACTTTACATTCCCCATATGTCTACTTCATGTTTGTAGCATTTTGGGAATGATATTTTATTTTTTGGGGATGTTACAAGGCTTAGAAGTTTTGAAGCAAATTTTAAAATTTTTCAGAAATCTTCAAAATCCCACTTTTTATGGACCAGTTCAGGTTTGAAGTTATATTGTGAGGCTTAGATAATAGAAACCTCCCAAAAATGACCCCATTCTAAAAACTACACCCCTCAAGGTATTCAAAATTGTTTTTTAAAACTTTATTTACCCTTTAGGTCTTCCACAAGAGTTAATGGCAGATTGAGAAACAATTTCGAAATTTAAATTTTTTGGAAAATATTCCAATATAATAAATTTTTTCCAGGAGTAAAACAAGGGTTAACTGCCAAACAAAACTCAAAATCGGTTGCCCCGATTCTGTAGTTTGCAGAAACACCCCATATGTGGTCGTAAACTACTGTTTGGCCGAACGGGAGCACATAGAAGGAGGGGAACACCATATGGGTTTTGGAAGGCAGATTTTGCAGGACTGGTTTTGTTTATACCATGTCCCATTTGAAGCCCCCTGTTGCACCCCTAGAATAGAAATTTCTAAAAAGTGACTCCATCTAAGAAAGTACACCCCTCAAGGTATTCAAAACTGGGTTTACAAACTTTGTTAACCCTTTAGGTGTTCCACAAGAGTTAATGGCAGATTGAGAAACAATTTAGAAATTTCTATTTTTTGGAAAATTTTCCAATATAATGAATTTTTTCCAGGAGTAAAACAAGGGTTAACTGCCAAACAAAACTCAAAATGGGTTGCCCCGATTCTGTAGTTTGCAGAAACACCCCATATGTGGTCGTAAACTACTGTTTGGCCGAACGGGAGCACATAGAAGGAGGGGAACACCATATGGGTTTTGGAAGGCATATTTTGCAGGACTGGTTTTGTTTATACCATGTCCCATATGAAGCCCCCTGTTGCACCCCTAGAATAGAAATTTTAAAAAAGTGACTCCATCTAAGAAAGTACACCCCTCAAGGTATTCAAAACTGGGTTTACAAACTTTGTTAACCCTTTAGGTCTTCCACAAGAGTTAATGGCAGATGGAGAAACAATTTTGAAATTTCTATTTTTTGGAAAATTTTCCAATATAATCATTTTTTTCCAGGAGTAAAACAAGGGTTAACTGCCAAACAAAACTCAAAATGGGTTGCCCCGATTCTTTAGTTTGCAGAAACACCCAATATGTGGCCGTAAACTACTGTTTGGCCGAACGGGAGCACATAGAAAGAGGGGAACACCATATGGGTTTTGGAAGGCATATTTTGCAGGACTGGTTTTGTTTATACCATGTCCCATTTGAAGCCCCCTGTTGCACCCCTAGAATAGAAATTTCAAAAATGTGATTCCATCTAAGAAAGTACACCCCTCAAGGTATTCAAAACTGGGTTTACAAACTTTGTTAACCCTTTAGGTGTTCCACAAGAGTTAATGGCAGATGGAGAAACAATTTAGAAATTTCTATTTTTTGGAAAATTTTCCATTTTAACCCTTACTTTATTACTGGAAAAAATGGGTTAACAGCCAAACAAAACTCAAAATGGGTTGCCCTGATTCTGTAGTTTGCAGAAACACCCCATATGTGGTTGCAAACTACTATTTGGCTAAACGGCAGGACATAGAAGAAGGGGAACGTCATATGGTTTTTGGAAGGCAGATTTTGCTGGACTGGTTTATTTACACCATGTACCCTTTCAAGCCCCCCTGATGCACCCCTAGAGTAGAAACTCCATAAAAGTGACCCCATCTAGGAAACTACGGGATAAGGTGGTTGTTGTTTTGGGACTATTTTAGGGGTAAATATGATTTTTGGTTGCTCTGTATTACTCTTTTTTGAAGCAATGTAACAAAAAAATTAAATTCGAAAATTGTTTCTACATTCGCTATTTAGTTTTGTGGAACACCTAAAGGGTTAACATAGTTTGTAAAGTAACTTTTGAATACCTTGAGGGGTGTAGTTTCTTAGATGGGGTCACTTTTTTGGAGTTTCTAGTCTAGGCTACATCAGGGGGAGCTTCTAATGGGACATGGTGTCAAAAATAAAACTGTCCATCAAAATCTGCCTTCCCGAAACCGTATGGAGTTCCCTTCGTTCTATGCCCTGCCGTGCGGCTATATAGCCATTTACGACCACATATGGGGTGTTTCTGCAAACTACAGAATCGGGGCAATAAATATTTAGTTTTGTTTGGCTGTTAACCCTTGCTTTATTACCGGCAAAAAGGATTCAAATGGAAATTTTGCCCAAAAATGGGTGTTTTGGCACCGTTTTTATTTTATATTTTTAACACCGTTCATCCGAGGCATTTGGTCAAAAGTTATTTTTATAGCGACGACTTTTACGCACGCGACGATGCCCAATATGTATGGTTCTCAGACTTTGGAGACACTAAGCAGGCATCCTAAAACTGCGGCCCTCCAGATGTTGTAAAACTACAATTCCCACCATGCCCTGCTGATGGCTGTAGGTTGTCTGGGCATGCTGGGAGTTATAGTTTTACAACATCTGGAGGGCCGCAGTTTGAGGATGCCTGCACTAAAACTAATATTTTTTGGGGGAAAAAAAATTGTTTCCGTGTCTCCAAAGTCTGAGAGCCATAGTTTTTTATGTTCTCTAGTGGACTGTTGGGGATTATAAAAATTTAGTACTCCATGGAAGTGTGATACTCCCTGAAGCAATCGATAACGCAGAGGCCCGGATGATCGGGGCAAGTGTCGCACTGAGTGGTGGTGTCCTTCCGTATCCCCCTCCTGCGACACACTCTGCACTTTTTTTGGGTTCGTCCCTTCTTTCCAGTATGGGGGACCACACCTGGAAAGTGTTGGCCAGGGACGATCCGGGCGCCTCCAATTCCCAAGGTACTCCGGCCTGCTCTTTCCCGGTCCGAAAAGATCAGGTCCTTGAGGACTGCCTCATAGAATTGGAGGAATGTCCCTGTGCTGCCAGCGCTTCGGGATAGTACAAAAGAGTTGTACATGGCAACCTGCACCAAGTAGACCGCAACTTTTTTGTACCATGCCCGGGTTTTGCGCATGGCGTTATATGGCTTGAGGACTTGATCAGAGAGATCAACTCCTCCCATATACCGATTGTAGTCGACGATACAATCGGGCTTGAGGACTGTTGCCGCGGTACCTCGCACAGGGACAGGGGTGGTGCTGTTACCGTGGATTGTGGACAGCATAAGGACATCCCTCTTGTCCTTATACCTGACCAGCAACAGGTTTCCACTGGTAAGGGCACGGGCCTCACTCCTGGGGATAGGTACCTGGAGGGGGTAGGCAGGGAGGCCGCGTTGATTTTTCCGCACGGTCCCACAAGCGAACGTGGATCTGGCGGCAAGGGACCTGAACAAGGGAATGCTGGTATAAAAGTTGTCCACGCACAAGTGGTAACTGTTATCCAGCAGTGGGTACATAAGGTCCCACACGAGTTTCCCGGTAACACCCAGAGTTGGGGGACATTCTGGGGGTTGAATCCGGGAATCTCGCCCCTCGTACACACGAAATTTGTAAGTGTACCCTTAGGTACTCTCACAAATTTTGTATAGCTTCACGCCATACCTCGCCCGCTTTGTGGGAATATATTGGCGGAAACTGAGTCTCCCCTTAAACGCAACGAGAGACTCATCAACCGCGACCTCCCTTCCAGGTACGTAGGCCTGCTGAAATGTGGCCCCAAAGTGATCGATGACCGGCCGTATCTTATACAACCGGTCATAGGCAGGATCACCTCGGGGGGGGGGGGGGGACATGCTGCATTATCGGAATAAGGGTCCATTCACACGTCCGTTTTTTCTTTCCTGATCTGTTCCGTTTTTTCTGGAACAGATCTGGACCAGATCTGGACCCATTCATTTTCAATGGGTCCTGGAAAAAAACGGACAGCACAATGTGTGCTGCCCGTTTCCGTTGTTCCGTTCCGCATGTCCGTTTAAATATAAAACATGTCCTATTCTTTTCCTGAAAAATCGGATCCTGGTACAATACAAAGTCAATGGATCCGCAAAAAACGTAAGACATATGGATGTCATTCCGTATGTCATCCGTTTTATACGGAATCTGTTCCTGGAAATTACATTTTAATTTTTTTTTTTTTTTCAAGAAATCCAAACAACTTTATTTGCTTATTGAAATTTATACATGTTTACGTTTTTTGCGGATCCGCAAAAAACGGATGACATACGGATGACATACGGAAACATTTTCAGGAACAACGGATCCGCAAAAAACGGACAGAAAATCGGATTATAGAAAAATACTGACGTGTGAATGTAGCCTAATGCAGATATTTCCGGATGTAATCAATCAGTCCAGCAATAGTACCCTGTTAAATAATAAGATAACTAAATTTAATGAGAAACATAAACAAAACTCTACATAGTCAATCCAGAGGGAGGGGCCAGGACACAGTAAGATACACTGGGTAAGTGGTGGGGAAATTATCCCTACCACTGCTACCCTGATCTGGTCCTCTGCCCAGGGACGTCTCCTGGTGGTGGGGACTCCCTGTCCTCGTACCTAGTCTCAACCTCCTGTCTGTCCCTAGTAAGGTGACGGGTGGATAGAGACAAGTGTCAGAGTGGCACCCTAGTGGATGACTAGCACAGAGATGAGGAAAGACTTAAAGGTGTCCACTGTATATAGCCCTCGTGACAGATCGCCAGGAGGTACAGGGTCCACCTAGAGGATAAAATACACAGACAGACACACGCACATATAGACACAGAAACAATAAATAAATGATAACCTACAACCCCGACGCGTTTCAACCACACAGTGGGATCATCAGGGGGTGATACGGGGTAGGTATAGTATAGACGGGGAGCCCATAACGATAAATAAAGCAGGCCCTGTCCAATAAATGATGCGTAAATAAATGCGTTTAAGAAAATTACGAAACGACAACAGACCCAAAGTTGATAAATCAATGCCTAATGGCAGAGTACATACGGTCACTGGGCGGCGCAATTGATGATGGAGTCAGCCGAACAGATGCACAAATGCAAATCTCTGAGATTAGAGAGGGCACAGAGTCACAAAAGGATAAATTGTGAGAGTGCTCATGAGGGGGCATCAAGGGTAATCACCCCGAACCTACATAGATATAACTGTAAAAGACACACAGGGTGAGCATACCGCTCCTAGTGTTCATGCCCCTCACCTATAACAAGTGAAAGCAGAAAAAAATGCAAATACCTGACATACACTCCAAGTACAGAATAATACAGCAGCGTGTAGCTCCTAAGGTATAGGGCTACCTGCCAGATGGTGCCTAGAATGTACACAAGGCTAGGGTTTGAACTCATAGACTGAGCAATAAAAGAATATACAGATGGTACAAGGGTACTCACATAGTGCCGCTGTCAGTGTGAAAAATGGGTCTGAGGCAATCATGATGAATTCCCCCACCCTTTAAATACCCTGCACGCCTATTCCGCGAAGGGGAACGAATCCCAGGTGGAAATAGTCAGTAGAACGGCTGCAGGGTAAATGCCGTTATGCGTGCGTTCCACAGTGGAACGCACGCCAGGATGCATCCACTCAGGCCAGGAGCCGGACGGATATCCGGTATGTGAAGCGTAGCCAGCCAGGTCCTATGTGGCTGACGTAAGGCGTGCGTGCCAGGGTGGAACGCACGCCGGAAGAGGCACACCTGGGCTGAGACCGGACAGGATGTCCGGCGTGTGGACCGCATCAACCACGCAACCCTATATGGCAAGCATAATGTTAACCCCATATGTACACGGGTAGCTCTAAACAAACAAATCAACATAATCAGAGGATGGTATATAATATTTAATAGAGCTAACCTGTAACGGATCGTTTCCGCAGACAAGGGGTTAAAATCCGTTTAGGCGATATGCCCCTTTCTGAGAGACAGGCACAGCTACTGCAGGATACACCAAACTCCCGAACTGGATACAAAGTAGCACTCCAAACTGGAACCTCACGAATAGCTGCTAGCAGACGAACAGGAATCAGCTTACACTCCTGGCAATCAATCTCTAAACAGCATACAGTGGATCACCCCAATAACGAGACAAGGCTCCGTGTTGAGGGTCAAGCAGTGGTCTGACTGTACTTCACGTACAGCCTCTTTTATTCATAAACCACAAACATAGTACTGCCCACAGGGGTTTGAAATACAACCAATCAGTAATTTACAACACATACAATGTAACTACAGCAACCAATCGTTCACGCCCCCAGAGGACCAGAATGAAGACTGTGACATAGGACAGATACAACATATCCCCACAATGCATCATGGTTCCCTCCTCTCTGTCCCGGAGACAACCTGAGGAGCAATCCAATTATCTCTCAAGACAAAGAGAAGTCACCAATACACATGTGCAGACAATAGAACAGACATCACCATTTAAACACACAATGGGACATTGGCACAATAGAATCACACCCAGCATTTTCCTCCCAAGCTGACAAGTTACACTTATTATAAATTGTTACAACTTTGTAAGTTTACATTGGCCATACATATAACTTACATCAATTTAAACAGTATAACTTGGGGACAAACCTATCCAAAATTCACTTGAATAGGTTCAGGGGTTTAAAAGTTAGTATATGGCCCATAATCCAGGGGCAAGAGGCCAGCAGCCAGTCCTCTCCAAAACCCAGTGGCGAGGTTGGTTTCGCCACACATCTCCCCCCCCCCAGGGAAGACTAACCAGATACCTGACCTCACGCCGGTCGGTACCTGAGTTAGTCTGGCAGCCCACCCATAACCCAATACTGCACCTGTTGAATTTAGTAGCCTGTCTCTGTCCAGTGAGTCCACCAAGGTTATGTTGGAAGCTGGTACTCCCGGTCTCTGTGTTGCTCCCTGGCTTGGAGTGGAGGTTGCTTTGTGGGCAGGGATCAGCGGTACTCTGCCCTGGTGCCAGCGCTACCACGGAAGAAGACTGGTTGGAGCCTGGTTGTTGGAGGGGGAGACCGACTGTCTCTACCCCCTGTGCTGTAAGTGCAGATACCACGGTCCCATCTGCACTGTTGTGGGGCTTACTGTCTCCCCCTGGTGCGTTAAGCTGCCGCTGGGGAGAGGGGGTAACAAGCTCCTCTCCCATACATACTTCCAGCCGCTGGGGAGGGCGACCGACCGTCTCCGCTCCCAATACAGTGTCCTGTTGCTGGGGAAAGGAGACTGGGCTCTCTATTCCCTGCTGGACACTCTGCCGCTGGGGGACAGGACCGACTGTCTCTGCCCCCTGTAACTCCGCCTGCCGCTGGGGAATGGAGACTGGGCTCCCAATTCCCAAAAAATCATGCTGCTGCTGGGGGATGGAGACTGGGATCCCAATTCCCGGCACATCACTCGGCCGCTGGGGAATGGAGACTGGGCTCCCAATTCCCAAAAAATCATGCTGCTGCTGGGGGACAGGAACAACTACCTCTGCCCCCTGTAACTCAGCCTGCCGCTGGGGAGGGAGGACGCTGCTCTCCTCTCCCTGCATTTCACACTGCCTTCCCGGCATATCACTCTGCTGCTGTGGGGCAGGAACAACTACCTCTGCCCCCTGTAACTCCGCCTGCCGCTGGGGAGGGAGGACGCTGCTCTCCTCTCCCTGCACTTCACACTGCCTTCCCGGCATATCACTCTGCTGCTGGGGGGCAGGAACAACTACCTCTTCCCCCTGTAACTCAGCCTGCCGCTGGGGAGGGAGGACGCTGCTCTCCTCTCCCTGCACTTCACACTGCCGCTGGGAAATGGAGACTGGGCTCCCAATTTCCTGCAGGACCGGTGGAGAGACCTCGGTCCCATCTCTACCGGCCACCTGGGGTCCTTCCCAGTAACACTCTACAATATCTGCCCAGCTGAATGGGTCTGGATCTGGGTCTGTCACCTTACCGTCCTGCTGAGCCTTCTCAATGGAGTGGAAGAGATCTCGGTAGTCCTGCTCCAGTTCCCACTCCAGAGTTGCTAGGTGAGCCAGGTCTTGCTCTACCTCATGGGGGTCATCCCACTCATGCCTAGTGTCACGGATGGTGTACAGGAAACAAGACAATACCATATAAACAATGTCTCTCTGGATCCACAACTAAGGAACAAAGGGAGACCCCTGCAATAGACCTGCCGCTCTCCCTCACTGCTCAGCCTATGCGAACACCCCAAAGGTGGATGGCCGCATATCCACGTTCCTCGGCTATCTATTACCTGAAGACCCTACAATAGTGAAGGGACATGACCACCGGCTCCCTACACTGACACGGAGGGAGTCAGGGTCACCTGGATCCAGAAAAGACAAAATCATAAATACATAAACAGCACTTATCTTGCAGACGACTGAGGACTGAGGACTGAGGACTGGAAACTGGAAACTGGAAACTAGAAACTGGAAACAGCATGCACACACACTCCAGGAAGTTGTATCAGCCGCACACTACTGCATTATGGGGAGGAACTTAAAGGGTAGCAATCAGTCCAACTGCATGACAGCTGAGATAGACTAACGAGATGAGAAACTAAACCAAAACAAAGAAATTCAAGGAGGAGGATCTGAGAAGCTCCTGTGAGCGCTTCTCAGCTGTCTGGCTGTGACAGTACCCCTCCCTCTAGGAGTGGACTCCGGACACTCAGAGCCCACCTTCTCAGGATGGGACCTATGGAAAGCCCTGATGAGACGAGAGGCCTTAATGTCCGTCACTGGGACCCACATCCTCTCCTCAGGACCATAACCCTCCCAATGAACGAGGTACTGGAGGGAACCGCGGACAAGACGAGAATCCACAATCCTAGAGACCTGAAATTCAAGATTTCCATCAACCATAATCGGAGGAGGAGGCAAAGGCGAGGGTACAATAGGTTGAACATAAGGTTTCAATAAGGACTTATGAAAAACATTATGGATCTTCCAAGTCTGTGGAAGATCAAGACGATAGGCAACAGGATTGATGACAGACAGGATCTTGTAAGGCCCAATAAACCTAGGACTCAACTTCCAGGAGGGAACCTTCAATTTGATATTCTTGGTAGACAACCACACCAGATCACCAACATTCAGGTCTGGACCAGGCACACGTCTCTTATCCGCCACACGCTTATATCTCTCACTCATGCTCTTTAGATTATCCTGAATCTTTTGCCAAATAGATGACAAAGACGAGGAGAATCTGTCCTCATCAGGCAAACCAGAAGAGCCCTCTCCCGAGAAAGTCCCAAACTGCGGATGGAACCCATATGCACCAAAAAATGGTGACTTATCAGAGGACTCCTGACGACGGTTATTTAAAGCAAACTCAGCAAGGGGCAAAAAAGAACACCAATCCTCCTGATTCTCCGCCACAAAACAGCGCAGATATGTCTCCAGATTCTGATTGACGCGCTCTGTCTGGCCATTCGACTGCGGACGGAAAGCAGAAGAGAATGACAACCGAACCCCCAAGCGAGAACAGAAAGCGATGAGATCCAGTGTGGCTCTTGCCCCCGGGTGCCCAGCAAGGACCGTGTCGTGGTGTTCTTTAAAAATCTTGTGTCTCAAAGCGAGAGGCACAAACAACCTCCCAGGAGGACAAAGATCAGGAGCTTCTGACTGGGCTGCCTGCACCTCTGCCTCCAATTCAGGAAAAAGAGCAGAGACCACCACACCTTCAGCCAAAATGGGACCCGGGTCTTCAAAATTCCCACCTCCCGGAAAACAACGTGACAGGGCATCTGCCTTCACATTCTTAACCCCAGGGCGGAACGTAACAACAAAATTAAACCTTGAAAAGAACAAAGACCATCTGGCCTGTCTCGGGTTCAGACGCTTGGCTGACTCCAAGTAGGCCAGATTTTTATGGTCAGTAAACACGGTAATAGGGTGTCTGGCTCCCTCTAGCCAATGGCGCCATTCCTCAAAAGCCAACTTGATGGCCAACAATTCCCTATCTCCCACATCATAATTTCTCTCTGCGGAGGAGAGTTTCTTTGAGAAAAAGGCACACGGTTGCCATTTGGCAGGAGAGGAACCCTGAGACAAGACCGCACCCACCCCTACCTCAGAAGCATCAACCTCAACTATGAAGGGTAACGAAATATCAGGTTGTACTAGGATGGGAGTGGAAGCAAAACTCTCCTTGATATTAGAAAAGGCCTTACGCGCCTCTACCGACCAGGAAGAAAAATCTACCCCCTTTCTGGTCATATCAGTGAGTGGTTTAACAACAGAGGAATAATTCAAAATAAATTTCCTGTAATAATTGGCAAAGCCCAAAAAACGCATCAGCGCCTTCTGATTCTCAGGAAGCTCCCACTCAAGCACAGCGCGGACCTTCTCGGGGTCCATGCGAAAACCAGAAGCGGAGACAAGAAACCCCAGAAATTGGATTTCTGGAACCGCAAACACACATTTTTCCAGTTTCGCGTATAATTTATTCTCCCGCAGGATGAGCAAGACCTGACGTAAGTGTTCCTTATGAGTCTTGAAATCAGGAGAAAAAATCAAAATGTCATCCAAATACACTAATACAAATTTTCCCATTAAATGATAAAAAAGGCTGTTGACGAAATGCTGAAAAACGGCTGGGGCATTCATCAAACCAAAAGGCATAACCAAATTCTCAAAATGGCCCTCAGGGGTATTGAAAGCCGTCTTCCATTCGTCTCCTTCTCTGACCCTAACCAGGTTGTATGCCCCTCTTAGGTCTAATTTGGAAAAGACTTTAGCCCCAACAACCTGGTTAAACAGGTCCGGGATCAGAGGAAGAGGATAAGGATCACGAATAGTGATACTGTTCAGCTCCCTGAAATCCAGACAAGGTCTTAAAGAACCATCTTTTTTCTTAACAAAGAAAAAACCAGCGGCAACAGGTGACTTCGAGGGTCGTATGTGTCCTTTTCTCAGACTCTCAGAGATATAAGCCCGCATAGCGACCCTCTCAGGTTGGGAGAGATTATATAAACGAGATTTAGGCAGCCTGGCGCCTGGGATGAGATTAATAGGGCAATCATACTCCCTGTGCGGAGGTAAACCCTGAACTCCACTCTCAGAGAAGACATCCAAAAATTCAGAGAGGAAAGGTGGTACAGTCTTAGTAGAAACCTCAGAAACAGATGTTATGAGGCAATTCTCTCTGCAAAAGTTACTCCAACCATTTATTTGCCTCGCTTGCCAATCAATGGTGGGGTTATGTTTAGTGAGCCAGGGTAGCCCCAACACCAGAGGAGTAGGCAAACCGCTAAGGACGAAACATGACAAATCCTCAACATGAGCATCACTCACAATTAAACGGATATTGTGAACTATGCCCTTTAATGATTTCTGAGAAAGTGGAGCTGAATCAATAGCAAAAACAGGAATATCCTTTCCCAAAGTGCATACCTGGAAACCATGAGTTATTGCAAATTGATTATCAATGAGGTTGACAGCTGCTCCACTATCCACAAAAATCTCACAAAAAATGCTCTTGCTCTCTAGCGCCACCCTAGCAGGCAGGACAAAACGGGAACTACAAGCAAACGGAAAACCTTCAATTTCCGCCTCAACCCTGCCAATAGTAACAGACGGAACATTTTTAAAAGATTTTTTCCTTTTTGTCTCTTTATTACTCCCAGAAAACTGCCTGAATCTCCTAGAGGGACAAACATTTGCCAGATGATTTATACCTCCACAACAAAAACAAACCCTCCCATGCGGGCTGAATCTTCTATTGTCAGAGGCAATCAACCCCAGCTGCATGGACTCCTGCTCAGAAGGGGCTGACAGCGACTGAGACCCCTGTGCACAGAATGAGACCGCTGCACTGTCCCGGGACTGAGTATGACAGGAAGGAGAGATCTCTCCTCTCTCTCTAAGACGCCTGTCAATACGAACAGCCTGAGACATAGCAGAATCCAAGGAGGTAGGTCTTTCATGAAAGGCAAATGCATCTTTCAATCCCTCTGAAAGACCATAGCAAAATTGACTTCGGAGTGCAGCATCATTCCAACCCGTATCTGCTGCCCATCTCCGAAATTCTGAACAGTATATCTCTGCGGATTGTTTACCCTGGCATAACAGACGTAGTCTAGACTCAGCCAGAGCAATACGATCCGGATCATCATATATCTGACCCAGGGCTAAAAAGAATTCATCCACTGAACGAAGGGGCCGTGCCCCCTCCGGCAGCGAAAAGGCCCAGGACTGAGCGTTACCCCTGAGCAGCGATATAATGATCCCCACCCTCCGTTCTTCATCACCAGAAGAATGGGGAAGAAGGCGAAAATGGAGTTTGCAAGCCTCTCTAAAACGCACAAAATTCTCACTACCCCCGGAGAACGTATCCGGGAGCGAGATCTTAGGCTCAGCACAAACTCCATGAACGCAAGCTTAACCGGTCACTTGAAACTGAGAAAAAGTCTTACGGAGATCAGCTACCTCCAAAGAAAGACCCTGAAAGCGTTCAGCCAAAAGTGAAACCGGATCCATGCTTGAGACGGTTTTGGCGGCTGATAATGTCACGGATGGTGTACAGGAAACAAGACAATACCATATAAACAATGTCTCTCTGGATCCACAACTAAGGAACAAAGGGAGACCCCTGCAATAGACCTGCCGCTCTCCCTCACTGCTCAGCCTATGCGAACACCCCAAAGGTGGATGGCCGCATATCCACGTTCCTCGGCTATCTATTACCTGAAGACCCTACAATAGTGAAGGGACACGACCAACGGCTCCCTACACTGACACGGAGGGAGTCAGGGTCACCTGGATCCAGAAAAGACAAAATCATAAATACATAAACAGCACTTATCTTGCAGACGACTGACGACTGAGGACTGAGGACTGGAAACTGGAAACTGGAAACAGCATGCACACACACTCCAGGAAGTTGTATCAGCCGCACACTACTGCATTATGGGGAGGAACTTAAAGGGTAGCAATCAGTCCAACTGCATGACAGCTGAGATAGACTAACGAGATGAGAAACTAAACTAAAACAAAGAAATTCAAAGAGGAGGATCTGAGAAGCTCCTGTGAGCGCTTCTCAGCTGTCTGGCTGTGACACCTAGCCTCCCTCTCATAGAAAATGTCCTGAAGTCTGGACTGTGCAGGGCTCCCGAAGTCAGGCTCTGCAAAGGACTCCCATAACAAGCCAGGACCATCAAACGCCTCTCCCTCTGGCTTGTCATGTTCGGCTGTCCAGGGTATATACTGTGCCATATACCACCAAAGCGCCTGGTAGGCATCCTCCAGCCATAGCTCCTGCCATACCCGGTGCTCTAGATCCTTCACCCATTCCTCCAGGGGCTGCTCTCCCAGGAAGGGCATCCGCAGGGCCACTTGCTTCTGCAACCGCTGCTCTTCACTGGGGAGACTCTCACCCCGCTGGTATTGTACATTATCCAGGGCCTGGTACAAGATGCCTTTCCTTAATGCATCCCGGCCATCCAGGTCCTCCTCCTCGTATAACACTGCTGGTTCCATCCTGTTGCTTTTAGGGTCGCTGTACTGGGACATGCGTTGCCTTTAAATTGTAGAATCCAAAGAAATGGTGTCCCCTGTAGCTGTCCTTCTGGCTGTAGGAACGATCCCGCTGCTTGCCACCAATGTAACGGATCGTTTCCGCAGACAAGGGGTTAAAATCCGTTTAGGCGATATGCCCCTTTCTGAGAGACAGGCACAGCTACTACAGGATACACCAAACTCCCGAACTGGATACAAAGTAGCACTCCAAACTGGAACCTCAAGAATAGCTGCTAGCAGACGAACAGGAATCAGCTTACACTCCTGGCAATCAATCTCTAAACATAGTACTGCCCACAGGGGTTTGAAATACAACCAATCAGTAATTTACAACACATACAATGTAACTACAGCAACCAATCGTTCACGCCCCCAGAGGACCAGAATGAAGACTGTGACATAGGACAGATACAACATATCCCCACAATGCATCATGGTTCCCTCCTCTCTGTCCCAGAGACAACCTGAGGAGCAATCCAATTATCTCTCAAGACAAAGAGAAGTCACCAATACACATGTGCAGACAATAGAACAGACATCACCATTTAAACACACAATGGGACAATGGCACAATAGAAACACACCCAGCATTTTCCTCCCAAGCTGACAAGTTACACTTATTATAAATTGTTACAACTTTGTGAGTTTACATTGGCCATACATATAACTTACATCAATTTAAACAGTATAACTTGGGGACAAACCTATCCAAAATTCACTTGAATAGGTTCAGGGGTTTAAAAGTTAGTATATGGCCCATAATCCAGGGGCAAGAGGCCAGCAGCCAGTCCTCTCTAAAACCCAGTGGCGAGGTTGGTTTCGCCACATAACCTAAACCCAGTGTGGGGTCAAATGCCAAAGAGGATAAGTGCGGAATAGCGGACATGGCAATGATGGAGATAAGGGCTAGAATAGGTCAGGAGGGGGAAGAAAAGTGCCAAAGATAATAAACATAGAGTAATGAAAAAATATATATCCTCAGATATAGAACTAGGCCACCCTTGATGATAGCAAGGATGCCAACCTTAAGATGTGCGAAGATAAAGGGCCACACCATATATATTACCTTCGGGTCCTTCACGTACCCAGGCTAAGTGACAGGGAATACATAATATTTTTACTGAAGGCCACAAGTGCTAAAGGGACAGCCCAAAAGCAGGGAGGACCCCACACCGGGGCCAGGGCAACAATAAAACAGGAACAATTCAGTCTACATGGGAAAAGATGCAAATGAAGGGACAAAGGGAAAGGGGAATCATCGCGGACAACAGTGAAAATACAAAGGAAGTCAGTATTCATAGAAAACATGAAAAAGTGAGACGCTCGTTAAGTCCACGGGGTGATTGAGAGCGGAACCTGTGTATCCACTCGGTCTCCTTCTGTAAAATACGCCTGTCCAAGTCACCACCTCTTGGGGAGGGGGACACCAGTTCAAGGACAGTGAACCGGAGAACAGAGGGATCACCCCCATGACAGTCATTGACATGAGTGGCCAAAGGTGTTGGCTTCTTCTTGATGACATCATTGATATGTTCAAGGATTCTTCTCCTGAACTCCCGTATGGTCTTTCCCACGTAATCCATGGGACATGGACACTGGCATAGGTACACTAACCCCTTAGACAAGCAGTTGATAAAATCACGAACCTGATACGAGTGACCCGTGGCCGAGCAGGTAACTGCCTTGGCAGTCGAGACATATTGACAGGCCTTGCATCGACCACATTTAAAGACCCCCATGGGTTTACGATCCAGCCAGGAGCCACTCTTCAGAGGTGGTGAAAAGTGCCTGCGAACGAGACGATCCCTCAGGCTCCTACCCGTCTATAGGAAACCGAAGGGTGTTTGCTTATGATGTCCGAAAGATCAGAGTCCATGTGTAATATAGGCCAGTACTTATTAAGGACTTCCCTAATTTCACGGTTAGCGGTGTCAAAATTTGCGATGATCCGTGCCGGTTGAGGGCCGTCAACAGTTCTAATTCTCGGAACCAAGAGTTCAGTGCGAGGTTTTATTGCTGCACTTTGAAATGCTTCCCGAAGTACTCCTCTAGGGTACCCCCTTGCCAGGAGTCTATCCTGTAACCTCCCAGCCTCATGAAAGAATGATGTGTAGTTAGAGCAGTTTCTCCTAACCCTGAGGTATTGACCTCTGGGTATAGCCCGTCTAAGAGGGGCGGGATGGTAACTGCTCCAATGAAGCAGGGAGTTAGTAGCAGTGCTTTTGCGGTAGATATTAGTGGATAGACAGTCCCCCACCTTAGTTACCCTCACATCAAGAAAGGTGATGGACTCATAATCCAACTCAAAGGTAAACTTGAGGCCCACCTGGTTCTGGTTTAAATCCAATACAAACCGTTTAAAACTCAAAGGATCACCCTTCCAGAAAACGAACACATCGTCTATATATCGGGTCCAAAATTGGATGTTGTCCGCCCACCAGACGACGTGGTCTGGAAACACGTGAGTGTCCTCCCACCAGCCCAGGAAGAGATTGGCATAGGATGGGGCGCATGGGCTGCCCATCGCCGTCCCCCTGAGCTGGTGGTAGAACCGTGCATCAAACAGAAAAAAATTATGATTGAGGGTGAACCTCAGAAGCTCAAGGATGAAAGCATTGTGCGGAAAGCAATGAATACCCCTGGTTCTAAGGTTTTGGTCAACCGCTCTGAGACCCTGATCATGTGGTATGGAACTATAGAGAGCTTCGACGTCAATGCTGCCCAATAAGCAGTCTGGATCCAGATTCAGGGTATTAATTTTATTGAGGAAGTCCATCGTATCCCTCGTATAGGCCAGGAGGGACACGACGAACTCCCTCAGAATCTGGTCCAGATAAATACCGCAGTTCTGGGTTAAACAATTGACGCCTGAAACTATCGGGCGACCTTTAAGGGGAGAAGTCCCCTTATGTATTTTCGGAAGGCCATAAAATGTAGCTATTAGTGGTTTCGCCGGTAGTAAAAAATCATATTCTGCGGCGCTTATGACCTTATTCAGTACACCCTTACTCAAGATATTCTTAAGTTCCCCCAGATACAGTTCAGTCGGGTTAGTCTGTAGAATCTCATAACCCCCTCTGTCCTTCAAGAGGTCCAGACACATGTTTTTATACATCACGTAGTCAAGGATGACAAGATTGCCACCCTTATCGGATGGCTTGATCACAATCGTGTCATCCTTCTCGAGTGACCTAAGTGCCTGCATCTCTGTGACCGATAGGTTAAAAGATTTAGAGAAAATTGAAGGAAGGATCCCGGAGACAGATAAATTCCTCTTTCAGCTCTTCTTTATTGTTATGAACAGTAGACAGACATGACCATCATATGCACGGCAAGATTGACGCGTTTCGGGTGTGTACCCTTAGTCGTAACTTTAACGGGTACACACCCGAAACGCGTCAATCTTGCCGTGCATATGATGGTCATGTCTGTCTACTGTTCATAACAATAAAGAAGAGCTGAAAGAGGAATTTATCTGTCTCCGGGATCCTTCCTTCAATTTTCTCTGCTTGTACCGGGAACACTCCCCCAGGGCCCTGGAGCCGGGACTATACACAAACCAGATAGGTGAGCTGGATTATCTTTTTCCTTTTAAAAGATTTAGGTCTCACATGTCCCAGCTGATCAAGATCCCGTGTGACCAACTGAAGGAATATGTCGATGTGTTCAGAACTCGATGGAGGTGGCATTCTACTGCTTCTGGGCCGTAACGTAGTGAATGGGCCCGTACCAGGGGTTCTATTCTGCTCACTGTTAAGATCGATAAGATTTTGCAGATCACCATAATCACCCTCATCAAGACCTAGTCTGAGCATGTGTCTCTATTAGAGTTCTTAAAGAACTTATGCCACTTTAACCTTCTGCAGAAGAGATGGAGGTCCTTAGTCCAGGTAAAGAGACTGAAGTCCGTGGTAGGTACAAACGACAGTCCCCGCCTAAGGACCCCCACCTCCTCCGGGCGAAGGATCCGGGCAGAGAGGTTGATAATTTGAAGATCGTCCGTGGGCCCCTGTTCTAACGATTGCGATCCCGAAGCTGGTAAGGGATCCCCCCTTTCTCTAAAAAAGAGGACAAAGAAGAGGCAGAGGAAGTGTGAAACGGCGGCTGTTGGGGTACGACATTTGGAAAAGGGCCAGAGGCCGGGGTAGGCTGATAGACGGGGGATGGATTTTGGTACCCAGATATTTCCGGATGGCCTCAAACCGGGGACGTGTCATGACCATACTGTACAGTGGGGTCTGGTATAGTACGTCCCCACTCCAGTATTGCCTGACACTGGGTTTTTGGACTGGACCCATATGCAGCACGAGGCCCCAAAATGTCCTCATCTCATCAGCCACCGGGTCTAGCCAAAAATGAGCCTGGGTTTTGAGCGACGAACTGTTAGGCGTACAGATTCGTCTGCTCCACCATCAGATTCATCAGTGGGTTATTGAAAAAAAAAATTAAAATAGTCAATTTCAGAAAACCCCACTGTGGGAATCTGGATTCCAGGATTGCCAGCAAAATCCGGAATCTCAGGCTCAAAGTCCACTGGGGGACACCAACTAATTACATCAGCAGGGGGCTCCGGTGGGCTTATTTGGTGGGCTGGGAAACCAGTGCGAACCCCAGGGCGGCTCGTACTAGGGTGGGCCACAGGATCCCTAGCATGTGGGGCCCCTGGCTCCGCCTGGCGGCGTCTCCGCCGCCTTGGTGGCTCATCGTCATCAGATGATGATTAGGAGGATGCGGATGATAAAAGGAACGTGGGGTCATCCTCATCCTCACTGGGGCTCTCAGAGTCGGAGGCAATCTGGGCGTATGCCTCCTCGGCCGAGAACATCCGGCAGCCCATGGGTGTGTGTGCGTGTATGTGTGCGTGTGTGGAAAACTTTATTATATGTGCGTGTGTGTGGGGGCAACGGGTGTTCGCGTACTAAAAAAGGCAAAAAAAAAGGGCAAGTGTTAGGAAAAAAAATGTTCAAACTTGCTGATCAGCGGTACAACGCTGATCAGCGGTCGGTGGGGTGGTGGTGCGGGCGATGCGCTAACAGTGGACGGACGCTAAAAAGTGCCGGCCAGTCAGCGCACGCAGAAAAAAAAAAAAAAAAGTGGTGGTAAGGGGGCTGGTGGTCAGGGGAGGGGGGGGCTGGTGGTGGGGGTTGGTGGTGGGGAAGGGGGGTGGGGGGCTGGTGGTAGGGGGGGCACTGGTGGGGGGGGCAAGTGGCAGGGGGGGTCTGGGGTCTGATAGATGGATCAAAGAAAGTTTTGAATAAAAGTGTTTTTTGGTTTTTTTTCCTAACTAACTTTTCCCTTCTTTCCCTGCCTAACAGTGCCTCTCCCTCACTGACCCTAACCTACCTGGGTGGCGATGGGTGCAGGAGGGTGATGGATGGCGATTAGGGGGGACTCAGGAGCTGGTGCTGGACGATGCTGCCGGGTGCTCGTGCAGAACAGGAAGAGGAGGGGAGGGAGGAGCGCAGGAAGTTTGAATCTCACGCCTCTCTCCCCTGCACCAATCAGCACCCTGGACAGCAGTGTTCAGCACCAGGGCCAGCACCGCCTCTCCAAATCCTCGGACTGCGATAGGTGGTGTATAATTACGCCACCGATCGCAGTCTTTTTCCGGTTCATCGGGTCACAGGACACCCGAATGGACCGGAAACGCGGAAAACCGCAGGCGTACCGATACACCCTGCGTCCTTAAGGGGTTAAAGGGAAGACATTTTTAAGAAATGTTCACAGACCTTATTTTATGGAAAATGTGCACATCTGGGCATTATGCTTTGTCCCTCCTAAAGGCATCTTGACAACCCCTATATGAGAACTCCCTGGCAACCACTGGGACCCTGTTGTCTCCCCAGTACACAGGTGGTATGTTAATGGCCCATTTTCAAACGTATGGTCATCTGGAGCATGAGCTGCTCTTTGAAGTGTGTCGATACTCTGGCTGAGTGGGGTCCCAGACTGTAATGTTGTTTTATATAGGTGCAGTCCTAGTAAGATTTTCCTGGAATTGTTCCTTCTACAGATCTGTGACGTTGATCATGTTCCTGCAGGTTTAATGGCGCAAATCTCCGTTGTATCATTATCATTCTGTAAATCTATATTATGGGGACTTGTTTGTGGTCTTTTTTAGAGTCTTAGGTGGCCATAAACGTTAGATTAATGTCATCTGAGCTGAACCTGCTGACTTTGGTGGGATAGGCAGATTTTTTTATGTGTATGTGGTGCCACAACCCTTCCCTTATAACAAATGTTGAGGAAGAGAAGGCTTGGGTAGGTTGGAATTTAACATGACCAATTTTTTATGCCTATGGGGGTGTCAGGGGGAATAGCTGTTGGCTGAAATATTGTCTGACTGTCAGCTATGATGATGTCAGAAGACACATGACATCATAGACACCACATGACATGCAAGTTCTAAACCAGAATCATCTTGGTTCATTTCAGCTTGAAGAGGACACATCCACATCCAGTGGGAAGCATTTGAAGAGAACAAGCCCAGAGAACTAGCTCTTCACTCAGGTCTGTAAGAATGTAAGCTCTGGGGAACAGGGCATGTACTGTATATTAGATTGTAAGCTCTGAGGAGCAGGACATGTACTGTATATAAGATTGTAAGCTCTGAGGAGCAGGATGTCTATTGTTGTATTAGACTGTAAGATCCGAGGAGCAGGACATGTGTTGTATATTAGATTGTAAGCTCTTAGGAGCAGACCTTGTATTGCATATTAGACTGTAAGCTCTTAGGATCAGGGCATGTACTGTATATAAGATTGTAAGCTCTGAGGAGCAGTGTTTCTATTGTTCTATTAGACTGTAAGATCCGAGGAGCAGAAAATGAATTGTATATTAGACTGTAAGCTATTAGGAGCAGAGCTTGTATTGCATATTAGATTGTAAGCTCTTAGGATCAGGGCATGTACTGTATATTAGATTGTAAGCTCTGAGGAGCAGGTTGTCTCTTTCTTTCCAGGGTCAGCTCTCCGGAGCTTTATATTACATACATATATACAGCAATATGCAGCAGGACAGATGTAATCCAGGGAATTATCAGATCGCCACATCTGGGGTCAGGAAGGAATTTTTTTCCCCCCTGAGGTAGAAATCTCCAGGGGGTTTGTTTGCCTTCCTCTGGATCTTTGGATCCGGTGGCTCTCATCTCAGGGCAGTGGTGGACTGGTCTGAATGACCGCAGCAAGTTCTGTGGTCTTCACCGGTCCTGGCCTGAGAGTCACTGTGATCCCTGTTTATTTTATTAAAGGGCCAGTAATATTTTATTACAATGTTGCTTATTGCTATTCCAATAAAAAAATTAAATAAAAAAGATATATTGTGGTGTTTGTTTTTTTTATCTGGATTTGTCCTTACACAATGACCACGATGAGGCTGATTGTTGCCGCTCAGTGTTTTAGTACTAGTCATAGCTGCTAATCCAGTAAATAATAAAGCACATCATCTCCTAAACACATGGCGGCAGCTGCTACAGGACCATAGAGCTATAGAAGACTCCATTATCATAAAGTTTATCATCTCCTAAACACATGACGGCAGCTGCTGCAGGACCAGGAACTACATGGGAATTCATTACAATAAAGTACATTATCTTCTAAACACATGGTGGCAGCTGCAGGACCATGAAGTATAGGGGACTCCTTTATAATAAAGTGTATCTTCTCCTAAACACATGGTGGCAGCAGCTGCAGGACCAGGAACTACATGGGAATTTATTACAATAAAATGTATTCTGTCATAAACACATGGCGGCAGCTTCTACAGGATCACAAACTATAGGGGGCTCTATTATAATAAAGTGTACCATCTCCTAAACACATGGCGACAGCAGTTGAAGGACCAGGAACTTTAGACCAGGGTTCTCCAACTCCAGTCCTCAGGACCCACTTGCCGGTCAGGATTTAGGAGTATCCCATACAATGAATACCTGTGGTAAATCCTGATGGATGGACACTAATTATATCAGCTGCCCAATACTAAGGAAATCCTGAAAACATGACCGGCAGGTAAGCCCTGAGGACTGGAGTTGGGGACCACTGCTTTAGAGGACTTCATTATAATAAAAGGTACCATCTCCTAAACACATGGCGGCAGCTGCTACAGGACCACGAACTATAGGGGGCTCCATTATAATAAAGTGTACCATCTCCTAAACACATGGCGACAGCAGTTGAAGGACCAGGAACTTTGGAGGACTTCATTATAATAAAGTGAATTATCTCCTAAACACATGGCAGCAATTGCTGCAGGACCATGATGTATAGGGGACTCCATTATAATAAAATGTATCTTCTCCTAAACAAATGGTGGCAGCAGCTGCAGGATCAGGTACTATGGGGGCTCCATTATAATAAAGTGTATTATCTCCTAAACACATGGCAGCAATTGCTGCAGGACCATGAAGTATAGGGGACTCCATTATAATAAAGTGTATCTTCTCCTAAACACATGGTGGCAGCAGCTGCAGGATCAGGTACTATAGGGGACTCCATTATAATAAAGTGTATCTTCTCCTAAACACATGGCAGCAGCTTCTGCAGGACCAGGGACTATAGGGGGCTCCATTATAATAAAGTGTATCATCTTCTAAACACATGGCAGCAGTTGCTGCAGGACCATGAAGTATAGGGGACTCCTTTATAATAAAGTGTATTATGTCCTAAACACATGGTGGCAGCTTCTGCAGGACCAGGGACTATAGGGGGCTCCATTATAATAAAGTGTATCATCTTCTAAACACATGGCAGCAGTTGCTGCAGGACCATGAAGTATAGGGGACTCCTTTATAATAAAGTGTATCTTCTCCTAAACACATGGTGGCAGCAGCTGCAGGATCAGGAACTACAGGGAAATCCATTACAATAAAATGTATTCTGTCATAAATACATGGCGGCAGCTTCTACAGGATCACAAACTATAGGGGGCTCCATTATAATAAAGTGTATAATCTTCTAAACACATGGCAGCAGTTGCTGCAGGACAAGGAACTATAAAGGACTCCATTATAATAAATTGCATCTTCTCCCAAACACATGGCAGCAATTGCTACAGGACCAGGAACTATAGGGGACTCCATTATAATAAAGTGTATTATGTCCTAAACACATGGCAGCAGTTGCTGCAGGACCAGGGACTATAGGGGACTCCATTATAATAAAGTGTATTATCTCCTAAACACATGGTGGCAGCAGTTGCTGCAGGATCAGGAACTTTAGGGGACTCCATTATAGTAAAGTGGTACAGTACCTGCACTGTCTGTAATAGGTGCTCCCAGGTTTTGGTATCTCTGCCGTCATAACCACTGCACACACTGTTCTCAGCCAGGCTACGCCCTTTCACGTGACACACAATATTGCACAAAGCACTGCTTACAGGCTGTAGGCTGGTCTTTATTATAGGCCTATCTCTTATACAGGCCTTAGCTGCTTGCAGGATGCAAGGACTAGGTAGATTCTCTCTACCCCTTAGGCCCCTTTCACACGGGCGAGAATTCTGTGCGGGTCCAATGCGTGAGGTGAACCATGGTGATCGACCATGTGATGAGCGTAGTGACGCCACCAAAGGTCCTTTTCCTCCCAGGTCCTCAAAGAAGAAAGAAGACGAGCCGGGCTGCGCAAACAAGTGGATGAGGTTGAGTTTAATTTAAATTAAAAAAAAATTAACCCCTCCATTTTTAATGTACTTAGCATTCTGTATTAAAAATGCTATTATTTTCCCTTATAAATAATAAAATCTACACAACACCCAACCGAAACCTGAACTTCTGTGAAGAAGTCCGGGTTCGGGCCTGGGTACCAAAAATGCTGATTTTTCTCACGCACGTGCAAAATGCATTAAAAGGCTTTGCACTTGCGCTGAAAAATTGTGCATTTTCCCGCAACGCACCCGCATCGGGCAGTAATGCAGATATGGTGAACCTGGGAGAGCCGGTCACAGGGGGATACTCGTGCAGCAGGTGGCAGCAAAAATAGGAGTGGTCTTTTTGATTGGTGTGATTTACATAATAGGGCATGGCTAATCTATATAAGATACCATAGTAGCGGTAACATACCAATCTCATTACATGAGTAAGGGTCACACTTTATGATCCCAAACGTGTAGACGCTAACGCTGTGTGTCTATACTGTGTCATTGGATATTTTATTGCTTTAAAGAATAAAGGCTATCACTTTTTTATTGCAAACTAGACGTCTCTCCTTGTTTTGGATTATACTTAGTGCCTGGTTCCAGGCTGATCCGTGCCTCCCCAAGTGAGTGCAGGTGAGCTGAGCCCTTTACTGCCGGTGAATTTCATTGCATAAACATAGCACCATATCCATATACAGTACCAGAACCAAGATACACATATAAGGCACCAGTTCAAAGTTAATGCATAAATACAGCACCAGAGTCAAGCTCATAACAATCGCCTACCAGATTGTGCAATGTAATACAGGCTTAAGAGAATTCAACAATCACAAAATTATAGTAATAGTGTATACCAATGCCATAAATACAGTATATAATCCCTTTACATAAACCAGTGACCACTATATCCAGCACAATACAACACCGAATAACCCAAACTACATGTACTAATAACAAACACTAGCCTACAAGTGAGGACACATAATATACTTAAGTGTATGAGATGTAACACATTATCTATTATTTATGTAATTTATAAAAAGCACATGCTCTTCCATCGGCTATCTTGCCTGAGCTGTTCTTAACAGCATTTACAAAGCATTCAAAAATTGCTTTACGGCAGCCCCATGGTCCATAGACACAATGATCAGGAGGGAACCTCATTGACTTCTATGGGAGATGCTCTGTGACCTGTGCATTGTACAAGTATTAAGGCTGATGTCAGCCTGTATTTGTGGGCAGGGCGTCAGTACCCTATATATACCTGTTAATCCCTTCCCTCCAGTGGTGTGTCTCACTTACTTTGTAGGAGGAGCCACATCTAGCTGCCAAGCAAGCTGCACGTCTGTTTTTTCCAGCTTCACGTCGGTTTGTTCAAGTGCGATTCGCTACACAGCGCCACGATATCAAGAGAGGTCGTTCGGTTACACGTAAGTTCTTGGAGCATGAGCTCCCACCAACTCACGGCTACGGGCAGTAGCACTCCTCCACGAAGGTTCTGCGGTTCAAGGTGGAACGCATCCACTTCCGCCCGCCCTCCTCAGGCACCTCCAGCCGAGCACCGATCGCAACACCTCCCACACACGTCCGTCCACTCCAGGCTCGCACTTGGGGACCGCACATCCCAATCCTAGCAGGGTCGCAGGCACGGAGGTCCCCCTTCCCCTCCCTGCAGCGGCCATGAGTGTGCCACATGCCCACTCGGACATATCCACCCCAGTTAAAAAAAAAAGGGATAAAAAAATCATTGCCCCAGCAGAGACGCTATATAGCAGAGGCGGCACAGGTGGGAAGCAGTGGGCATTGTTGCCGGCGTTACGCCAAGCAGCGGCAGCCCAGCTACCAGCCTGTGTCAGGGGCAATTTTTGGTGTGTGTATTTACATATATTAATCAACAGCACAGGGGCCAGTAAGTTACTTGGTCCCTGCAGGTCAGAATTGTTTCACGGCATGGAGGCAGGGATTCACACTGCCACCAGGTGTCAGGGGTCCAAAATTGCGCGTGGCAGGCTCCCTGTTTCCAAACGCTAGTTTGGCTGGGAAGATTCGTCAGCGGCTCGCGATCAGTTCAGTTCAGTTACCACAAATACAGTTCAGTTCAATGTTGTACGTCACCTGGATCGTCCAGGCCGTGTTTACTGTCATGTCACCTGGATCGTCCAGGCCAACTTTAACGTTGTATGTCACCTGGATCGTCCAGGCCGAGTTTTAATGTTGTATGTCACCTTTTTCGTCCAGGCCAACTTTAACGTTGTATGTCACCTGGATCGTCCAGGCCGAGTTCAATGTTGTATGTCACCTGGATCGTCCAGGCCAACTTTAGCGTTGTATGTCACCTGGATCGTCCAGGCCGAGTTCAATGTTGTATGCAAATAAGTGAAGAAAAAGGTCCCGGAGACAAATAGAGAACCTCTGTCAGCTCTTCTTTATTGATCACATGTAGATAACAGACATAGCCACCTCATACACGGCATGAACGTTGACGCGTTTCGGGTGAGTACCCTTAGTCGTAACACTTTGCCATATGTGACCCCTCAATTTAAAGGAGTTGGAGTACACCTCCCCCAAAATCGAGGAAGGAGTCTCCAGCTCCATAGGCTGCCACACACTATGACACACCTCTTCATTTGCTGCATCAATCATGGATATAATTGGTAACACACTGTGTGGGCACTTCTCTGAACATATTAACCCCGGGAGTACCAAGGTATTCATTCCCTGACAAGAAAACCGCACAGTGTGAACATACCATCATTCCATCAATTAAAAATATATATAATACATACAAAAACAAAAAATGACCTTCTGCCTTCCAACAGGCTAGAATCCATAGTATTATATGGTTTGGTCTGGTACGGCAGATACATCGACGACGTGCTCATGGTATGGGCCGGCGGTGTGTCTGCCGTCCCAGACCTCCAGGCATATCTAAATAATAACAACTACAATTTACAATTTACATGTGTAGCACATGAATCCCAAACTAACTTCCTTGATTTGACACTCCGCGGGAGCCCAGGTGAGGTAGTGCACACCATCACCTACAGGAAAGAGGTGGCAGGCAACTCTATATTGAATGCCAAAAGCCATCACCCCATGCATACCATCAGCGCAATCCCCGTGGGTGAATTTATGCGTACAGCCAGAAATTGCAGCGAAGTGGAGAAATTAGATGAGGAATTTAATAAAGTAGAGAAAAGATTGAGGGACAGAAACTATCCAATTTGGATGATAAAAAGAGGGAGAGAGATAGCATCACAGAAGGAAAGAAAAGAAATGTTATTTGGAAAGCCAAAATACAAGCCACGTAGGAAGGCCCCTGCTGGCGGTGTGGGGGTTTATGGAGAAAGCGACCAGGACATTGTTCCTACTTTATCTTTGACATATAGTAGTGAATTTAATACAATCAGTTCTGCAATAAAAAAATGTTTACCTATTTTATTTGACGATGACATTCTATATCAAGCTCTTAAATCAGGCTGCAGAATTGTTTCCAGAAAAGCCACTACTTTGTCCTGCTCTCTGTCTCCATCCCTCTACACTGCCAGCAGCATGGGAACTAACTTTAAACCAAGCTGGCTTATCTACAAAGGATTTACAAAATGTGGAGGTAATCCCTGTAAGACTTGCGATTATGTGTTTCCTACAAAATCATTTGATAATTCAGACCACTCGTGCAAATTTCCCATCCGTAGTTACATCAATTGTAATACGGAAGGTGTCATTTATGTCATCAGATGCACCCATTGTGACCTGATGTATGTAGGCAGCACAGCCCGCAAGTTTAAGAGCCGTATTCTTGAACACCTAAACTATATTAGCAACCCGAACATTTTGAATATTTCAAACATAGCAAGGCACTTCATACAGAAACATGCCCGTCAGGTGTCATTTTTTCAGGCATATGCCATTGAGCGAGTTTTGGCACCCAAAAGGGGCGGGGATCATCGGAAAAAAATCCTTCTCCGAGAGGCCTACTGGATTTTTAGACTTGATACTAGAATTCCAGTAGGTCTCAATTTGAAAAAAGAACTAATATATATTTATCAGTGAGTTATAAAATACATAGATTGGCTCTAAATATATACTATGTAAAAACTCAACATGATAGTATAATGTATGCTTACCGAATGAATCTTCCCTAACATAGAAACACTGGCAGTCCGGGTTGTCCGGTTTTTACACACATCTCTGTTCATCTGCGCACAGGACGCTGGTCAGACAGGGCGGTTTTTCTTCCTCATTTTGGTTGTACATAGAATTGCTTGATCTAGTGCACCCAAGGTTAATTGGAAGCTATGTATCTTCATATGATATATATATGCAGCGGTTGCTACCTATAAACAGCAGAATTTTCTCATTTATTTCCAGGACTGCAAGGTTGATACCTACCCGCCGATATCAACAATTATCAGTATTATAAATAAACCTTTCTATGCAATCTGCTATAATACAATGGATTCTAGCCTGTTGGAAGGCAGAAGGTCCTTTTTTGTCTTTGTATGTATTATATATATTTTTAATTGATGGAATGATGGTATGTTCACACTGTGCGGTTTTCTTGTCAGGGAATAAATACCTTGGTACTCCCGGGGTTAATATGTTCAGAGAAGTGCCCACACAGTGTGTTACCAATTATATCCGTGATTGATGCAGCAAATGAAGAGGTGTGTCATAGTGTGTGGCAGCCTAAGGAGCTGGAGACCCCTTTCCTCGATTTTAGGGGAGGTGTACTCCAACTCCTTTAAATTGAGGGGTCACATATGGCAAAGTGTTACGACTAAGGGTACTCACCCGAAACGCGTCAACGTTCATGCCGTGTATGAGGTGGCTATGGCTGTTATCTACATGTGATCAATAAAGAAGAGCTGACAGAGGATCTCTATTTGTCTCAGGGACCTTTTTCTTCACTTATTTGCAGCCTGCTACGGGAACACTTCCCCAGGGCCTCTGGAGCCGGGACTACACATTCCACCAGGGAGGTGAGCTGGATAAAGTTTTCCATATTTTCAATGTTGTATGTCACCTGGATCGTCCAGGACAACTTTAGCGTTGTATGTCACCTGGATCGTCCAGGCCGAGTTTAATGTTGTATGTCACCTGGATCGTCCAGGCCAACTTTAACGTTGTATGTCACCTGGATCGTCCAGGCCAACTTTAGCGTTGTATGTCACCTGGATCGTCCAGGCCGAGTTCAATGTTGTATGTCACCTGGATCATCCAGGCCAACTTTAGCGTTGTATGTCACCTGGATCGTCCAGGCCAACTTTAGCGTTGTATGTCACCTGGATCGTCCAGGCCGAGTTCAATGTTGTATGTCACCTGGATCATCCAGGCCAACTTTAGCGTTGTATGTCACCTGGATCGTCCAGGCCAACTTTAGCGTTGTATGTCACCTGGATCGTCCAGGCCGAGTTCAATGTTGTATGCCACCTGGATCGTTCAGGCCAAGTTTAACGGTGTATGTCACCTAGATCGTCCAGGTTCAGCTACCACTGATACCATGTCACATAATTTATCTTGCCTCTGGGTCGCGCTAGGATGAGCTAAATGTTGGGCGACAACTGGACCTTCAATTTAGCCATTGTTGTTCCCACGCCATATGTCATATTGAGTCCGCCACACCCCACTCCAGGCCATCCAGGCTCGGTTCTTAGTTAGGAGTCTCCCGGATGGTCAAGGGGTCTCACGGTCCTCATCCTATCCCCACGGTTAACGTTATTCAGTCTACTTAATGTTTCCCCCAGATTCCTAGAAGTGTCTCCGGCCATTATCATTCTAAAAGCAGGCAAAGCCCCGCAAGGTAAGAAATACGCAACAAGGGTAATGGCACCGGTAGGTTTATTCTTTCATACCCCAGTCTGTACATTTTTTGTTACTTCTCATTGTTGGTTTTTCTGTTAGCGGCAATCTAGATCGAGCCATTCGTCAAAGTCCGGTTCAGTTAAAAGCGGATCCACGATGTCACAGGTGTCCGACATTAAGGATAATGTCTCTACCCTAGGCTCATCGGTTTCAGGCCGGGTCAACAACAGGTCCCTCCGGAGCTGGACCATCCCAAAACTAATTGCCGAGCTGAACAAAAAAGGGATCCGGTATCCAGCGTCTGCCAGAAAAGCAGAACTGTACAGACTACTAATGTCGGAGGCCGGGCCATCAGGGGAACAGACTTCACTTTCATCAATACAGCTTTCGTTGGTCCAACTCCAGTCCTCCATTAGTGGTTTAGTTAGCTCTGTCTCAGACATCCAGTCCAGAGTCGAGGTCCTGGAAGTTCAGCCGTCAACATCCGGTCAAGGCCAGGCATCAGCTCCAACCCCGCCCTCCCCACAGCCTCTCCCAGGTACTCACATACCTACCCCCCAAATTGCCCCATCTCACTTTCTGCCAGACAGTCTCAAAAAGGATATTGTGGAAGGGAGAGATATAAATCTAGCATCCATCCTCATAGCATCCCAAGATGTTTCAGAAAACCGAGTGATCAATTGTGGGGATGTGTCGATAGTAATGAAGGCAAAAGACGCACGCCTTAATAGGAAGTTAACCATTCCGGAATTCGTGCTAGCTTTCAGCATATACAGGGATGTGATCTGTTCAGCCCAGCCAGATAGGAGGGAAGAACTGGACAGATATCTATATCGGGTCACCGACCTGGGTCAGAAATATGGTGGATCAGCGTTTTATGATTACCACCGATCCTTTTCCGCCAAAGCAGCAGCAGCGCTCTCTCAATTTCAGTTCATCACTAATTGGGCAGAGATGGACATGGAATTATTCTGCCGGCACTTTGCGGGTCTCCGGGCCCCCACCTGCTCGAACTGCCAATCCATATTTCACTCCACAGAATGGTGCGCGAACTCCAACCCTGCCATGCCGCAAGGGGCGTGGCCTGGTCCCTCCGGTACTCAGGGGAATTCTAGCACAGTTGACAAATTAGGCAGGCCCATAGTATACCTTGGCAAGAGCCAATTATGTAACAATTTCAATCTGGGAAGTTGTGCCTTCAATGCGTGCCGAGCCCTGCATATTTGTTCTTTATGTTTTAGAGCCCACCCTCGTTCCTCGTGCCCCAGGAAGGCTTCTAAACAGCTATGACTGACCGACATCAATGTCGAACTGGTGTCGGTTCTCCTTAAAGGGATTCTGTCACCAGGTTTCACCCCCTTCAGATAAAAATATGGTTATGTTCATGTAGCTTTCACGATTGCTAATGTGGTCTTATAAATGTAATCTGAAGGCTCATTTTGCTCAAAAATCGCTATTACTGACCCTCCAATCAACAGAATAAGGTGCCCAAGGGGATGTAAATGGATCGAAGCTGCCGCCCGCACCCACCGCAGTTCGTGCCCAGCTCCGCCTTTCCCGACCTCAGCGCCGCCTCATAATCTTCTGTGACGCCTCACGCTCTCCCTCCCTCCCTCCCCCCTCCTCCTGCTGTAACATCGCTGTGACGCCTCCCCCCTCCTCCTGCTATAACATCGCTGTGACGCCTCCCCCCTCCTCCTGCTGCAACATCGCTGTGACGCCTCCCCCCTCCTCCTGCTGTAACATTGCTGTGACGCCTCCCGCTCTCCCTCCCTCCCCCCTCCTCCTGCTGTAACATCGCTGTGACGCCTCCTGCTCTCCCTCGCTCCCCCCTCCTCCTGCTGTAACATCGCTGTGACGCCTCCCCCCTCCTCCTGCTGTAACATCGCTGTGACGCCTCCCCCCTCCTCCTGCTGTAACATCGCTGTGACGCCTCCCGCTCTCCCTCCCTCCCCCCTCCTCCTGCTGTAACATCGCTGTGACGCCTCCCGCTCTCCCTCCCTCCCCCCTCCTCCTGCTGTAACATCGCAATGTTACAGCAGGAGGAGGGGGGAGGCATCACAGCGATGTTACAGCAGGAGGAGGGGGGAGGGAGGGAGAGCGGGAGGCGTCACAGCGATGTTACAGCAGGAGGAGGGTGGAGGCGTCACAACGATGTTACAGCAGGAGGAGGGGGGAATGAGGGAGAGCGGGAGGCATCACAGAAGATTATGAGGCGGCGCTGAGGTCGGGAAAGGTGGAGCTGGGCACGAACGGCGGTGGGTGCGGGCGGCAGCTTCGATCCATTTACATCCCCTTGGGCACCTTATTCTGTTGATTGACAGGTCAGTAATAGCGATTTTTGAGCAAAATGAGCCTTCAGATTACATTTATAAGACCACATTAGCAATTGTGAAAGCTACATGAACATAACCATATTTTTATATGGAGGGGGTGAAACCTGGTGACAGAATCCCTTTAAAAATCATCCTGACTGAGTCTTCATAGACTTCTTGATATCTGGCTTCTACAAGGGTTTTCATACAGGCATAATTGCTCTTCCTCAAGCTAATTGGGAAGGTCGCAACCTGCTGTCAGCCAGTCATGACCCAGATACGGTCGAGACACTGATTCAAGCAGAAGTCAATAAAGGTTTTTTGTTGGGCCCCTTCTCTGATATCCCCTTTCAGCACTGGCGCATCAACTCAATTGGTATCGTGTCCAAACAGTCGTGAAATAAAAAATGTCTAATTTACGACTTGTCTGCTCCACATGCTTCGTCCACACCAAGCCTGAATTCGCTGATTCCATCAGACGAGTACTCGATGAGATATTCTTCTATCGACCAAGCAGTTCAATTCATTTTGCTCGCAGGCAAAGGTTCTTGGCTCACAAAGGCAGACATAGCCGACGCTTTTAAGCTGCTGCCTATCCAGCCACAGCTTTGGGGTTATTACGGCATTAGATGGTCCAATAAGTTTTACTTTGCTAACCGTCTCACTTTTGGCTGCAAAAGCAGTCCCTGGCTTTTCAACCAGCTAGCAGAAGCTCTCCACTGGATATTGGTTCACCACGGCGATTTACCTATGGTCATCCACTATCTGGACGACTTCCTGATAGTCGAGAAGCAGCATCCTCACCCGGTCGGCCTAGCCACGTTGAAGGAAACCTTCAAACAATTACAGGTCCCGATAGCCCAGAATAAGACAGAAGGGCCAGCCACCCAGGTCACCTTCCTAGGAATCATTCTGGATACGGTCCGGATGGAAGCCAGGCTTCCAGCAGAGAAGTTAACCAAGATCCAAGCAGCCATAGCTAGGGCCGTGCTTGTAAATTCCATTACCAAAACAGAGCTCCAGTCTCTTTTGGGGATGCTCAATTTTGCGATTCATGCCCCAAGGCAAATCATTTATGTCAAGTTTACTTCAGCTTCTTCCCGAAGCTCAGGACCAGGACAGCACCATTTCTCTAGATAGTCTTTCTTAAAAAGCTGGAATGGCATTTCGTTATTTATTCCTCCCCGAACCCCGCTCTCTCCCATGGTTTTTTCAGATGCAGCAGGGTCAGCCAGGTTCGCAGCTTTTTTTGGTAACCACTGGCTGGCAGATGAGTGGTCCCCAGAGCTGATCTCAGATACGGAAGCTTTAAAATCGTCCCCCCTCATAGAGCTTTATCCAATAGTAGCAGCTGCCCAAGTCTGGGGCGAACAGTGGGCCAACTCCTCCGTCCTGTTTGTCACGGATAGCCAGGTGTTAGTCGACATCCTTGACAAACAAAGAACTAAATCACCAAAAATCATGTCATTGCTGCGCAGACTAGTATGGTTATCCCTTTCTTTCAATTTCCGTTTTTCAGGAGAACACATTCAGGGTCAGAAAAATGTAGCAGCAGATGCTCTGTCCAGATTAAATTTTCCGGTTTTCTTTCAGGAGATGCCCGACGCGGACCCCACGGGTGCCACAACCCCGGCATACAACACCCTAGTGATGTATTAGAATCTCTGATCTCAACAGCAAAACACCTCATAAGACAATCATTAGCCCCAAATACGTCCAGGAATTATAAAGCGGGGTTGAAAGCGTTTGAGAGATTTAGACTTCTCTATCCTCAGGGCGGCCGCGACGAAATATCTAACTTACTGGCGTTCATAGCCTTCTGCCATTCCCAACAAAAGCTCTCATATAATACTATCAAATTATACCTAGCAGGCCTTCAACACCATTTCATGCTCAGTAATCCGGGTTGTTCTTCTATCTTGTCCAACCAGGCCATCAAGGCAGCCCTCAGGGGAATACAAAAAAATGCAAAACAGGCTGCCACCCGCAGACAGCCGGTGTCCGGCAAGCTGTTCAGGGATTTGTCTTCTGCCCTGGACGGCGATCCTTTTGGGCCCTTGACCAGCACGGTCATCCAAGCGGCCATGTTTCTAAGTTTTTACGGCTTCCTCCGGCCAGGAGAGTTCACTGGCAGCTCTCCGAGACATGGCTGTCTTCGCAAAGAACAACTGTCGTGGCACAATAACTATTATTTACTCAGCATTCCGTCAACCAAAACAAACCAGACAGGGCCACCCACGGAAATTAAATATTTCCCTACCCGGAATAATTGGTGTCCAGTCCAGATCCTCAATAAATTATTGTCCCTGTTGCAGACAGCGCCTCCTGACAGTCCGCTCCTGCCCTTCAAGAACAAACCCCTCTCTTCAAACCAATTCACGTCCCACATCCGCTCTCTGGCGGCAGGTCTGGGGTACGACCCAGGAGCCATTTCGGGTCACTCGTTCCGTATCGGGGCGGCATCGTCAGCTTCGAAACACCAAGTCCCCGATCACGTTATTCGATCCATGGGGCGCTGGAGGTCATCTTGCTTCAACAGATACATTCCGATTCCACACCGGGAAATATATCAAGCTTTTCAGTCGTTGGCGTTATAGGTCATGCGGGCTGGAAGAATATGAATAAACCAGTTTAGTCACCATAGTGTACTTGTCTTTTTTTGCCCTCTCCAGGCCTACCCACGCCCGTGGCTCCCGGCACAACTCAGCCATAGTTCAGGTTCGGCATGCCTTACCCACGTTCAAGACGCGTTCAGCCCTGCCCATAAGTATTAATGCTGATGTCAGCCTGTATTTGGGGCAGGGCGTCAGTACACTATATATACCTGTTAATCCCATCCCTCCAGTGGTGTGTCTCACTTACTCCCTCCCTCCCACCCCTTTCTTCACACACTCCAATAGGGTACGCCCTCTCCAGGCCTACCCACGCCCATGGCTCCCGGCACAACTCAGCCATAGTTCAGGTTCGGCATGCCTTACCAACGTCCAAGACGCGTTCAGCCCTGCCCATAAGGAAAGAACAGATAAGATCTGACAATCACCTATTGTGAATGGTGGATCATGTTTTATATATACACAGAGGTGATATCACTACAGACAGGATTATAAAATGATAGATAAGCAGATAACTGCAGATGATCTGTATAGACCAAGAAGTGTTGCCTATCATTAGGGTTAGCGAGCAGTGCGAAAACTGCAGGAATTTATGTTTTTTGTTTGATTATAGTTATTAACATGCAAAATTAACCTGTTCTGTACAGGTACGCCCTGGTGTCCTGGTTCTTATGTACGTCCTATGTATTTCCGATCACCGCCGCACGGCGGGTGGTGATCGGAACCCGGTGCCTCCTGAAATCAATCAGCAGGCACCCAGGGTAAATGTCCAGGGGGATCCTGTGACCCCCCCCCCCCCCCGTATCGGCGATCGCTGCAAACCGCAGGTCAATTCAGACCTGCGGTTTGCAGCGCTTTCGGGAGGTTTCTGATCCCCGCGTCTGTGACCGTGGGGATCAGAAACTTCAAAATGCCTTTATTTTATGTTTAACCCCCCCCCCTGCAGCCCTCTGTGTTATGTGCCGGCGGGCGGGGGGGCAGATATCAGGCGTTTAAACCCTTTCATGCCGCGGTCCGTAGGGACCACTGTTTGGAAAAGGTTAACAGGGAGGAGCTTCCTCCCTCTCATATCGGGAGCTGCTGTGCCTTTTCAGTAACTGATGGGAGAGGGAGGGGGCCCTCCTCCCTCCCCATCACCCACTGCTCTGCTGTGGCAGCGAGTGATGGTTACAATGGCAACCGGACGCCTTCACAGGCGTCCGGCTGTCCATGGTGCTGATCAGAGACTGTCCATGGTGCTGATCAGATTTCTGCTAAAGGCAGAAGTCTAATCAGACTTTGTAAAGTGAAAATACAGTACAGTACACTATATAGTGTACTGTACTGTATTATTCAGACATCAGACCCACTGGATCTTCAAGAACCGAAAAATAAAAAATAAAAAAACACATTTATCACTGATTAAAAATGAAAAAAAAATATGACACATGTTTGATATCACCACATCCATAACGACCTGATATATAAAACGGTCATGTTACTTCCTCCGCACGGTGAACGCCATAAAAAAATTAAAATAAAAACTATGATGAAATTGAAATTTTGCCCACCTTACTTCCCAAAAATGGTAATAAAAGTAATCAAAAAAGTCATATGTACGCCAAAGTAGTAAGTACCAATCAAAACGTCACCTCATCCCACAAAAAATGAGCCCTTACATGAGACAATGGCCCAAAAAATAAAAAAATTATGGCTCTCAGATTAAAACATGATTTTTTTGTTTCAAAAATGCTTTTTTATGTTAAACGTAAATAAAATAAAAAAAGTTCACATATTAGGTATCGCCGCATTCGTAAGAACCTGCTCTATTAAAATACCACATGACTTAAACCCTGAGGTGAACACAGTAAAAAAGAAAATAAAAAAAACGGTGTAAAAAAAGACATTTTTGGTCACATTACATCACAAAAAGTGTAATAGCAAGCGATCAAAAAGTCGTAATCCCCCCAAAAATGTACCATTCTGGGACATGTTGTCAAAAAACCAGTCCAGCAAAATCTGCCTTCCAAAAACCGTATGGTATTCCTTTCCTTCTGCGCCCTGCCGTGTGTAGTTTCTAGAATGGGGTATTTTTTGGGTGGTTTCTCATTCCACAAAAATGATACCCTACCTAAGACAATCGCCCAAAAACTGAAAAAACTATGGCTCTCAGACTATGGAGATACTAAAACATGATTTTTTTGTTTCAAAATTGAAATCATTGTGTAAAACTTACATAAATAAAAAATTGTATACATATTAGGTATCGCCGCATCCGGGGCAACCTGCTCTATAAAAATACCACATGATCTAAGTCTAACCTGTCAGATGAATGTTGTAAATAACAACAAAATAAACAGTGCCAAAACAGCTATTTCTTGTTACCTTGCCTCACAAATAGTGTAATATAGAGCAACCAAAAATCATATGTACCCTAAACTAGTACCAACAAAACTGCCACCCTATCCCGTAGTTTCTAAAATGGGGTAACTTTTTTGGAGTTTCTACTCTAGGGGGGCTTCAAATAGGACATGTTGTCAAAAATCCAGTCCAGCAAAATCTGCCTTCCAAAAACCGTATGGTATTCCTTTCCTTCTGCGCCCTGCCGTGTGTAGTTTTTAGAATGGGGTAATTTTTGGGTGGTTTCTATCATGTAAGCCTCACAAAGTGACTTCAGACCTGAACTGGTCTTTAAAAAATTGGTTTTTGAAAATTTCTGAGAAATTTCAAGATTTGCATCTAAACTTCTAAGCCTTGTAACGTCCCCCAAAAATAAAATGTCATTCCCAAAATGATCCAAACATGAAGTATACATATGAGGAATGTAAAGTAATAATTATTTTTGTAGGTATTACTATGTATTATAGAAGTAGAGAAATTGAAACTTGGAAATTTGCAATTTTTTGAAAATTTTTGGAAAATTTGGTATTTTTTTATAAATAAAAAAGATTTTTTTTCCCCCTCCATTTTATCAGTGTAATGAAGTACAAAATGTGACGAAAAAACAATATAAGAATGGCCTGGATAAGTCAAAGCGTTTTAAAGTTATCACCACTTATAGTGACACTGGTCAGATTTGCAAAAAATGGCCTGGTCCTTAAGGAGTTAAAAATAACAAAAAAATCTTTAAAAATATTTTAAACATAAAATGACACATTCCCGTTAGTGCATGTACTTTTAGTTATTATATGTTGTATTGTGTTAGATATAGCGGCCCTTGGTTTATGAAAAGGGATGATATATTTATGGTATTGGTATACACCGTTATTATAATTTTGTGATTGTTGAATTCATACCTCTCAGTGCCCATACAATTATTGTTTTATTTCCAAAGGGGTGGGGTAGGGAAGTGTTTGGTGCTTACAGCATGCTTTTCATTGTTTTTAATCATTATTGTCTGATTAATTAAATCACTTTTGATAATTTGGAGTCCATTTCTTTATGGCCTATACACATTGGGGGAGAAATATCAAAACTGGTATAAAGGAAAACTGTCTTAGTTGCCCATAGGAACCAATCAGATTCCACCTTTTGTTTTTTAGAGCTCCTTTGGGAAATGAAAAGTGGAATCTGATTGGTTGCTATGGGCTACTAAGGTTGTTTTCCTTTAGTCCATTTTTTCTAAATCTCCCCCATTGTCTGTTGTAGTCTTGTAATAAGAGTAAAATAATCACAGCCCCCCCCCCCACCATGTTATAATTTGTTTAACTCTTGCAAACAATGCATAAAACAACTGTTAGTTATGATGATATCACAAGACATATGACATCATAGACATTGCATGATGTCACAATTGGTGCAGAATGTCCAAAGTTCTAAACCAGAACCATTTTGTGTCACATGAGCTTGACAGGTTGAAGTGGACACGTTCAGGTATGTAGCTCTTCCCTCCGTGCTGAGACCTTCATACATCGTGTAGTTAGAGGCTGTGTTGTGAAATACCACACAATTAACAAGGGTGTAAGTAGGGGGCTGCAACTGGGGCATGTGTACTGGGTGCTGAGTGCCAGGTGATGCGCCAACATGCCACTTTTCCTTGGCCAGGCTGTTAAGAAACTGGGCTAGGTCAGAAAATTCAACACTCTGGTAAAAGTAAGTCTTCAGCTCTACCATTTATCCCCCCACCCCCTAGAAATCTCGACAACAAACCCTGTGGGACATATTTCTTGCTGTGACTGTCAGGACAAATCTTTAAAGGGAAGACATTTTTAAGAAATGTTCACAGACCTTATTTTATGGAAAATGTGCACATCTGGGCATTATGCTTTGTCCCTCCTAAATGCACCTGGACAACCCCTATATGAGAACTCCCTGGCAACCACTGGGACCCTGTTGTCTCCCCAGTACACAGGTGGTATGTTAATGGCCCATTTTCAAACGTATGGTCATCTATAGCATGAGCTGCTCTTTGAAGTGTGTCGATACTCTGGCTGAGTGGGGTCCCAGACTGTAATGTGGTTTTATATAGGTGCAGTCCTAGGAAGATTTTTCTGGAATTGTTCCTTCTACAGATCTGTGACGTTGATCATGTTCATGCAGGTTTAATGGCGCAGATCTCCGTTGTATCATTATCATTCTGTAAATCTATATTATGGGGACTTGTTTGTGGTGTTTTTTAGAGTCTTAGGGGGCCATAAACGTTAGATTAATGTCATCTGAGCTGAACCTGCTGACTTTGGTGGGATAGGCAGATTTTTTTATGTGTATGTGGTGCCACAACCCTCCCCTTATGACAAATGTTGAGGAAAAGAAGGCTTGGGTAGGTCTGAATTTAACATGACCAATTTTTTATGCCAATGGGGGTGTCAGGGGGAATAGCTGTTGGCTGAAATATTGTCTGACTGTCAGCTATGATGATGTCAGAAGACACATGACATCATAGACACCACATGACATGCAAGGTCTAAACCAGAATCATCTTGGTTCATTTCAGCTTGAAGAGGACACATCCACATCCAGTGTGAAGCATTTGAAGAGAACAAGCCCAGAGAACTAGCTCTTCACTCAGGTCTGTAAGAATGTAAGCTCTGGGGAACAGGGCATGTACTGTATATTAGATTGTAAGCTCTGAGGAGCAGGACATGTACTGTATATAAGATTGTAAGCTCTAAGGAGCAGGATGTCTATTGTTGTATTAGATTGTAAGATCCGAGGAGCAGGACATGTGTTGTATATTAGATTGTAAGCTCTTAGGAGCAGACCTTGTATTGCATATTAGACTGTAAGCTCTTAGGATCAGGGCATGTACTGTATATAAGATTGTAAGCTCTGAGGAGCAGGGTTTCTATTGCTCTATTAGACTGTTAGATCCGAGGAGCAGAAAATTCATTGTATATTAGACTGTAAGCTATTAGGAGCAGAGCTTGTATTGCATATTAGATTGTAAGCTCTTAGGATCAGGGCATGTACTGTATATTAGATTGTGAGCTCTGAGGAGCAGGTTGTCTCTTTCTTTCCAGGGTCAGCTCTCCGGAGCTTTATATTACATACATATATACAGCAATATGCAGCAGGACAGATGTAATCCAGGGATTTATCCGATCGCCACATCTGGGGTCAGGAAGGAATTTTTTCCCCCCTGAGGTAGAAATCTCCGGGGGGTTTGTTCGCCTTCCTCTGGATCTTTGGATCAGGTGGCTCTCATCTCAGGGCAGTGGTGGACTGGTCTGAATGACCGCAGCAAGTTCTGTGGTCTCCACCGGTCCTGGCCTGAGAGTCACTGTGATCCCTGTTTATTTTATTAAAGGGCCAGTAATATTTTATTATAATGTTGCTTATTGCTATTCCAATAAAAAAAATTAAAAAAAATGATTTATTGTGGTGTTTGTTTTTTTTAATCTGGATTTGTCCTTACACAATGACCACGATGAGGCTGATTGTTGCCGCTCAGTGTTTTAGTACTAGTCATAGCTGCTAATCCAGTAAATAATAAAGCACATCATCTCCTAAACACATGGCGGCAGCTGCTACAGGACCATAGAGCTATAGAAGACTCCATTATAATAAAGTTTATCATCTCCTAAACACATGGTGGCAGCTGCTACAGGACCAGGAACTACATGGGAATTTATTACAATAAAGTACATTATCTTCTAAACACATGGTGGCAGCTGCAGGACCATGAAGTATAGGGGACTCCATTATAATAAAGTGTATCTTCTCCTAAACACATGGTGGCAGCAGCTGCAGGATCAGGAACTACATGGGAATTTATTACAATAAAATGTATTCTGTCATAAACACATGGCGGCAGCTGCTACAGGACCACAAACTATAGGGGACTCTATTATAATAAAGTGTACTATCTCCTAAACACATGGTGACAGCAGTTGAAGGACCAGGAACTTTAGATTAGGTTTCTCCAACTCCAGTCCTCAGGGCCCACTTGCCGGTCAGGATTTAGGAGTATCCCATAGAATGAATACCTGTGGTAAATCCTGATGGATGTACACTAATTATATCAGCTGCCCAATACTAAGGAAATCCTGAAAACATGACCGGCAGGTGGGCCCTGAGGACTGGAGTTGGGGACCACTGCTTTAGAGGACTTCATTATAATAAAGTGTACCATCTCCTAAACACATGGCGGCAGCTGCTACAGGACCACGAACTATAGGGGGCTCCATTATAATAAAGTGTACCATCTCTTAAACACATGGCGACAGCAGTTGAAGGACCAGGAACTTTGGAGGACTCCATTATAATAAAGTGTATTATCTCCTAAACACATGGCAGCAATTTCTGCAGGACCATGAACTATAGGGGACTCCATTATAATAAAGTGTATCTTCTCCTAAACACATGTTGGCAGCTTCTGCAGGACCAGGTACTATAGGGGGCTCCATTATAATAAAGTGTATCATCTTCTAAACACATGGCAGCAATTGCTGCAGGACCAGGAACTATAGGGGACTCCATTATAATAAAGTGTATTATGTCCTAAACACATGGCAGCAGTTGCTGCAGGACCAGGGACTATAGGGGACTCCATTATAGTAAAGTGTATTATCTCCTAAACACATGGCAGCAGTTGCTGCAGGACCAGGGACTATAGGGGATTCCATTATAATAAAGTGTATTATCTCCTAAACACATGGCAGAAGTTGCTGCAGGATCAGGAACTACAGGGAGTGCAGAATTATTAGGCAAGTTGTATTTTTGAGGATTAATTTTATTATTGAACAACAACCATGTTCTCAATGAACCCAAAAAAACTCATTAATATCAAAGCTGAATATTTTTGGAAGTAGTTTTTAGTTTGTTTTTAGTTTTAGCTATTTTAGGGGGATATCTGTGTGTGCAGGTGACTATTACTGTGCATAATTATTAGGCAACTTAACAAAAAACAAATATATACCCATTTCAATTATTTATTTTTACCAGTGAAACCAATATAACATCTCAACATTCACAAATATACATTTCTGACATTCAAAAACAAAACAAAAACAAATCAGTGACCAATATAGCCACCTTTCTTTGCAAGGACACTCAAAAGCCTGCCATCCATGGATTCTGTCAGTGTTTTGATCTGTTCACCATCAACATTGCGTGCAGCAGCAACCACAGCCTCCCAGACACTGTTCAGAGAGGTGTACTGTTTTCCCTCCTTGTAAATCTCACATTTGATAATGGACCACAGGTTCTCAATGGGGTTCAGATCAGGTGAATAAGGAGGCCATGTCATTAGATCTTCTTCTTTTATACCCTTTCTTGCCAGCCACGCTGTGGAGTACTTGGACTCCAAGTTGCTCCAGGATCAGGGACTATAGGGGACTCCATTATAGTAAAGTGGTACAGTACCTGCACTGTCTGTAATAGGTACTCCCAGGTTTTGGTATCTCTGCCGTCATAACCACTGCACACACTGTTCTCAGCCAGGCTACGCCCTTTCACGTAACACACAATATTGCACAAAGCACTGCTTAAAGGCTGTAGGCTGGTCTTTATTATAGGCCTATCTCTTATACAGGCCTTAGCTGCTTGCAGGATGCAAGGACTAGGTAGATTCTCTCTACCCCTTAGGCCCCTTTCACACGGGCGAGAATTCCGTGCGGGTCCAATGCGTGAGGTGAACGCATTGCACCCGCACTGAATCCGGACCCATTCACTCCAATGGGGCTGTGCACATGAGCGGTGATTTTTTTACGCATCACTTGTGCGTTGCGTGAAAATCGCAGCATGCTCTATATTGTGAGTTTTTCACGCAAAGCAGGCCCCATAGAAGTGAATCGGGCTTCGTGAAAATTGCAAGCAAGTGCGGATACGGTGTGAATTTCACACATGGTTGCTAGGTGACGATCAGGATGGGGACCCAATCTTGATTATTTTCCTTTATAACATGGTGATAAGGGAAAATAATTGCATTCTTAATACAGAATGCTAAGTAAATTAGGGATGGAGGGGTTAAAAAAATAATCATTAAACTTACCTCATCCACTTGTTTGCAAAGCCTGGCTCATTTTCTTTCTTCTTCTTTGAGGACCTGGGAGGAAAAGGACCTTTGGTGATGTCACTGCGCTCATCACATGGTCCATCACATGGTCCATCACCATGGTGATCGACCATGTGATGAGTGTAGTGACGCCACCAAAGGTCCTTTTCCTCCCAGGTCCTCAAAGAAGAAAGAAGACGAGCCGGGCTGCGCAAACAAGTGGATGAGGTTGAATTTAATTTAAATTAAAAAAAATTTAACCCCTCCATCCCTAATTTACTTAGCATTCTGTATTAAAAATGCTATTATTTTCCCTTATAAATAATAAAATCTACACAACACCTAACCGAAACCTGAACTTCTGTGAAGAAGTCCGGGTTCGGGTCTGGGTACCAAAAATGCAGATTTTTCTCACACACGTGCAAAATGCATTAAAAGGCTTTGCACTCGCGCTGAAAAATGGTGCATTTTCCCACAACGCACCCGCATCGGGCAGTAATGCAGATATGGTGAACCTGGGAGAGCCGGTCACAGGGGGATACTCGTGCAGCAGGTGGCAGCAAAAATAGGAGTGGTCTTTTTGATTGGTGTGATTTACATAATAGGGCATGGCTAATCTATATAAGATACCATAGTAGCGGTAACATACCAATCTCATTACAAGAGTAAGGGTCACACTTTAAGATCCCAAACGTGTAGACGCTAACGCTGTGTGTCTATACTGTGTCATTGGATATTTTATTGCTTTAGTTTCAATAGTTTTTTATTTTATCAGCACCATGAAACAAAAGACAATGGAGCAACTAAACGTGGACGCAGCCACATGAGACATATGAATGTATATGAACAAAGTCAGCAAAACTGTGGTCGCAGCCACTATTGAGTTATAGCGTATGCCAATGGTATATCAAACAGGTTAGACACAGTATTGTATATGTCGACCATAATGCAATTGTGGTACAAAGGCATCTGTGCAGATGCTATCCATCCGTCGCAATTGCGAGGCAGATTCAAACATATAAGTCAGGAAAGACTAAACATAAAAGTAAATAAAAATGAACAATGTAGTCACTAATTTGGTGACCAGCAAACAATTCAAGTAGTAACCAAGAGCTGTGGTAGGCCACAGAGCAAAATAGGGTACAGTGACGCCTAAGAAGAAAGAGGAGAGCGAAGAAAAGGAAGGAGAAAAAAAAAAAATTAGAGGAAGGGGGCAAGGGGGTACTCCAGTTGCATCTCCGTTGCTTCAGTAGTCATCTAGAAATCTTCTCTCAGGGGGAGTAAAAAGTGCTGTGGGTCCACCCACTCCAAGCCGCCTGTCTCAATTTAGTGGGAACAATTGATGAGGGTAAAGAGTATTCATACCTGCAAGTCTGATTGATCTCTTGTATGACTTCGGAAATCGAAGGAGAGGCCAGGTTTTTCCAGTGCCTGGTAATGACCAGTTTGGCGCTAAGCAAAATATGGCCAGTAATATGTCTATGCGGGAGAGAGATTTCGTTAATACCAATGAACAACAAGGCTAGCTCTGGGGAGGGGTCCATTCTATGATCTGTTAGAGTGGAGACAAGTTGGAAGACATTCCTCCAGTATTCAGTAAGGATAGGACAGGACCAGAATATATGAAGCAAGGATCCGCCTCCTCCACAACTCCTCCAACAATATGGCGATGTAGAAGGGTACATTATACGAAGTCTCTGGGGGGTAAAGTACCAGTGAAGAATAGTTTTTAGACCAGCTTCATAATGAGTGACACATTTGAAATTTGATACGATAAATCCTATGGCAGCAATCCAAGATTCATCAGGAAAGGTCTTGTTTAGTTCCCTTTCCCATCTATGGATGGGAGGGGACTTAATGAAAGTAGCTTTATCCCCCAGTAGATCATATAGGTGTCTTGTGGAATGTCTCTTGAAAAGAGAGGGGAATTGAAATAGTCGCAAGACAAATGAGTTGACCTGGGGAGGAGATTGTAGGGTCTTTGAAAGGAAGTGACTGAGTCTTAGATATGTATAAAATTCAGAGTGAGGCAAAGCAAAGGTACTTTGAATGGTGGCAAAGGGGAGAATAGAGTGGTCTACCATCACTTGGGAAATAGTGACAATCCCTCTATCTCGCCATGGCGCTAGGTTAATGTCGGGTATGGACAATTCAATAGCACGTGTGGAAGCGATTTTAAATAACCGGGAAGATGTGTCTTTCGATGTGCTATGAATGTTGGTCCAAAGGGCACTGGCATGTGATATTGTAAGGAAAGGATGTGCGGGGGAGGCAGGGCCCCATAACAGATTGATCAAGTAATCACTAACCGGAACCTGTTTCAATGCATGAGATTCAATCTGCTGCCACGCTTTTTCATTATTGGACGCCCACCATTCCCTAGCAAAGGAAAGGCCTATTGCTATAAAATAATCTTTAATGTCAGGGAGACCTGCTCCACCAGCACGTTTCCTCCTGGTCAGGAGTTCACGAGCCACTCTAGGCTTAGAGTTTCCCCAAATATATTTGCCCAGCAGTGCTTGAGCTTTTTGAAAGAATGCAGCTGGGATCGGGATTGGAAGGGCCCGAAAAATGTAAATCATTTTCGGTAAGGTCATCATCTGGAAAGATGCTATCCTACCCACCCAAGAGACCGTCTGCATAGAGAAGCTCGCGAAGTCTGTAGACAGGGTGGTAAGAAGGGGAATATAGTTCCGTGTGTAAAGCAGAGAACAGGGCGAGGTGATCCTGACTCCCAAATAGGAAACCTCTGAACTCTGCCAGTCAAGGTCATGAGAGGCTTTTAAAGTGGCTAGATCAGAGGGCGGAATGTTGATAGGAAGGGCCTGTGATTTCGAACTGTTAATTTTATAATATGAGAGGGATCCATAATGGGAGATTGCATCGAGTGTGGCTGTAAGGGATTGCAAGGGATTTGTTAGAGTGAGTATGATGTCATCAGCATAAAGGGTAATAGTGTGGGATCTACGCCGACCGTAATCCCAGATATGGTGGGTAAGGCTCTAATATGTTGTGCCAACGGCTCTAACGCAAGAATAAATAGGAGCGGGGACAGAGGACATCCCTGTCTCGATCCATTGGTTATTATGAAGGGGACCGATAGGATTCCATTGATCCACACTCTCGCCGAGGGATGAGAGTATAAGCTGCTAATGGCATGGATTATCTGTCCTGAAAAACCCATCCATCTGAGAGTGGAAAAAGCGTAATCCCAATGTAAGCGATCAAACGCTTTTTCAGCGTCCAGGGTCACTGCAAGGATAGGAAGGGTATGAACCTCTGCAAAATTGACCAGGACTACAATGCGTCTGGTGTTGTCAGAAGCCTGTCTTCCTGCCACAAAGCCGGTCTGGTCTGAGTGGATCAGGGAAGGGATCAAGGGAGAGAGTCTGCTTGCAATGAGCTTGGCAAAAAGTTTTATATCAGAATTTAACAAGGAGATCGGCCTGAAATTCTGGGGTATATCAGGTGACTTACCAGGCTTGGGTATCGTGACCACTAGTGCCTCAAGCATGTCATTAGGGAAGGGGTCACCCTCCGTAACTCGATTAAAAAGATCTAGTAGGTGGGGGAGGAGGTCAGGCAGGAAATTACGGTAATATTTATTTGATAGGCCGTCAGGGCCTGGGGATTTTCCCAACGGTAACGACGAGACTGAAGTTGTGATTCAGTTAGAATGGGTAAAGAAGCTTTGGAGAGAAAGTCTTCTACTAGGGTCGAGTAATCCTGTGGACGTGTGGTATGGTCTTTTAAATTGTATAGGGTCTGATAATATAGTTTAAATTGGTCAGCGATGTCCCTCGGGTCTAGCAACTTCGCTTTTGTAACCGGATGAAGCAAATATGGGATTCTGGATTTGGATTGTTACTTTTTAAGCTGCTGGGCCAAGAGACGCTTTATTTCCTTGGGCATAAAATTTGGATTTCATTCTAAGGAGGGATTTATGGTAATTTTGTAATAGTAGAGCACTCAGTTTATTTCGCGCAACCCGGAGGGAGTTGGAGCTCTGTATTGTAGGGGAGGACTTATTAATATTCTCCAGATCAGCTATCTCTTTCAAGGTCAACGTTATCTCCCTCTCTCTCTGTTTCTTTAAGTTGATGTTCAATTTAATTAGGGAATCTCTCATAAAAGCCTTATGAGCCTGCCATAACACAAAATTACTTGAAAAGGAGCCAATGTTGAATTGAAAGAACTCGCGGAGGTGGGCAGATAATTCTTTCGTGTGTTTAGGGTTGTTAAAGAGAAAAGTGTTGTTTCTCCATACTGGGGCTCTGTGAGATTGATATTGCTCATCAAGAGTGATTGTGATGGGAGCGTGGTCAGACCACTTTATCAGGCCTATATCTGTGGAGAGGGTATGGAGCAGGGAATTATGGTCAACCAGGAATAGGTCTATTCGAGAATAGGAGAGATGTGGAACAGAGAAAAAGGTATAATCTCTTTCCAGACTATGTTGGGCTCTCCACACATCAGTTAATCCCTCTGTCTGCAAAAAAGAGGCTATTCCCGCATCTGTTTTACGGGAGGGGGAGGAAGAGTCGAGGGCAGATTGTAGGACTGAGTTAAAGTCTCCACAGAGAATCAATTTACCTTGCTTAAGTGAATTAACCTGCCGCATTACTTTGTGTAAAAATGCTAATTGGTGTGAATTGGGGGCGTACAAATTGACAAGAGTGTACACTACATTATTTATGGAGCATACTAATATGACATAGCGGCCAGAAGGGGCTATCTTGGAGGCAATTGGGGTAAACGCTACCGTGTTTTTAACTGCAATAAAAGTACCTAGTTTTTTCCTGGAGAAGTGTGAGTGGAAGATGTTCGAAAAGAGGCGGTGATGAATTTGAGAGGCGTCAGTTTTGAGAAGGAGGGATTCTTGTACACACAGCACGTCAGCATGGGAAGTCAAAGCTTCAGCCCAGAGATAAGCTAGTTTCTGAGGGCAGTTGAGGCCTTTGACATTGAGGCTCATAATCTTGAGACCCATCTCTCTGCACAGAAGGTCACCTATTGTTACGCTGAGCGCTCCGGGTCCCCTGCTGGCCTCGGAGCGCTCACAGTGTATGCCCCCAGGCAGCACTCCAGCGTCTCGGCGTGTGCGTCCTCGCTCTCTAGGCCGTGCGCGCGCCGGGACTCTTAGATTCAAAGGACCAGTGCACCAGTGATTGGTGCCTGGTCCAAAGGGGTTATTAAGGGTTAAGGTTGTGAGAGGCAGTGCTGACTTAATTAGGCTGCACCTGTGCACTGCCCATTTATACCTTCTCCTACCACAGCTTTCTGCCGGATCTTTGTGCCTTGTGCCTCAGAGAAAGCGTTCCCTACTATGTTAGTTTGCCTTACCTGTTGCCGTACCCGTTGCTACCGTCCACTCGCCTTTGAACCTTTGCCAGCCTGCCCTGACCGCTGCTACGTCCGACTATGCTCTTACCTTCTCCCTGTGTACCACGCCTTATCAGCTGCCAGAGAGGTCGAGTTGTTACTAGGGGACACGACCTGGTAGTTACCGCCGCGGCAAATCCATCCTGCCTTGCGGCGGGCTCTGGTGAAGACCAGTAACTGCTTAGAACCGGTCCTCTAGTACTACCTGCGCCATCGCCTCTCTGGTCCAGAGGATTTACTACCTGTCCTGCCGGTTCGTGACAGTAAGATCCGGCCATGAATCCCGCTGATGTTCCCCTGCCAAGCCTGGAGGACCTCACCACCATTGTGGCCCAGCAGGGTCAACAGCTGGCCCAGTTGACCGCTATGTTATAGCAGCTCCTGCCTTCTCTGCAACAGCCAGCTCCTCCGTCTGCTCCTGCTGCATCACCTCCGCCTGCAGTTACCACCGGTTCCAGAATCCGTTTGTCCTTACCAGACAAATATGACGGAGATCCTAAGCAGTGCCGTGGGTTCTTGTCGCAGTGCTCTCTCCACCTCGAGCTTCTGTCTGACCAGTTTCCTTCTGAGCGAGCCAAGGTAGCCTTTATACTCAGTTTACTGTCCGGGAAGGCCCTGGCCTGGGCTACACCACTATGGGACCGCGCAGATCCTTCCACCGCTTCCGTCCAGAGCTTCTGCCTAGAGTTCCGGAATGTTTTTGAGGAGCCTGCCTGGGTTACCTCCGCAGAGACTGCCTTACTAAATTTGACCCAAGGAGGTTCTTCCGTGGGTGACTATGCCATTCAGTTCCGCACCCTGGCCTCTGAGTTGAACTGGAACAATGAAGCCCTTTGCGCCACCTTCAAGAAAGGACTTAACAGTGAAGTAAAGGACGTTCTGGCTGCACGTGAGCTTCCTTCCACTCTTAGTGACCTCATCTTGCTGGCCACTAGGATAGACAAACGTTTCCCCGAAAGACAAGAGGAACTCCTTGAAAAGGAAAAAGCTCGTCCTAGACGCTTTCCTCGTCTGGCTCCCGTTTTTCCGCATCCACCTCAACCCGCTACTGGATTTTCCGCCATGGAAGCCATGCAGGTGGATCGGTCACGCTTGACTCCGCAAGAACGAAGCCGCCGCAGAAACGAGAACCTGTGTCTGTACTGTGCCAGTACCGAGCACTTCCTTAGAGATTGTCCTCTCCGTCCACCGCGTTCGGGAAACGCTCGCACCTAGTAAGCGTGGGAGAGGCATTGCTAGGTGTGGATTCTTCCTCTCCACGTCTCATCATACCCGTGCAGTTGATCGTCTCTTCCAAGTCCTCTTTCTCCGCAGTCGCCTTCTTGGATTCCGGTTCAGCTGGCAACTTCATTCACGCCTCCTTGGTTGACAAGTACCGTATTCCAGTAATCCATCTACCCAAGCCGTTTTTCATCTCTACTGTTAACGGTGAGAGACTCTCAGCCACCGTGCAGTTCCGTACCCAGCCTCTGCAGATGGACATTGGAATATTTCATACCGAGACTTTAGAGTTCTTTGTCCTTCCCTTCTGTTCCTCCGAACTCCTCCTGGGTCTGCCGTGGCTTCAACGTCATAGCCCTGTCCTGAATTGGTCCACCGGTGAGATCCTGCATTGGGGCTCCTCCTGTTCGGACCGCTGTCTCAAGCCTGCTCTGGTCAAACAGAACCCGCAAGTTTCTCTGCCTTCTGGGCTGCCCAAGCCATACCATTCCTTCGCGGATGTCTTCTGCAAGAAACAAGCTGAGGTTCTTCCTCCTTACCGATCCTATGATTGCCCGATCGACCTGATACTCGGTTCTACTCCACCTCGGGGCAGAATTTATCCTCTCTCACCTCCTGAGACTCTTGCCATGTCCGACTATATACGTGAGAATCTACAGAGAGGATTCATAAGAAAATCTTCTTCTCCTGCTGGGGCCGGTTTTTTCTTTGTGACTAAAAAAGACGGCTCCCTCCGCCCCTGCATTGACTACAGAGGTCTTAATAAAATTACCATCAAGAACCGTTACCCTCTGCCTCTAATCTCTGAGCTATTTGATCGTCTCCAAGGGGCTAAGATCTTCACTAAATTGGACCTTCGAGGGGCCTATAATCTGATCCATATCCGTGAGGGAGACGAATGGAAGACCGCCTTTAACACAAGGGACGGCCATTTCGAGTATTTGGTGATGCCCTTCGGCCTCTGCAACGCACCTGCTGTCTTCCAGGATTCGTCAATGATATTTTCAGGGACTTACATTACACCGGCATGGTCGTATACCTGGATGATATCCTCATCTTTTCCTCCAATTTGGATCAACACCGAGTCCATGTGCAACAAGTTCTTACTCGTCTTAGGAGAAATTGCCTGTACGCTAAACTTGAAAAATGTATTTTTGAACGGGCCTCCCTGCCTTTCCTGGGATACATTATCTCAGCCCAAGGACTTCAAATGGACCCAGCCAAACTCTCGGCGGTTCTGGATTGGCCACGTCCCTCTGGTCTCCGAGCCATACAAAGATTTCTGGGCTTTGCGAATTACTACAGGCAATTCATCCCTCACTATTCCACTCTGGTAGCTCCTATCGTGGCCCTCACTAGAAAAGGAGCTAACCCCAAATCCTGGCCTTCCCAAGCCGAGGAAGCCTTCCAGTCCCTGAAATCCGCCTTTGCCTCTGCACCCGTTCTCTCTAGACCAGATTCCACCAAGCCCTTCTCTCTTGAAGTGGATGCCTCCTCGGTGGGAGCCGGAGCTGTCCTCACCCAGAAGTCTTTCCGGGGCAAGACTTCAACTTGTGGCTTCTTTTCTAAAACTTTCTCTTCCGCAGAGAGAAATTACTCCATTGGGGACAGGGAACTGCTGGCTATTAAATTGGCACTGGAGGAATGGAGACATTTACTCGAGGGCGCCACACATCCTGTGTACATCTTCACGGACCACAAGAACCTGGCTTATCTCCAGTCTGCTCAGAGATTAAATCCCCGTCAGGCTCGTTGGTCTCTGTTCTTCGCCCGCTTTAACTTTGAGATCCATTTCCGTCCGGCTTGTAAGAACATTAGGGCAGATGCTCTGTCTCGCTCCTCTGATGTGGTGGGCGACGAGTTAACACCTCGATATATTATCCCTCCAGAACGCCTTATTACAGTCGCTCCCGTGGACCTGCGCCTTCTTCCTCCTGGCAAATCCTACGTACCTCCACGTCAGCGTCTGCGAATTCTCAAGTGGGGCCACGCCTCCCCTTTTGCCGGTCATCCAGGGGTGCTAAAGTCTCTCCAACTAATCTCCCAAAGGTACTGGTGGTCTTCTCTGGAGAAAGATGTCTCAGACTTCGTCCAGGCCTGTACGATTTGCGCCCGGGATAAATCGCCTCGCCAGAAACCAGCGGGTCTCCTCTTGCCTCTACCAGTTCCTGAAGTTCCCTGGTCTCACATCGCCATGGACTTTATTACAGATCTTCCCTCCTCCCATGGCAAGTCCGCTATTTGGGTCGTGGTGGATCGCTTCTCCAAGATGGCTCACTTTGTACTCCTGCCCGGTCTACCCTCTGCACCCATGTTGGCCAAACAATTTTTCCAACACATCTTCCGTCTCCATGGCCTTCCCAAACATATTGTCTCGGATCGTGGGGTACAATTCGTCTCCAAATTCTGGAGGGCTCTATGTGCTCAGCTCGGGATCAAATTGGACTTTTCTTCTTCGTACCATCCTCAGTCTAACGGCCAAGTAGAATGGGTGAACCAGATTTTGGGTGACTCTCTGCGTCACTTTGTATCCTCACGCCATGACGACTGGGTTGATCTACTTCCCTGGGCGGAGTTCTCCTACAACTACAAACAATCCTCTGCCTCTAACAAGTCTCCTTTCCTTGTAGTTTTTGGCCGCCATCCTCTTCCACCTCTGCCGCAGTCTCCCACTCCTTCTTCTGTACCTGCCGTTGACAGTCTTGTACAGGATTTTTCCTCCATCTGGCGAGAAACCCACGCTGCTCTCCTCAGGGCTTCTGCCCGTATGAAGGCTCAAGCTGACAAGAGACGCAGATCTCCACCGGAATTTCGTCCGGGTGACAAGGTGTGGCTCTCCTCTAGGTACATCCGATTTAGGGTCCCAAGTTACAAGTTGGGCCCTCGTTTCTTGGGACCCTATAAAATCAAGAGTCGTATCAATCAAGTTTCTTATCAGCTCCATCTTCCTCCCTCCCTCCGAATCCATAACTCCTTCCATGTCTCCCTTCTTAAACCTGCTGTCTTTAACCGTTTTTCTCCCAAGCTTGTTTCTCCCACCCCTGTCGCCGGTACCTCCGATATATTCTCTGTCAAGGAGATCTTGGCAACCAAGATCTCCCGGGGGAAAAGATTTTTTTTGGTCGACTGGGAGGGCTGCGGTCCTGAGGAGAGGTCATGGGAGCCGGAGGAGAACATCCTGGACCGCAGTCTCATCCGCAAGTTCTTCGGTACCAAAAAGGGAGGGAGACCAAAGGGGGGGGGGTACTGTTACTCTGAGCACTCCTGGTCCCCTGCTGGCCTCGGAGCGCTCACAGCGTATGCCCCCAGGCAGCACTCCAGCGTCTCGGCGTGTGCGTCCTCGCTCTCTAGGGCGCGCGCGCGCCGTGACTCTTAGATTCAAAGGACCAGTGCACCAGTGATTGGTGCCTGGTCCAAAGGGGTTATTAAGGGTTAAGTTTGTGAGAGGCAGTGCTGACTTAATTAGGCTGCACCTGTGCACTGCCCATTTATACCTTCTCCTCCCACAGCTTTCTGCCGGATCTTTGTGCCTTGTGCCTCAGAGAAAGCGTTCCCTACTATGTTAGTTTGCCTTACCTGTTGCTGTACCCGTTGCTACCGTCCACTCGCCTTTGAACCTTTGCCGCCTGCCCTGACCGCTGCTACGTCCGACTACGCTCTTACCTTCTCCCTGTGTACCACGCCTTATCAGCTGCCAGAGAGGTCGAGTTGTTACTAAGGGACACGACCTGGTAGTTACCGCCGCGGCAAATCCATCCCGCCCTGCGGCGGGCTCTGGTGAAGACCAGTAACTGCTTAGAACCGGTCCTCTAGTACTACCCGCGCCATCGCCTCTCTGGTCCAGAGGATTCACTACCTGTCCTGCCGGTTCGTGACACCTATATGCTAGGAGAACAACGGAGATACAACTTTAGATCAGTACAATACAAAAATATAAATACAAAATCAGGCAGTAATTCCCCGGGGTCACTGGGGGATGTCAGCCACCCAGGGAGAGAAGGAAAGGAAAGGGTTAAAACAGAAAAAGAAAAAGAAAGAGAGAAAGCTAGGACAGAGTAGGGTGGAAGATGACGAATCTTGTCACCCGGATATATTAGGGGCGAAAGTCCAACGCCAGGGCTGACGAGGTAAAAGGACAAGTAGCAGGATGTAGGAGGTCGCACCGGTCCTGTTTGAGCAGTAGGAAAGCAGCCCAATAGTAGAATCCATGTCTTGTAACAGTTCCATCATCAGGTGGGGTTCTATGCACTCAGGATGCCCGTCGCTGTAGGAATGATGTAGACAAAAGTAGAGTATGTGTTCAGGTCCCTGTAGAGGATGGATGAGACGAATGTGAAGCAGGGGGATCCCTTCCAGTGGATTTTGAGGAGAGAGGGATACACCAAAGCCGGAGGAGTTGCTTTCCTTCATCCAGATTTTTGATCGCGTGAATTTGCCCATTTCTACGGATGAGAATTTTCAGAGGGTAACCCCATTTATAAGGGACATCACTGTCCTGGAGAGCTGTAGTAATAGGTATTAGCTCTCTGCGACGTCTAAGCGTGAGTCTTGACAGATCAGTGAAAAGCTTAACCGACTGATAAGAAGCAGGAAGCGGTTGCTTTCTTCGCGCAGCTAACATCATAGCCTCCTTGGTGTGAAAGAAGTGAATGCGCGCAAGGGTATCACGCGGGATGTGTGACTCTAAATGAGAGGGTTTTGGTATTCTGTGGGCCCGATCAATGATCATGTCGGGAGCCGGGATCTGAGGCAGGAGTATTTTCATGAGACCTTTCAAGTATGGTTGCAAATCCTCGGGGGTCACCTCCTCAGGGATGCCTCTAAACTTTATGTTGTTTCATCTAGAGCGATCCTCCATATCTGCCAACTTTAAATTGATGGCCTCAATCTGGTCGGCCATGTCATTATGAGCGTCAATAAGCTCGTTTTGGGATGACGCAAATTCCCCCATTTTTATTTCAATATGGTTAATTTTGCCTTCAGCAGTCTGCATTCTTGTAATTACTGGGTTAAGCAGTTTCTCCATGTCAGTGCTGAGGGAGAATTTCAGGGCCAGCAACATGGTTTTAAGAGAGTCTTCAGTGACTAACTTATCAGATGTAGAGAGCCTGTGAAATGGGTCATCAGGCTGACAAGCGGCATAAGTTTTGCCAGAAAAGTCACTGACCTGCTGTCCAGAGGAATCGGAAACATCCAGATTTATTTGGTGGGAGTCGCAGGTGAAGGCGACGGGGCGCTGAGAGGAGACGCTGGCGGGGATTCAGTCATGAGGCCGGCGCCATCTTTGTCTCTGGTGAAGAAGGAGTCCACCGGTCCGTAATGGAGCTTAGGTAGGGACTTCTTAGATTTCCCCATAGTAGCAGGGGACGGCAAGGGAGGCAGAAGGCAGAAAAATCATCCACCCAGATGATTATAATGCAAGGCTGGCTTAGTAAACGTCGCTGCGGTGCAGGAGCTTCTCTTTCATGCGGCCATCTCGGTCAGCAGCCAGGCCACGCCCCCCTATTTTATTGCTTTATAGAATAAAGGCTATCACTTTTTTTTTGCAAACTAGACGTCTCTCCTTGTTTTGGATTATACTCAGTGCCTGGTTCCAGGCTGATCCGTGCCTCCCCAAGTGAGTGCAGGTGAGCTGAGCCCTTTACTGCCGATGAATTTCATTGCATAAACATAGCACCATATCCATATACAGTACCAGAACCAAGATACACATATAAGGCACCAGTTCAAAGTTAATGCATAAATACAGCACCAGAGTCAAGCTCATAACAATCGCCTACCAGATTGTGCAATGTAATGCAGGCTTAAGAGAATTCAACAATCACAAAATTATAGTAATAGTGTATACCAATGCCATAAATACAGTATATAATCCCTTTACATAAACCAGTGACCACTATATCCAGCACAATACAACACCGAATAACCCAAACTACATGTACTAATAACAAACACTAGCCTACAAGCAAGGACACATAATATACTTAAGTGTATGAGATGTAACACATTATCTATTATTTATGTAATTTATAAAAAGCACATGCTCTTCCATCGGCTATCTTGCCTGAGCTGTTCTTAACAGCATTTACAAAGCATTCAAAAATTGCTTTACGGCAGCCCCATGGTCCATAGACACAATGATCAGGAGGGAACCTCATTGACTTCTATGGGAGATGCTCTGTGACCTGTGCATTGTACAAGTATTAAGGCTGATGTCAGCCTGTATTTGTGGGCAGGGCGTCAGTACCCTATATATACCTGTTAATCCCTTCCCTCCAGTGGTGTGTCTCACTTACTTTGTAGGAGGAGCCACATCTAGCTGCCAAGCAAGCTTCACGTCTGTTTTTCCAGCTTCACGTCGGTTTGTTCATGTGCGATTCGCTACACAGCGCCACGATATCAAGAGAGGTCGTTCAATTACACGTAAGTTCTTGGAGCATGAGCTGCCGCCTACTCACGGCTACAGGCAGTAGCACTCCTCCACGAAGGTTCTGCGGTTCAAGGTGGAACGCATCCACTTCCACCCGACCTCCTCAGGCACTTCCAGCCGAGCACCGATCACAACACCTCCAACACACGTCCTTCCACTCCAGGCTCGCACTTGGGGACCGCACATCCCAATCCTAGCAGGGTCGCAGGCACGGGGGTCCCCCTTCCCCTCCCTGCAGCGGCCATGAGCGCGTCACATGCCCACTCGGACATATCCACCCCAGTTAAAAAAAAAAAAGGGGATAATAAAATCATTGCCCCAGCAGAGACGCTATATAGCAGAGGCGGCACAGGTGGGAAGCAGTAGGCATTGTTGCTGGCGTTACGCCAAGCAGCGGCAGCCCAGCTTCCAGCCTGTGTCAGGGGCAATTTTTGGTGTGTGTATTTACATATATTAATGAACAGCACAGGGGCCAGTAAGTTACTTGGTCCCTGCAGGTCAGAATTGTTTCACGGCATGTAGGCAGGGATTCCCACTGCTACCAGGTGTCAGGGGTCAAAAATTGCGTGTGGCAGGCTCCCTGTTTCCAAACGCAAGTTTGGCTGGGAAGATTCGTCAGCGGCGCGCGATCAGTTCAGTTCAGTTACCACAAATACTGCGTACTTAAACTATCTGTCGCCTGGACCACTCAGGCCAAGTTCAATGTTGTACGTCACCTGGATCAACCAGGCCGTGTTTAATGTCATCACCTGGATTGTCCAAGCCAACTTTAACGTTGTATGTCACCTGGATCGTCCAGGCCGAGTTCAATGTTGTATGTCACCTGGATCGTCCAGGCCAACTTTAACGTTGTATGTCACCTGGATCGTCCAGGCCGAGTTTTAATGTTGTATCTCACCTGGATCGTCCAGGCCGAGTTTTAATGTTGTATGTCACCTGGATCGTCCAGGCCAACTTTAACGTTGTATGTCACCTGGATCGTCCAGGCCGAGTTCAATGTTGTATGTCACCTGGATCGTCCAGGCCGAGTTTAGCGTTGTATGTCACCTGGATCGTCCAGGCCGAGTTTAATGTTGTATGTCACCTGGATCGTCCAGGCCAACTTTAGCGTTGTATGTCACCTGGATCGTCCAGGCAGAGTTCAATGTTGTATGTCACCTGGATCGTCCAGGCCAACTTTAGCGTTGTATGTCACCTGGATCGTCCAGGCCGAGTTCAATGTTGTATGCCACCTGGATCGTTCAGGCCAAGTTTAACAGTGTATGTCACCTAGATCGTCCAGGTTCAGCTACCACTGATACCATGTCACATAATTTATCTTGCCTCTGAGTCACGCCAGGGTGAGCTAAATGTTGGGTGACAACTGGACCTTTAATTTAGCCATTGTTGTTCCCACGCAATATGTCATATTGAGTCCGCCACACCCCACTCCAGGCCATCCAGGCTCGGTTCTTAGTTAGGAGTCTCCCGGATGGTCAAGGGGTCTCACAGTCCTCATCCTATCCCCACGGTTACGTTATTCAGTCTACTTAATGTTTCCCCCAGATTCCTAGAAGTGTCTCCGGCCATTATCATTCTAAAAGCAGGCAAAGCCCCGCAAGGTAAGAAATGCGCAACAAGGGTAATGGCACCGGTAGGTTTATTCTTTCATACCCCAGTCTGTACATTTTTTGTTACTTCTCATTGTTGGTTTTTCTGTTAGCGGCAATCTAGATCGAGCCATTCGTCAAAGTCCGGTTCAGTTAAAAGCGGATCCACGATGTCACAGGTGTCCGACATTGAGGATAATGTCTCTACCCTAGGCTCATCGGTTTCAGGCTGGGTCAACAACAGGTCCCTCCGGAGCTGGACCATCCCAAAACTAATTGCCGAGCTGAACAAAAAAGGGATCCGGTATCCAGCGTCTGCCAGAAAAGCAGAACTGTACAGACTACTAATGTCGGAGGCCAGGCCATCAGGGGAACAGACTTCCCTTTCATCAATACAGCTTTCGTTGGTCCAACTCCAGTCCTCCATTAGTGGTTTAGTTAGCTCTGTCTCAGACATCCAGTCCAGAGTCGAGGTCCTGGAAGTTCAGCCGTCAACATCCGGTCAAGGCTAGGCATCAGCTCCAACCCCTCCCTCCCCACAGCCTCTCCCAGGTACTCACATACCTACCCCCCAAATTGCCCCATCTCACTTTCTGCCAGACAGTCTCAAAAAGGATATTGTGGCAGGGAGAGATATAAATCTAGCATCCATCCTCATAGCATCCCAAGATTTTCCAGAAAACCGAGTGATCAATTGTGGGGATGTGTCGATAGTAATGAAGGCAAAAGACGCACGCCTTAATAGGAAGTTAACCATTCCGGAATTCGTGCTAGCTTTCAGCATATACAGGGATGTGATCTGTTCAGCCCAGCCAGATAGGAGGGAAGAACTGGACAGATATCTATATCGGGTCACCGACCTGGGTCAGAAATATGGTGGATCAGCGTTTTATGATTACCACCGATCCTTTTCCGCCAAAGCAGCAGCAGCGCTCTCTAAATTTCAGTTCGTCACTAATTGGGCAGAGATGGACATGGAATTATTCTGCCGGCACTTTGCGGGTCTCCGGGCCCCCACCTGCTCGAACTGCCAATCCATATTTCACTCAACAGAATGGTGCCCGAACTCCAACCCTGCCATGCCGCAAGGGGCGTGGCCTGGTCCCTCCGGTACTCAGGGGAATTCTAGCACAGTTGACAAATTAGGCAGGCCCATAGTATACCTTGGCAAGAGCCAATTATGTAACAATTTCAATCTGGGAAGTTGTGCCTTCAACGCGTGCCGAGCCCTGCATATTTGATCTTTATGTTTTAGAGCCCACCCTCGTTCCTCGTGCCCCAGGAAGCCTTCTAAACAGCTATGACTGACCGACATCAATGTCGAACTGCTGTCGGTTCTCCTTAAAAATCATCCTGACCGAGTCTTCATAGACTTCTTGATATCTGGCTTCTACGAGGGTTTTCATACAGGCATAATTGCTCTTCCTCAAGCTAATTGGGAAGGTCGCAACCTGCTGTCAGCCAGTCATGACCCAGATACGGTCGAGACACTGATTCAAGCAGAAGTCAATAAAGCTTTTTTGTTGGGCCCCTTCTCTGATATCCCCTTTCAGCATTGGCTCATCAACCCAATTGGTATCGTGTCCAAACAGTCGTCAAATAAAAAATTTCTAATTTACGACTTGTCTGCTCCACATGCTTCGTCCACACCACATGTTTCGTCCAGTACTCAATGAGATATTCTTCTATCGACCAGGCAGTTCAATTCATTTTGCTCGCAGGCAAAGGTTCTTGGCTCACGAAGGCAGACATAGCCGACGCTTTTAAGCTGCTGCCTATCCAGCCACAGCTTTGGGGTTATTACGGCATCAGATGGTCCAATAAGTTTTACTTTACTAACCGTCTCACTTTTGGCTGCTAAAGCAGTCCCTGGCTTTTCAACCAGCTAGCAGAAGCTTTCCACTGGATATTGGTTCACCACGGCGATTTGCCTATGGTCATCCACTATCTGGACGACTTCCTGATAGTCGAGAAGCAGCATCCTCACCCGGCCGGCCTAGCCACGTTGAAGGAAACCTTCAAACAATTACAGGTCCCGATAGCCCAGAATAAGACAGAAGGGCCAGCCACCCAGGTCACCTTCCTAGGAATCATTCTGGATACGGTCCGGATGGAAGCCAGGCTTCCAGCAGAGAAGTTAACCAAGATCCAAGCAGCCATAGCTAGGGCCGTGCTTGTAAATTCCATTACCAAAACAGAGCTCCAGTCTCTTTTGGGGATGCTCAATTTTGCGACTAAGGTCATGCCCCAAGGCAAATCATTTATGTCAAGTTTGCTTCAGCTTCTTCCCGAAGCTCAGGACCAGGACAGCACCATTTCTCTAGATAGTCATGCCAGAGCAGATCTGTCCATGTGGAAGTCTTTCTTAACCACTTGCCATCTGGGCCATTTGCCCCCTTCCTAACCAGGCCTAATTTAGCAAAACTGACATATCTCACTTTATGTGGTAATAACTTTGGAACGCCTTTATTTATCCAAGTCATTCAGAGATTGTTTTCTCGTGACACATTGTACTTCATGATAATCATAAATTTGAGTCAAAATATTTCACCTTTATTTATGAAAAAATCCTAAATTTACCCAAAAATTTGAAAAATTCGCAATTTTCGAAATTTCTATTTCTCTGCTTTTAAAACAGAAAGTGATACCTCATAAAATATTTATTACTTAACATTCCCCATATGTCTACTTTATGTTGGCATCATTTTGGAAATGTCATTTTATTTTTTTAGGCGGTTAGAAGGCTTAGAAATTTAGAAGCAATTCTTCAAATTTTTAAGAAAATTGCCAAAACCCACTTTTTATGGACCAGTTCAGGTCTGAAGTCACTTTGTGGGGCCTACATAGTGGATACCCCCATAAATGACCCCATTGTAGAAACTACACCCCTCAAGGTATTCAAAACCGATTTTACAAACTTTGTTAACCCTTTAGGCGTTCCACAAGAATTAAAGGAAAATGGAGATCAAATTTTTAAATTTCACTTTTTTGGCAGATTTTCCATTTTAATCCAATTTTTTCTTTAACACATCGATGGTTAACAGCCAAACAAAACTCAATATTTATTACCCAGATTCTGCAGTTTACAGAAACACCCCACATGTGGTCATAAACTGCTGTATGGGCACACGGCAGGGCGCAGAAGAAAAGGAACTCCACATGGTTTTTAGAAGCCATGTCCCATTTGAAGCCCCCTGATGCACCATTACAGTAGAAACTCCCAAGAAGTGACCCCATTTTGGAAACTAGGGAATAAGGTGCCAGTTTTATTAGTACTATTTTTGGGTACATATGATTTTTTGATCATTCATTAACACTATATGGGGCAAGGTGACCAAAAAATTGGTTGTTTTAGCACAGTTTCTATTTATTTATTTTTACAGCGTTCACCTGAGGGGTTCAGTCAAGTGACATTTTTATAGAGCAGATTGTTACGGACGTGGCGATACCTAATATGTATACTTTTTCTCATTTATTAAAGTTTTACACAATAATAGCATTTTTGAAACAAAAAAATTATGTTTTAATGTGTCCATGTTCTGAGAGCTATAGTTTTTTTTATTTTTTAAGAGATTTTCTTATGATGGGGCTCATTTTTTGCGGGATGAGGTGACGGTTTTATTGGTACCATTTTGTGAGACATACACGTTTTTGATCACTTGGTGTTGCACCTTTTGTGATGCAAGGTGACAAAAATTGCTTGTTTTGACACCGTTTTTTTTTTTTTTTTTTTTTTACGGTGTTCATCTGAGGGGTTAGCTCATGTGATATTTTTATAGAGCTGTTTTTTACGGACGTGGCAATACCTAATATGTATACTTTTTTTATTTGTTTCACTTTAACACAATAATAGCATTTTTGAAACCAAAAAAATGATGTTTTAGTGTCTCCATGTTCTAAGAGCTATAGTTTTTTTTATTTTTTGAGAGATTTTCTTATGTAGGGGCTCATGTTTTGCGGGATGAGGTGACGGTTTTATTGGTACCATTTTGTGGGGCATACGCGTTTTTGATCACTTGGTGTTGCACCTTTTGTGATGCAAGGTGACAAAAATTGCTTGTTTTGACACAGTTTTTTTTTTATTTACGGTGTTCACCTGAGGGGTTAGCTCATGTGATATTTTTATAGAGCTGTTTTTTACGGACGCGGCAATACCTAATATGTCTATTTTATTTTTTCTATTTTTAAATTTTTTTTTTTATTCCTTACTTGCAGACTTTTTTTTTTACATGTGAACCTTTTTTTATTTTATTTTTTCAACCCTTTATTTTTTTTATTTATTTTTTTACACTTTTCGTCCCCCATAAGGTCATAAAAGACCTCTGGGGGACATTTACTTCACTTTTTCTTTTTTTTTTTCACTATGGATTTCTCCTGTAACTGGGGCTGACATAGTAGCTCCAGTTACAGAAGAAATGCACCCCCCAGAGAGGCTGTACAGCATAATTCTGCGCTGTACAGCCTCAGTGCAGGGCTGATCGAGGTCTCTGAAAGACCTCACACAGCCCCTGCACTCTCCGGTCACGGCGGCCACATGACCGCCGGGCCGGAACAGGAAGCGCATAGCGCTTCCTGCTCTGCACACACAGCGCTCGGTGAGCGCTGTGTATGCAGCGATCCAGAAGGCATGGACACCTGGGCACTGTCCCTGCCTTCTTTATGGGTTGCCCTGCTGTCACTGACAGCGGGCAACCCGATCAGCAGCTGCACGAATAGCGTGCAGCTGCAATTTCTGAACAGACGTTTTAAAACGTGCGTTCAGAAATAGAGATCCACCCATAGGACGTTTATATCCTATGGGTGGACGGGAGGAGGTTAACAAGCTTGAACGGCATTTCGTTATTTATTCCTCCCCGAACCTCGCTCTCTCCCATTGTTTTTTTTTTTTACGGTGTTCACCTGAGGGGTTAGCTCATGTGATATTTTTATAGAGCTGTTTTTTACGGACGTGGCAATACCTAATATGTATACTTTTTTTATTTGTTTCACTTTAACACAATAATAGCATTTTTGAAACCAAAAAAATGATGTTTTAGTGTCTCCATGTTCTAAGAGCTATAGTTTTTTTTATTTTTTGAGAGATTTTCTTATGTAGGGGCTCATGTTTTGCGGGATGAGGTGACGGTTTTATTGGTACCATTTTGTGGGGCATACGCGTTTTTGATCACTTGGTGTTGCACCTTTTGTGATGCAAGGTGACAAAAATTGCTTGTTTTGACACAGTTTTTTTTTTTTTACGGTGTTCACCTGAGGGGTTAGCTCATGTGATATTTTTATAGAGCTGTTTTTTACGGACGCGGCAATACCTAATATGTATGCTTTTTTTATTTTTTCACTTTAACACAATAATAGCATTTTTAAAACCAAAAAAATGATGTTTTAGTGTCTCCATGTTCTAAGAGCTATAGTTTTTTTATTATTTGAGAGATTTTCTTATGTAGGGGCTCATTTTTAGCGAGATAAGGTGACGGTTTTATTGGTACCATTTTGTGGGACATACGCGTTTTTGATCACTTGATGTTGCACCTTTTGTGATGCAAGATGACAAAAATTGCTTGTTTTGACAGTTTTTTTGTTTTTTTTTTACGGTGTTCACCCGAGGGGTTAGGTCATGTGATATTTCTACAGAGCTGTTTTTTACGGATGCGGCAATACCAAATATGTCTATTTTATTTTTTCTATTTTTAAATTTTTTTTTTTTTATTCCTTACTTGCGGACTTTTTTTTTTACATGTGAAACTTTTTTTATTTTATTTTTTCAACCCTTTATTTTTTTTATTTATTTTTTTTACACTTTTCGTCCCCATAAGGTCATAAAAGACCTCTGGGGGACATTTGCTTCACTTTTTCATTTTTTTTTTTCACTATTGATTTCTCCTGTAACTGGGGCTGACATAGTAGCTCCAGTTACAGAAGAAATGCACCCCCCAGAGAGGCTGTACAGCATAATTCTGCGCTGTACAGCCTCAGTGCAGGGCTGATCGAGGTCTCTGAAAGACCTCACACAGCCCCTGCACTCTCCGGTCACGGCGGCCACATGACCGCCGGGCCGGAACAGGAAGCGCATAGCGCTTCCTGCTCTGCACACACAGCGCTCGGCGAGCGCTGTGTATGCAGCGATCCAGAAGGCATGGACACCTGGGCACTGTCCCTGCCTTCTCTCTGGGTTGCCCTGCTGTCACTGACAGCGGGCAACCCGATCAGCAGCTGCACGATTAGCGTGCAGCTGCAATTTCTGAACGGACGTTTTAAAACGTGCGTTCAGAAATAGAGATCCACCCATAGGACGTTTATATCCTATGGGCGGACGGGAGGAGGTTAACAAGCTGGAACGGCATTTCGTTATTTATTCCTCCCCGAACCTCGCTCTCTCCCATTGTTTTTTCAGATGCAGCAGGGTCAGCCGGGTTCGCAGCTTTTTTTTGGTAACCACTGGCTGGCAGATGAGTGGCCCCCAGAGCTGAGCTCAGATACGGAAGCTTTAAAATCGTCCCCCCTCATAGAGCTTTATCCAATAGTAGCAGCTGCCCAAGTCTGGGGCGAACAGTGGGCCAACTCCTCCGTCCTGTTTGTCACGGATAGCCAGGCGTTAGTCGACATCCTTGACAAACAAAGAACTAAATCACCAAAAAATCATGTCATTGCTGCGCAGACTAGTGTGGTTATCCCTTTCTTTCAATTTCCGTTTTTCAGGAGAACACATTCAGGGTCAGAAAAATGTAGCAGCAGATGCTCTGTCCAGATTAAATTTTCCGGTTTTCTTTCAGGAGATGCCCGACGCGGACCCCACGGGTGCCACAACCCCGGCATACAACACCCTAGTGATGGATTAGAATCTCTGATCTCAACAGCAAAACACCTCATAAGACAATCATTAGCCCCAAATACGTCCAGGAATTATAAAGCGGGGTTGAAAGCGTTTGAGAGATTTAGACTTCTCTATCCTCAGGGCGGCCGCGACAAAATATCTTACTTACTGGCGTTCATAGCCTTCTGCCATTCCCGACAAAAGCTCTCATATAATACTATCAAATTATACCTAGCAGGCCTTCAACACCATTTCATGCTCAGTAATCCGGGTTGTTCTTCTATCTTGTCCAACCAGGCCATCAAGGCGGCCCTCAGGGGAATACAAAAAAATGCAAAACAGGCTGCCACCTGCAGACAGCCGGTGTCCGGCAAGCTGTTCAGGGATTTGTCTTCTGCCCTGGACGGCGATCCTTTTGGGCCCTTGACCAGCACGGTCATCCAAGCGGCCATGTTTCTACGTTTTTACGGCTTCCTCCGGCCAGGAGAGTTCACTGGCAGCTCTCCGAGACACGGCTGTCTTCGCAAAGAACAACTGTCATGGCACAATAACTATTATGTACTCAGCATTCCGTCCACCGAAACAAACCAGACATGGCCACCCACGGAAATTAAATATTTCCCTACCCGGAATAATTGGTGTCCAGTCCAGATCCTCAATAAATTATTGTCTCTGTTGCAGACAGCGCCTCCTGACAGTCCGCTCCTGCCCTTCAAGAACAAACCCCTCTCTTCAAACCAATTCACGTCCCACATCCGCTCTCTGGCGGCAGGTCTGGGGTACGACCCAGGAGCCATTTCGGGTCACTCGTTCTGTATCGGGGGCGGCATCGTCAGCTTCGAAACACCAAGTCCCCGCTCACGTTATTCGATCCATGGGGCGCTGGAGGTCATCTTGCTTCAACAGATACATTCCCGAATCCACACTGGGAAATCCATCAAGCTTTTCAGTCGTTGGCGTTATAGGTCATGCGGGCTGGAAGAATATGAATAAACCAGTTTAGTCACCATAGTGTACTTGTCTTATTTTGCCCTCTCCAGGCCTACCCACGCCCGTGGCTCCCGGCACAACTCAGCCATAGTTCAGGTTCGGCATGCCTTACCCACGTCCAAGACGCGTTCAGCCCTGCCCATAAGTATTAAGGCTGATGTCAGCCTGTATTTGTGGGCAGGGCGTCAGTACCCTATATATACCTGTTAATCCCTTCCCTCCAGTGGTGTGTCTCACTTACTCCCTCCCTCCCACCCCTTTCTTCACACACTCCAATAGGGTACGCCCTCTCCAGGGCTACCCACGCCCGTGGCTCCCGGCACAACTCAGCCATAGTTCAGGTTCGGCACGCCTTACCCACGTCCAAGACGCGTTCAGCCCTGCCCATAAGGAAAGAATAGATAAGATCTGACAATCACCTATTGTGAATGGTGGATCATGTTTTATCTATACACAGAGGTGATATCACTACAGACAGGATTATAGAATGATAGATAAGCAGATAACTGCAGGTGATCTGTAAAGAACAAGAAGTGTTGCCTATCATTAGGCTTAGCGAGCAGTGTGAAAACTGCAGGAATTTATGTTTTTTGTTTGATTATAGTTATTAACATGCAAAATTAACCTGTTCCGTACAGGTACGCCCTGATGTCCCGGTTCTTATGTACGTCCTATGTATTTCCGATCACCGCCGCACGGCGGGTGGTGATCGGAACCCGGTGCCTCCTGAAATCAATCAGTAGGCACCCAGGGTAAATGTCCAGGGGAATCCTGTGAGCCCCCCCCCCCCCCGTATCGGCGATCGCTGCAAACCGCAGGTCAATCCAGACCTGCGGTTTGCAGCGCTTTCGGGAGGTTTCTGATCCCCGCGTCTGTGACCGCGGGGATCAGAAACTTCAAAATGCCTTTATTTTATGTTTAACCCCCCCCCTGCAGCCCTCTGTGTTATGTGCCGGCGGGCGGGGGGGGGGGGCAAATGTCAGGCGTTTAAACCCTTTCATGCCACGGTCCGTAGGGACCGCTGTATGGAAAAGGTTAACAGGGAGGAGCTTCCTCCCTCTCCCATCGGGAGCTGCTGTGCCTTTTCAGCACCCGATGGGAGAGGGAGGGGGCCCACCTCCCTCCCCATCACCCACTGCTCTGCTGTGGCAGCGAGTGATGGTTACAATGGCAACCGGACGCCTTCACAGGTGTCCGGCTGTCCATGGTGCTGATCAGAAGCTGTCCATGGTGCTGATCAGATTTCTGTTAAAGGCAGAAGTCTAAACAGACTTTGTAAAGTGAAAATACAGTACAGTACACTATATAGTGTACTGTACTGTATTATACAGACATCAGACCCACTGGATCTTCAAGAACCGAGTGGGTCTGGGTCCAAAAAAAAGTAAAAAAAAGTCAAAATAAAAAAACACATTTATCACTGATTAAAACTGAAAAAAAAAAAAATTACACATGTTTGATATCACCACGTCCATAACGACCTGATATATAAAACGGTCATGTTACTTCCTCCGCACGGTGAACGCCATAAAAAAATTAAAATAAAAACTATGATGAAATTGAAATTTTGCCCACCTTACTTCCCAAAAATGGTAATAAAAGTGCTCAAAAAAGTCATATGTATGCCAAAATAGTACCAATCAAAACGTCACCTCATCCCGCAAAAAATGAGCCCTTACATGAGACAATGGCCCAAAAAATTAAAAAATTATGGCTCTCAGATTAAAACATGATTTTTTTGTTTCAAAAATGCTTTTTTATGTTAAACGTAAATAAAATAAAAAAAGTTCACATATTAGGTATCGCCGCATTCGTAAGAACCTGCTCTATTAAAATACCACATGACTTAAACCCTGAGGTGAACACAGTAAAAAAGAAAATAAAAAAAACGGTGTAAAAAAAGACATTTTTGGTCACATTACATCACAAAAAGTGTAATAGCAAGCGATCAAAAAGTCGTAATCCCCCCAAAAATGTACCATTCTGGGACATGTTGTCAAAAAACCAGTCCAGCAAAATCTGCCTTCCAAAAACCGTATGGTATTCCTTTCCTTCTGCGTCCTGCCGTGTGTAGTTTCTAGAATGGGGTAATTTTAGGGTGGTTTCTCATTCCACAAAAATGATACTCTACCTAAGACAATCGCCCAAAAACTGAAAAAACTATGGCTCTCAGACTATGGAGATACTAAATCATGATTTTTTTGTTTCAAAATTGAAATCATTGTGTAAAACTTACATAAATAAAAAATTGTATACATATTAGGTATCGCCGCATCCGGGGCAACCTGCTCTATAAAAATACCACATGATCTAAGTCTAACCTGTCAGATGAATGTTGTAAATAATAACAAAATAAACGGTGCCAAAACAGCTATTTCTTGTTACCTTGCCTCACAAATAGTGTAATATAGAGCAACCAAAAATCATATGTACCCTAAACTAGTACCAACAAAACTGCCACCCTATCCCGTAGTTTCTAAAATGGGGTCACTTTTTTGGAGTTTCTACTCTAGGGGTGCGTCAGGGGGGCTTCAAATGGGACATGTTGTCAAAAAACCAGTCCAGCAAAATCTGCCTTCCAAAAACCGTATGGTATTCCTTTCCTTCTGCGCCCTGCCGTGTGTAGTTTCTAGAATGGGTGTTTTTTTGGGTGGTTTTTTTTGGGTGGTTTCTATCATGTAAGCCTCACAAAGTGACTTCAGACCTGAACTGGTCCGTAAAAAGTTGGTTTTTGAAAATTTCTGAGAAATTTCAAAATTTGCTTCTAAGCTTCTAATCCTTGTAACGTTCCCCAAAAATAAAATGTCATTTCCAAAATGATCCAAACATGAAGTATACATATGAGGAATGTAAAGTAATAACTATTTTTGTAGGTATTACTATGTATTATAGAAGTAGAGAAATTGAAACTTGGAAATTTGCAATTTTTTTGAAATTTTTGGAAAATTTGGTATTTTTTTATAAATAAAAAAGATTTTTTCCCTCCATTTTACCAGTGTAATGAAGTACAAAATGTGACGAAAAAACAATATCAGAATGGCCTGGATAAGTCAAAGCGTTTTAAAGTTATCACCACTTAAAGTGACACTGGTCAGATTTGCAAAAAATGGCCTGGTCCTTAAGGAGTTAAAAATAACATAAAAAAATCTTTAAAACTATTTTAAACATAAAAATGTGATTTACACAATAGGTGATTTTCTGATGACACATTCCCGTTAGTGCATGTACTTTTAGTTATTATATGTTCTATTGTGTTAGATATAGCGGCCATTGGTTTATGAAAAGGGATGATATATTTATGGTATTGGTATCGCCGTTATTATAATTTTGTGATTGTTCAATTCATTCCTCTCAGTGCCCATACAATTATTGTTTTATTTCCAAAGGGGTGGGGTAGGGAAGTGTTTGGTGCTTACAGCATGCTTTTCATTGTTTTAACCCTTATTGTCTGATTAATTAAATCACTTTTGATAATTTGGAGTCCATTTCTTTATGGCCTATACGCATTGGGGGAGAAATATCAAAACTGGTGTAAAGGAAAACTGGCTTAGTTGCCCATAGGAACCAATCAGATTCCACCTTTTGTTTTTTAGAGCTCCTTTGGGAAATGAAAAGTGGAATCTGATTGGTTGCTATGGGCTACTAAGGTTGTTTTCCTTTATTCCATGTTTTATAAATCTCCCCCATTGTCTGTTGTAGTCTTGTAATAAGAGTAAAATAATCACAGCCCCCCCCCCCCACCATGTGATACTTTGTTTAACTCTTGCAAACAATGCATAAAACAACTGTTAGTTATGATGATATCACAAGACATATGACATCATAGACATTGCATGATGTCACAATTGGTGCAGAATGTCCAAAGTTCTAAACCAGAACCATTTTGTGTCACATGAGCTTGACAGGTTGAAGTGGACACGTTCAGGTATGTAGCTCTTCCCTCCGTGCTGAGACCTTCATACATCGTGTAGTTAGAGGCTGTGTTGTGAAATACCACACAATTAACAAGGGTGTAAGTAGGGGGCTGCAACTGGGGCATGTGTACTGGGTGCTGAGTGCCAGGTGATGCGCCAACATGCCACTTTTCCTTGGCCAGGCTGTTAAGAAACTGGGCTAGGTCAGAAAATTCAACACTCTGGTAAAAGTAAGTCTTCAGCTCTACCATTTATCCCCCCACCCCCTAGAAATCTTGACAACAAACCCTGTGGGACATATTTCTTGCTGTGACTGTCAGGACAAATCTTTAACCCCTTAAGGACTCAGCCCTATTTCACCTTAAGGACTTGGCCATTTTTTGCAAATCTGACCAGTGTCACTTTAAGTGCTCATAACTTTAAAACGCTTTGACTTACCCAGGCCGTTCTGAGATTGTTTTTTCGTCACATATTGTACTTCATGACACTGCTAAAATTGGGTCAAAAAAGTTAATTTTTTTGCATAAAAAAATAAAATTTTTACCGAAAATTTTGAAAAATTAGCAAATTTCAAAGTTTCAGTTTCTCTACCTCTGTAATACATAGTAATACCCCCAGAAATTGTGATGACTTTACATTCCTCATATGTCTACTTCATGTTTGTAGCATTTTGGGAATGATATTTTATTTTTTGGGGATGTTACAAGGCTTAGAAGTTTAGAAGCAAATTTAGAAATTTTTCAGAAATCTTCAAAATCCCACTTTTTGTGGACCAGTTCAGGTTTGAAGTCATATTGTGAGGCTTAGATAATAGAAACCTCCCAAAAATGACCCCATTCTAGAAATTAAACCCCTCAAGGTATTCAAAACAGTTTTTTCAAACTTTATTAACCCTTTAGGTCTTCCACAAGAGTTAATGGCAGATTGAAAAACAATTTCGAAATTTCTATTTTTTGGAAAATTTTCCAATATAATCATTTTTTTCCAGGAGTAAAACAAGGGTTAACTGCCAAAAAAACTCAAAATGGGTTGCCCCGATTATGTAGTTTGCAGAAACACACCATATGTGGTCGTAAACTACTGTTTGGCCGAACGGGAGCACATAGAAGGAGGGGAACACCATATGGGTTTTGGAAGGCAGATTTTGCAGGACTGGTTTTGTTTATACCATGTCCCATTTGAAGCCCCCTGTTGCACCCCTAGAATAGAAATGTCAAAAAAGTGACTCCATCTAAGAAAGTACACCCCTCAAGGTATTCAAAACTGGGTTTACAAACTTTGTTAACCCTTTAGGTGTTCCACAAGAGTTAATAGCAGATGGAGAAACAATTTTGAAATTTCTATTTTTTGGAAAATTTTCCATTTTAACCCTTACTTTATTACTGGAAAAAATGGGTTAACAGCCAAACAAAACTCAAAATGGGTTGCCCTGATTCTGTAGTTTGCAGAAACACCCCATATGTGGTCATAAACTACTATTTGGCTAAACGGCAGGACATAGAAGAAGGGGAACGCCATATGGTTTTTGGAAGGCATATTTTGCTGGACTGGTTTATTTACACGATGTACCCTTTCAAGCCCCCCTGATGCACCCCTAGAGTAGAAACTCCATAAAAGTGACCCCATCTAGGAAACTACAAGATAAGGTGGTTGTTGTTTTGGGACTATTTTAGGGGTAAATATGATTTTTGGTTGCTCTATATTACTCTTTTTTGAGGCAATGTAACAAAAAAATTAAATTCTGAAATTGTTTCTACATTCGCTATTTATTTTTGTGGAACACCTAAAAGGATAACATAGTTTGTAAAGTAACTTTTGAATACCTTGAGGGGTGTAGTTTCTTAGATGGGGTCACTTTTTTGGAGTTTCTAGTCTAGGCTACATCAGGGGGGGCTTCTAATGGGACATGGTGTCAAAAATAAAACTGTCCATCAAAATCTGCCTTCCAGAAACCGTATGGAGTTCCCTTCGTTCTATGCCCCGCCGTGCGGCTATATAGCCATTTACGACCACATATGGGGTGTTTCTGCAAACTACAGAATCGGGGCAATAAATATTTAGTTTTGTTTGGCTGTTAACCCTTGCTTTATTACCGGCAAAAAGGATTCAAATGGAAATTTTGCCCAAAAATGGGTGTTTTGGCACCGTTTTTTTAAAATATTTTTAACACCGTTCATCCGAGGCATTTGGTCAAAAGTTATTTTTATAGCGACGACTTTTACGCACACGACGATGCCCAATATGTATGGTTCTCAGACTTTGGAGACACTAAGCAGGCATCCTAAAACTGCGGCCCTCCAGATGTTGTAAAACTACAATTCCCACCATGCCCTGCTGATGGCTGTAGGTTGTCTGGGCATGCTGGGAGTTATAGTTTTACAACATCTGGAGGGCCGCAGTTTGAGGATGCCTGCACTAAAACTAATATTTTTTTTGGGGAAAAAAATTGTTTACGTGTCTCCAAAGTCTGAGAGCCATAGTTTTTTATGTTCTCTAGTGGACTGTTGGGGATTATAAAAATTTTGTACTCCATGGAAGTGTGATACTCCCTGAAGCAATCGATAACGCAGAGGCCCGGATGATCGGGGCAAGTGTCGCACTGAGTGGTGGTGTCCTTCCGTAGCCCCCTCCTGCGACACACTCTGCACTTTTTTTGGGTTCGTCCCTTCTTTCCAATATGGGGGACCACACCTGGAAAGTGTTGGCCAGGGACGATCCGGGCGCCTCCAATTCCCAAGGTACTCCGGCCTGCTCTTTCCCGGTCCGAAAAGATCAGGTCCTTGAGGACTGCCTCATAGAATTGGAGGAATGTCCCTGTGCTGCCAGCGCTTCGGGATAGTACAAAAGAGTTGTACATGGCAACCTGCACCAAGTAGACCGCAACTTTTTTGTACCATGCCCGGGTTTTGCGCATGGCGTTATATGGCTTGAGGACTTGATCAGAGAGATCAACTCCTCCCATATACCGATTGTAGTCGACGATACAATCGGGCTTGAGGACCGTTGCCGCGGTACCTCGCACAGGGACAGGGGTGGTGCTCCTACCGTGGATTGTGGACAGCATAAGGACATCCCTCTTGTCCTTATACCTGACCAGCAACAGGTTTCCACTGGTAAGGGCACGGGCCTCACTCCTGGGGATAGGTACCTGGAGGGGGTAGGCAGGGAGGCCGCGTTGATTTTTCCGCACGGTCCCACAAGCGAACGTGGATCTGGCGGCAAGGGACCTGAACAAGGGAATGCTGGTATAAAAGTTGTCCACGTACAAGTGGTAACCGTTAACCAGCAGTGGGTACATAAGGTCCCACACGAGTTTCCCGGTAACACCCAGAGTTGGGGGACATTCTGGGGGTTGAATCCGGGAATCTCGCCCCTCGTACACACAAAATTTGTAAGTGTACCCTTAGGTACTCTCACAAATTTTGTATAGCTTCACGCCATACCTCGCCCGCTTTGTGGGAATATATTGGCGGAAACTAAGTCTCCCCTTGAACGCAATGAGAGACTCATCAACCGCGACCTCCCTTCCAGGTACGTAGGCCTGCTGAAATGTGGCCCCAAAGTGATCGATGACCGGCCGTATCTTATACAACTGGTCATAGGCAGGATCACCTCGGGGGGGACATGCTGCATTATCAGAATAATGCAGATATTTCCAGATGGCCTCAAACCGGGGACGTGTCATGACCATACTGTACAGTGGGGTCTGGTATAGGACGTCCCCACTCCAGTATTGCCTGACACTGGTTTTTGGACTAGACCCATATGCAGCACGAGGCCCCGAAATGTCCTCATCTCGGCAAGTGGCAGGGGGGGGTCTGGGGTCTGATAGATGGATCAAAGAAAGTTTTGAATAAAAGTTTTTTTTTTTTCCTAACTAACTTTTCCCTTCTTTCCCTGCCTAACGGTGCCTGTCACTCACTGAATTGACCTGCGGTTTTCTGCGATCGTCGATGCGGGGGTGTCAAATGACCCCCCCCTGCATTGTTACGGGATGCCGGCTGAATGATTTCAGCCGAAATCCCGTTCCGATTAACCCCTGGGGCGCCGGAATACCGATTTCAAGTTAGGACGTACCGGTACGCCCTGAGTCCTTAAGGACTCGGAAAATAGGGCGTACCGATACGCCCTGCGTCCTTAAGGGGTTAAAGGGAAGACATTTTTAAGAAATGTTCACAGACCTTATTTTATGGAAAATGTGCACATCTGGGCATTATGCTTTGTCCCTCCTAAAGGCATCTTGACAACCCCTATATGAGAACTCCCTGGCAACCACTGGGACCCTGTTGTCTCCCCAGTACACAGGTGGTATGTTAATGGCCCATATTCAAACGTATGGTCATCTGGAGCATGAGCTGCTCTTTGAAGTGTGTCGATACTCTGGCTGAGTGGGGTCCCAGACTGTAATGTGGTTTTATATAGGTGCAGTCCTAGGAAGATTTTCCTGGAATTGTTCCTTCTACAGATCTGTGACGTTGATCATGTTCATGCAGGTTTAATGGCGCAGATCTCCGTTGTATCATTATCATTCTGTAAATCTATATTATGGGGACTTGTTTGTGTTTTTTTTAGAGTCTTAGGGGGCCATAAACGTTAGATTAATGTCATCTGAGCTGAACCTGCTGACTTTGGTGGGATAGTCAGATTTTTTTATGTGTATGGGGTGCCACAACCCTCCCCTTATGACAAATGTTGAGGAAGAGAAGGCTTGGGTAGGTTGGAATTTAACATGACCAAATTTTTATGCCTATGGGGGTGTCAGGGGGAATAGCTGTTGGCTGAAATATTGTCTGACTGTTAGCTATGATGATGTCAGAAGACACATGACATCATAGACACCACATGACATGCAAGTTCTAAACCAGTATCATCTTGGTTCATTTCAGCTTGAAGAGGACACATCCACATCCAGTGTGAAGCATTTGAAGAGAACAAGCCCAGAGAACTAGCTCTTCACTCAGGTCTGTAAGAATGTAAGCTCTGGGGAACAGGGCATGTACTGTATATTAGATTGTAAGCTCTGAGGAACAGGACATGTACTGTATATAAGATTGTAAGCTCTGAGGAGCAGGACATGTACTGTATATAAGATTGTAAGCTCTGAGGAGCAGGATGTCTATTGTTGTATTAGACTGTAAGATCCGAGGAGCAGGACATGTGTTGTATATTAGACTGTAAGCTATTAGGAGCAGAGCTTGTATTGCATATTAGATTGTAAGCTGTTAGGATCAGGGCATGTACTGTATATTAGATTGTGAGCTCTGAGGAGCAGGTTGTCTCTTTCTTTCCAGGGTCAGCTCTCCGGAGCTTTATATTACATACATATATACAGCAATATGCAGCAGGACAGATGTAATCCAGGGAATTATCCGATCGCCACATCTGGGGTCAGGAAGGAATTTTTTCCCCCCCTGAGGTAGAAATCTCCGGGGGGTTTGTTCGCCTTCCTCTGGATCTTTGGATCCGGTGGCTCTCATCTCAGGGCAGTGGTGGACTGGTCTGAATGACCGCAGCAAGTTCTGTGGTCTTCACCGGTCCTGGCCTGAGAGTCACTGTGATCCCTGTTTATTTTATTAAAGGGCCAGTAATATTTTATTACAATGTTGCTTATTGCTATTCCAATAAAAAAATAAAATAAAAATGATATATTGTGGTGTTTGTTTTTTTTTATCTGGATTTGTCCTTACACAATGACCACGATGAGGCTGATTGTTGCCGCTCAGTGTTTTAGTAGTATTCATAGCTGCTAATCCAGTATATAATAAAGTTTATCATCTCCTAAACACATGGCGGTAGCTGCTGCAGGACCAGGAACTACATGGGAATTCATTACAATAAAGTACATTATCTTCTAAACACATGGCGGCAGCTGCAGGACCATGAAGTATAGGGGACTCCATTATAATAAAGTGTATCATCTCCTAAACACATGGTGGCAGCAGCTGCAGGATCAGGTACTACAGGGAAAATCATTACAATAAAATGTATTCTGTCATAAACACATGGCGGCAGCTGCGACAGGACCACAAACTATAGGGAGCTCTATTATAATAAAGTGTACCATCTCCTAAACACATGGCGACAGCAGTAGAAGGACCAGGAACTTTAGACCAGGGTTCTCCAACTCCAGTCCTCAGGGCCCACTTGCCGGTCAGGATTTAGGAGTATCCCATAGAATGAATACCTGTGGTAAATCCTGATGGATGGACACTAATTATATCAGCTGCCCAATACTAAGGAAATCCTGAAAACATGACCGGCAGGTGGGCCCTGAGGACTGGAGTTGGGGACCACTGCTTTAGAGGACTTCATTATAATAAAGTGTACCATCTCCTAAACACATGGCGGCAGCTGCTACAGGACCACGAACTATAGGGGGCTCCATTATAATAAAGTGTACCATCTCCTAAACACATGGCGACAGCAGTTGAAGGACCAGGAACTTTGGAGGACTTCATTATAATAAAGTGTATTATCTCCTAAACACATGGCAGCAATTGCTGCAGGACCATGAAGTATAGGGGACTCCATTATAATAAAGTGTATCATCTTCTAAACAGATGGTGGCAGCTTCTGCAGGACCAGGAACTATAGGGGACTCCATTATAATAAAGTGTATTATCTCCTAAACACATGGCAGCAGTTGCTGCAGGACCAGGGACTATACGGGACTCCATTATAATAAAGTGTATTATCTCCTAAACACATGGCAGCAGTTGCTGCAGGATCAGGAACTATAGGGGGCTCCATTATAGTAAAGTGGTACAGTACCTGCACTGTCTGTAATAGGTGCTCCCAGGTTTTGGTATCTCTGCCGTCATAACCACTGCACACACTGTTCTCAGCCAGGCTACGCCCTTTCACGTGACACACAATATTGCACAAAGCACTGCTTACAGGCTGTAGGCTGGTCTTTATTATAGGCCTATCTCTTATACAGGCCTTAGCTGCTTGCAGGATGCAAGGACTAGGTAGATTCTCTCTACCCCTTAGGCCCCTTTCACACGGGCGAGAATTCTGTGCGGGTCCAATGCGTGAGGTGAACGCATTGCACCCACACTGAATCCGGACCCATTCACTCCAATGGGGCTGTGCACATGAGCGGTGATTTTCACGCATCACTTGTGCGTTGCTTGAAAATAGCAGCATGCTCTATTTTGTGCTTTTTTCATGCAAAGCAGGCCCCATAGAAGTGAATCGGGCTGCGTGAAAATTGCAAGCATCCGCAAGCAAGTGCGGATACGGTGTGAATTTCACGCATGGTTGCTAGGTGACGATCGGGATGGGGACCCGATCTTTATTATTTTCCCTTATAACATGGTGATAAGGGAAAATAATTGCATTCTTAATTAATTAAGTAAATTAGGGATGGAGGGGTTAAAAAAATAATCATTAAACTCACCTCATCCACTTGTTTGCAAAGCCCGGCTCATTTTCTTTCTTCTTCTTTGAGGACCTGGGAGGAAAAGGACCTTTGGTGATGTCACTGCGCTCATCACATGGTCCATCACATGGTCCATCACCATGGTGATTGACCATGTGATGAGCGTAGTGACGCCACCAAAGGTCCTTTTCCTCCCAGGTCCTCAAAGAAGAAAGAAGACGAGCCGGGCTGCGCAAACAAGTGAATGAGGTTGAGTTTAATTTAAATTGAAAAAAATTTAACCCCTCCATCCCTAATGTACTTAGCATTCTGTATTAAAAATGCTATTATTTTCCCTTATGAATAATAAAATCTACACAACACCTAACCGAAACCTGAACTTCTGTGAAGAAGTCCGGGTTCGGGTCTGGGTACCAAAAATGCAGATTTTTCTCACGCACGTGCAAAATGCATTAAAAGGCTTTGCACTCGCGCTGAAAAATTGTGCATTTTCCCGCAACGCACCCGCATCGGGCAGTAATGCAGATATGGTGAACCTGGGAGAGCCGGTCACAGGGGGATACTCGTGCAGCAGGTGGCAGCAAAAATAGGAGTGGTCTTTTTGATTGGTGTGATTTACATAATAGGGCATGGCTAATCTATATAAGATACCATAGTAGCGTTAACATACCAATCTCATTACATGAGTAAGGGTCACCCTTTAAGATCCCAAACGTGTAGACGCTAACGCTGTGTCTCTATACTGTGTCATTGGATATTTTATTGCTTTAAAGAATAAAGGCTATCACTTTTTTATTGCAAACTAGACGTCTCTCCTTGTTTTGGATTATACTCAGTGCCTGGTTCCAGGCTGATCCGTGCCTCCCCAAGTGAGTGCAGGTGAGCTGAGCCCTTTACTGCCGGTGAATTTCATTGCATAAACATAACACCATATCCATATACAGTACCAGAACCAAGATACACATATAAGGCACCAGTTCAAAGTTAATGCATAAATACAGCACCAGAGTCAAGCTCATAACAATCGCCTACCAGATTGTGCAATGTAATACAGGCTTAAGAGAATTCAACAATCACAAAATTATAGTAATAGTGTATACCAATGCCATAAATACAGTATATAATCCCTTTACATAAACCAGTGACCACTATATCCAGCACAATACAACACCGAATAACCCAAACTACATGTACTAATAACAAACACTAGTCTACAAGCGAGGACACATAATATACTTAAGTGTATGAGATGTAACACATTATCTATTATTTATGTAATTTATAAAAAGCACATGCTCTTCCATCGGCTATCTTGCCTGAGCTGTTCTTAACAGCATTTACAAAGCATTCAAAAATTGCTTTACGGCAGCCCCATGGTCCATAGACACAATGATCAGGAGGGAACCTCATTGACTTCTATGGGAGATGCTCTGTGACCTGTGCATTGTACAAGTATTAAGGCTGATGTCAGCCTGTATTTGTGGGCAGGGCGTCAGTACCCTATATATACCTGTTAATCCCTTCCCTCCAGTGGTGTGTCTCACTTACTTTGTAGGAGGAGCCACATCTAGCTGCCAAGCAAGCTGCACGTCTGTTTTTTCCAGCTTCACGTCGGTTTGTTTAAGTGCGATTCGCTACACAGCGCCACGATATCAAGAGAGGTCGTTCGGTTACACGTAAGTTCTTGGAGCATGAGCTCCCGCCTACTCACGGCTACGGGCAGTAGCACTCCTCCACGAAGGTTCTGCGGTTCAAGGTGGAACGCATCCACTTCCGCCCGCCCTCCTCAGGCACCTCCAGCCGAGCACGGGAGGGAGAGCAGACAGACCGGCATCGCGTAAGGCGCATGCGCGATTCTCTTACATGATCGCGCTTTTGTCAGCAAGAAAGACGGGATCGCGCGGCGAATCAGGAGGACGGCGCATGCGCAGGTTTCGGAAGCGCCGTCCCGGCGACTGAGCCGGCTGTCAGTTAGGAGCATAGAGGAGGGGTTAGGGCAGGGGCGGTACGGCCAGAGGAGATGGAAGGGCTACCCCCTTGACTGGTTGCATGACTGTTGGAGCACAGAATGTGAAGTTTATAAGACGATTTTTTAAAGTATAAAGAGCCCAGGAAAGCGGCACTAACATGGATAACAACACACTCAAGATAATCTATAAGGTACTGTTGCTAGTTTATAAAGTGAAAATGAGGTGAAAGGTTCGCTTTAATGTTTCCCCCAGATTCCTAGAAGTGTCTCCGGACATTATCATTCTAAAAGCAGGCAAAGCCCCGCAAGGTAAGAAATACGCAACAAGGGTAATGGCACCGGTAGGTTTATTCTTTCATACCCCAGTCTGTACATTTTTTGTTAGTTCTCATTGTTGGTTTTTCTATTAGCGGCAATCTAGATCGAGCCATTCGTCAAAGTCCGGTTCAGTTAAAAGCGGATCCACGATGTCACAGGTGTCTGACATTGAGGATAATGTCTCTACCCTAGGCTCATCGGTTTCAGGCCAGGTCAACAACAGGGCCCTCCGGAGGTGGACCATCCCAAAACTAATTGCCGAGCTGAACAAAAAAAGGATCCGGTATCCAGCGTCTGCCAGAAAAGCAGAACTAATGTCGGAGGCCGGCCCATCAGGGGAACAGACTTCCCTTTCATCAATACAGCTTTCGTTGGTCCAACTCCAGTCCTCCATTAGTGGTTTAGTTAGCTCTGTCTCAGACATCCAGTTCAGAGTCGAGGTCCTGGAAGTTCAGCCGTCAACATCCGGTCAAGGCCAGGCATCAGCTCCAACCCCGCCCTCCCCACAGCCTCTCCCAGGTACTCACATACCTACCCCCCAAATTGCCCCATCTCACTTTCTGCCAGACAGTCTCAAAAAGGATATTGTGGCAGGGAGAGATATAAATCTAGCATCCATCCTCATAGCATCCCAAGATGTTCCAGAAAACCGAGTGATCAATTGTGGGGATGTGTCGATAGTAATGAAGGCAAAAGACGCACGCCTTAATAGGAAGTTAACCATTCCGGAATTCGTGCTAGCTTTCAGCATATACAGGGATGTGATCTGTTCAGCCCAGCCAGATAGGAGGGAAGAACTGGACAGATATCTATATCGGGTCACCGACCTGGGTCAGAAATATGGTGGATCAGTGTTTTATGATTACCACCGATCCTTTTCCGCCAAAGCAGCAGCAGCGCTCTCTCAATTTCAGTTTGTCACTAATTGGGCAGAGATGGACATGGAATTATTCTGCGGCACTTTGCGGGTCTCCGGGCCCCCACCTGCTCGAACTGCCAATCCATATTTCACTCAACAGAATGGTGCCCGAACTCCAACCCTGCCATGCCGCAAGGGGCGTGGCCTGGTCCCTCCGGTACTCAGGGGAATTCTAGCACAGTTGACAAATTATGCAGGCCCATAGTATACCTTGGCAAGAGCCAATTATGTAACAATTTCAATCTGGGAAGTTGTGCCTTCAATGCGTGCCGAGCCCTGCATATTTGTTCTTTATGTTTTAGAGCCCACCCTCGTTCCTCGTGCCCCAGGAAGGCTTCTAAACAGCTATGACTGACCGACATCAATGTCGAACTGCTGTCGGTTCTCCTTAAAAATCATCCTGACCGAGTCTTCATAGACTTCTTGATATCTGGCTTCTACGAGGGTTTTCATACAGGCATAATTGCTCTTCCTCAAGCTAATTGGGAAGGTCGCAACCTGCTGTCAGCCAGTCATGACCCAGATACGGTCGAGACACTGATTCAAGCAGAAGTCAATAAAGGTTTTTTGTTGGGCCCTTTCTCTGATATCCCCTTTCAGCACTGGCGCATCAACCCAATTGGTATCGTGTCCAAACAGTCGTCAAATAAAAAACGTCAAATTTACGACTTGTCTGCTCCACATGCTTCGTCCACACCACATGCTTCATCCAGTACTCGATGAGATATTCTTCTATCGATCAGGCAGTTCAATTCATTTTGCTCGCAGGCAAAGGTTCTTGGCTCACGAAGGCAGACATAGCCGACGCTTTTAAGCTGCTGCCTATCCAGCCACAGCTTTGGGGTTATTACGGCATCAGATGTTCCAATAAGTTTTACTTTGCTAACCGTCTCACTTTTGGCTGCAAAAGCAGTCCCTGGCTTTTCAACCAGCTAGCCGAAGCTCTCCACTGGATATTGGTTCACCACGGCGATTTGCCTATGGTCATCCACTATCTGGACGACTTCCTGATAGTCGAGAAGCAGCATCCTCACCCGGCCGGCCTAGCCACGTTGAAGGAAACCTTCAAACAATTACAGGTCCCGATAGCCCAGAATAAGACAGAAGGGCCAGCCACCCAGGTCATCTTCCTATGAATCATTCTGGATACGGTCCGGATGGAAGCCAGGCTTCCAGCAGAGAAGTTAACCAAGATCCAAGCAGCCATAGCTAGGGCCGTGCTTGTAAATTCCATTACCAAAACAGAGCTCCAGTCTCTTTTGGGGATGCTCAATTTTGCGACCAGGGTCATGCCCCAAGGCAAATCATTTATGTCAAGTTTGCTTCAGCTTCTTCCCGAAGCTCAGGACCAGGACAGCACCATTTCTCTAGATAGTCATGCCAGAGCAGATCTGTCCATGTGGAAGTCTTTCTTAACAAGCTGGAACGGCATTTCGTTATTTATTCCTCCCCGAACCTCGCTCTCTCCCATTTTTTTTTTTCAGATGCAGCAGGGTCAGCCAGGTTCGCAGCTTTATTTGGTAACTACTGGCTGGCAGATGAGTGGCCCCCAGAGCTGAGCTCAGATACGGAAGCTTTAAAATCGTCCCCCCTCATAGAGCTTTATCCAATAGTAGCAGCTGCCCAAGTCTGGGGCGAACAGTGGGCCAACTCCTCCGTCCTGTTTGTCACGGATAGCCAGGCGTTAGTCGACATCCTTGACAAACAAAGAACTAAATCACCAAAAATCATGTCATTGCTGCGCAGACTAGTATGGTTATCCCTTTCTTTCAATTTTCGTTTTTCAGGAGAACACATTCAGGGTCAGAAAAATGTAGCAGCAGATGCTCTGTCCAGATTAAATTTTCCGGTTTTCTTTCAGGAGATGCCCGACGCGGACCCCACGGGTGCCACAACCCCGGCATACAACACCCTAGTGATGGATTAGAATCTCTGATCTCAACAGCAAAACACCTCATAAGACAATCATTAGCTCCAAATATGTCCAGGAATTATAAAGCGGGGTTGAAAGCGTTTGAGAGATTTAGACTTCTCTATCCTCAGGGCGGCCGCGACAAAATATCTTACTTACTGGCGTTCATAGCCTTCTGCCATTCCCAACAAAAGCTCTCATATAATACTATCAAATTATACCTAGCAGGCCTTCAACACCATTTCATGCTCAGTAATCCGGGTTGTTCTTCTATCTTGTCCAACCAGGCCATCAAGGCGGCCCTCAGGGGAATACAAAAAAATGCAAAACAGGCTGCCACCCGCAGACAGCCGGTGTCCGGCAAGCTGTTCAGGGATTTGTCTTCTGCCCTGGACGGCGATCCTTTTGGGCCCTTGACCAGCACGGTCATCCAAGCGGCCATGTTTCTAAGTTTTTACAGCTTCCTCCGGCCAGGAGACTTCAATGGCAGCTCTCCGAGAGACGGCTGTCCTCGCAAAGAACAACTGTCGTGGCACAATAACTATTATGTACTCAGCATTCCGTCAACCAAAACAAACCAGACAGGGCCACCCACGGAAATTAAATATTTCCCTACCTGGAATAATTGGTGTCCAGTCCAGATCCTCAATAAATTATTGTCCCTGTTGCAGACAGCGCCTCCTGACAGTCCGCTCCTGCCCTTCAAGAACAAACCCCTCTCTTCAAACCAATTCACGTCCCACATCCGCTCTCTGGCGGCAGGTCTGGGGTACGACCCAGGAGCCATTTCGGGTCACTCGTTCCGTATCGGGGCGGCATTGTCAGCTTCGAAACACCAAGTCCCCGCTCACGTTATTCGATCCATGGGGCGCTGGAGGTCATCTTGCTTCAACAGATACATTCCGAATCCACACTGGGAAATCTATCAAGCTTTTCAGTCGTTGGCGTTATAGGTCATGCGGGCTGGAAGAATATGAATAAACCAGTTTAGTCACCATAGTGTACTTGTCTTTTTTTGCCCTCTCCAGGCCTACCCACGCCTGTGGCTCCTGGCACAACTCAGCCATAGTTCAGGTTCGGCATGCCTTACCCACGTCCAAGACGCGTTCAGCCCTGCCCATAAGTATTAAGGCTGATGTCAGCCTGTATTTGTGGGCAGGGCGTCAGTACCCTATATATACCTGTTAATACATTCCCTCCAGTGGTGTGTCTCACTTACTCCCTCCCTCCCACCCCTTTCTTCACACACTCCAATAGGGTACGCCCTCTCCAGGCCTACCCACGCCCGTGGCTCCCAGCACAACTCAGCCATAGTTCAGGTTCGGCATGCCTTACCCACGTCCAAGACGCGTTCAGCCCTGCCCATAAGGAAAGAATAGATAACTGCAGGTGATCTGTATAGACCAAGAAGTGTTGCCTATCATTAGGCTTAGCGAGCAGTGCGAAAACTGCAGGAATTTATGTTTTTTGTTTGATTATATGCAAAATTACATGCAAAATTAGCCTGGTCCGTACAGGTACGCCCTGATGACCCGGTACTTATGTACGTCCTATGTATTTCCGATCCGGAACCCGGTGCCTCCTAAAATCAATCAGCAGGCACCCAGGGTCAATGTCCAGGGGGGTCATGTGACCCTCCCCCCCCCCCGTATCGGCGATCGCTGCAAACCGCAGGTCAATTCAATTTTCGGGAGGTTTTTGATCCCTACGTCTGTGACCAGATCAGAAACTTCAAAATGCCTTTATTTTATGTTTAACCCCCCCCCCTGCAGCCCTCTGTGTTGTGTTCCGGAGGGCGGGGGGGAGCAAATGTCAGGCGTTTAAACCCTTCCATGCCGCGGTCCGTAGGGACTGCTGTATGGAAAAGGTTAACAGGGAGGAGCTTCCTCCCTCTCCCATCGGGAGCTGCTGTGCCTTTTCAGCACCCGATGGGAGAGGGAGGGGGCCCCCCTCCCTCCCCATCACCCACTGCTCTGCTGTGGCAGCGGGTGATGGTTACAATGGCGTCCGGCTGTCCATGGTGCTGATCAGAGGCTGTCCATGGTGCTGATCAGAGGCTGTCCATGGTGCTGATCAGACTTCTGCTAAAGGCAGAAGTCTAATCAGACTTTGTAAAGTGAAAATACAGTACAATACACTATATAGTGTACTGTACTGTATTATACAGACATCAGACCCACTGGATCTTCAAGAACCAAGTGGGTCTGGGTCAAAAAAAAAAAAAAGGGGGAAAAATTAAAATAAAAAAACACCTTTATCACTGATTAAAAAAATAAATAAAATGACACATGTTTGATATCACCACGTCCATAACGACCTGATATATAAAACGGTCATGTTACTTCCTCCGCACGGTGAACGCCATAAAAAAATAAAAATAAAAACTATGATGAAATTGAAATTTTGCCCACCTTACTTCCCAAAAATGGTAATAAAAGTGATCAAAAAAGTCATGCGTACGCCACAATAGTACCAATCAAACCGTCACCTCATCCCGCAAAAAATGAGCCCTTACATGAGACAATGGTCCAAAAAATAAAAAAATTATGGCTCTCAGATTAAAACATGATTTTTTTGTTTCAAAAATGCTTTTTTATGTTAAACGTAAATAAAATAAAAAAAGTTCACATATTAGGTTTCGCCGCATTCGTAAGAACCTGCTCTATTAAAATACCACATGACTTAAACTCTGAGGTGAACACAGTAAAAAATAAAAAATAAAAACATTTTTGGTCACATTACATCACAAAAAGTGTAATAGCAAGCGATCAAAAGGTCGTAATCCCCCCAAAAGTGTACCATTCTAATCGTCATCTCATTCCACAAAAATGATACCCTACCTAAGACAATCGCCCAAAAACTGAAAAAACTATGGCTCTCAGACTATGGAGATACTAAAACATGATTTTTTTGTT